>NC_080181.1:39136468-39478561 GCF_950295315.1 Erinaceus europaeus | reverse complement strand
GATATGGAGCTCTAGGGGTGGGCATTGTATGGAAATGTACCCCTCTTATCCTATAGTATTGTCAATATTTCTATTTTATAAATAAAAAATTTTTAAAAGGAAAAAATAAATAAAGAAAATAAAATGAAGAAGAAAAAGAAGCAGAGAGGCCATGACATTTGAACTTGCTTCAGTGTTTGTAATACTCCTGCTTGTTGTGCTGGAGGCTAAAATCTCACACAGAAAATAGGCACCCTCTTATTTAGCACTTACAGGTGAACTAACTTGCCAATTATGAATATTCATATTCTTATGATAACCAAAATTTTGGTTACAGCCAGAGAAGAAAGCTTTGAATTCAACTTAATTTTTGGTTGCAAACAGTCTTTCACTATTAAGTATAATGTTAACGATAGCTTGTAGCAGATAGTCTGTTTCAAAGGGAGTAAATTTACTTCTTTATTGTTGTTGTTGAATTTTTAAATTTATTTTTTAACAAAAAAATCCATTTATTTATTTATTTAAGATTTTATTTATTTCTGAGAAAGATAGGAGGAGAGAGAAATAACCAGACTTCACTCTGGCACATGCGCTGCCAGGGATCAAACTCTGGACCTCATGCCTGAGAGTCCAAAGCTTTAACACTGCACCACCTCCTGGATCACTTTAAATTTATTTTTATTGCCACCAATGTTATTGATAGGGCTCAGTACCTGCATGATGAATCCACTACTCCTGTCAGCCATTTTCTCACCCCCGCCCCCTTTTTTATTAGCTGCAATAGAGAGAAATTGAGAGGGGAGTGGAAAACAAAGAGAGAAAGAGAGACACCTGTAGACCTGCTTCACTGTTCATGAAGCTTCTCCTCTGAATGTGCGGAGATGGGGCTCAAAATGGGCTCCTTATGTATGGTAATGTGTGTGTACTCTACCAGAAACACCACCATTCAGTTCCCTAGACCCCTTTGGTGTTGAATTTTTTTTTTTTATCATGAGCAAACACTGGATTTGTTCAAATGTTTTCTCCTAATGTCTGATGATGATTTTATCCATTTTATCTTTCTGTTTATTAACACAATGGTTTGATAATTTGTTTTCCCTGATTTAGAATATTAAACTAGCTTGCATTTCTGGGATATACTCTATCTGCTTATGATGTAGCATTCTCTTTATATGTTGCTGAATGTAAATTAGTAAAATTTAGTTTAGGACTTTTGCATCTCTGTTAATGAAAATATTGACTTATAGTTTTGTATCTTGCATTTTTGTGGCTATTCTGTAACTGAGTTACAGAATAATTTGAGCAAAAGTCCCTGCTCTTCAATATTTGAGAGAAATTTTGTGTAGAGTAGATTTTATTACTTTTTACAAATATTAACACAATTCACCACTGAAGCTATTTGGATCTGAAATTTTAGAGGTAGAACTAGACTACCAAGATTGGTTCAGATAATGGCTTGATAAATAAATCTCAGAGAAAATAAACAGAAAAAGCAAATTAAAGTCCTCACAGGCTTTAGTTGCCAGTAAATATATTTCATGGACTTTAGCTACCAGAAAAATTAAATACCAAACAGTCCCAGTCAGTAGGATAACAAAAAAATTAGATAAACATTTTCTTTTTTAATGTTTTGTTATCTTTATTTATTTATTAGATAAAGACATCCAGTGGGTGAGGAGAGATAGAGAGGGCAAGAGACAGAGACTGCTTCACCACTTGGGAAGCTTTCCTCCTGCAGTTGGGGACTAGGGACTCAAACCCAGGTCCTAGCACATTGTAACATGTGCATTCAACCAAGTGTGCCACCACCTGGCCCCCAGACAAATATTTTCTTTCCAGAGAATAAATATCCACCCTACATAAAAACTAATGAAGAAAACATGAATTGAGAAGTGTGTTTTCCAGTATTCCTCAAATGAATATTGCTCCAGTTTCTTATATTGCTTTCTGGGTATTGTTCTCTCTCTCTCTCTCTCTGTTTTTAGTTTTTGTAGGGTGGTATTTTTCCCTTAACCAGGTATCTTATCTTTGTTGTCTCAATTACTTCCATCATCTCTACTTGAGTCTCTGTCAATTGCTTTGTCACACATGTTCACACCTGACCCCATCTCATTGGAGGAAGCTTTGGTGTTGTGATTTTTCTTCTTTTTTTTCTTCTCTAGTACATTTATTGAGATTTTATTTATACATGTTCTGTGGTATAGTTATAATTCAGTGCTACTTTCTTTTTCTTTTTTTATTTATTTATAAAAAGGAAACAGTGACAAAACCATAGGATAAGAGGGGTACAGTTCCACACAATTCCCACCACCAGAACTCCGTATCCCATCCCCTCCCTTGATAGCTTTCCTATTCTTTAACCCTTTGGGAGTGTGGACCCAAGGTCATTATGGGATGCAGAAGGTGGAAAGTCTGACTTCTGTAATTGCTTTCCTGCTGAACATGGGTGTTGACAGGTTGATCCATACTCCCAGCCCACCTCTCTTTTTCCTTAGTGAGGTGGGGTTCTGGGGAATTGGAGCTCCAGGACACATTGGTGGGGTTGTTTGTACAGGGAAGTCTGGTTGGCATCATGGTAGCATCTGGAACCTGGTGGCTGAGAGTTAACATATAAAGCCAAACAAGTTGTTGATTTTCTTCCTTTCTGCAACTCTCTGTGTCTGTCTTCCTATTTCCATCGAAAAACAGACAAATAAAAACAGAAATCACAAAACAAATGAACCAACAAATAGCCTGGAGTTAAGCCCCAGAAACAATAGAAACAAATAAAATAATCAAATTCCAAAGATTCGTAAATTAACAATTATTTCTATACCATGTGTGAACAGTGTGACAGGAAAAAAAAAAAAACACTTTGAGTATAATCATTATACTGTATATTGATTCCCAGATAATCTTATATTCTTTATGACTTGGGGACATTATGAAAGACCTACTAAAAATAAACTTGTGCCCTTTCATAAATACTGCAAATTCATCACATTCTATTGGAGAGTAATTCCTTTTGTTTTCGTGTTGCACTACACCATGGGCAATTGGAGCACACAGAATTCACTGCAGTGCCAGGTTGTACTGAATAAATCTTTCCTAGACAAGAAAAACTGGGTGGAAGGAATAAGAAGAAACAGATAGTAGAAAGAAATCAAAGGTGAATAGAGTCCGAATTAAAATCTACAGTAGTCAATAAGTGGGAGCTAATTCTAACAGCATTCTTACTTCATTATTCTGTTATTTCCATTAGGAAATGCTAACTTCAACTGAAAAACAACCTCCTGTACCAAAGTTTTTCAAAACGTGAAATGGTCCTTTTTATTTTGTTTTATTTTTTTTAACTTTTTAACAATGCTTAGCCCAGGACAATCACATATTTGTCACTTTCCAAACTGATTTCCCAATGGTAGTTGATAATATCACATTATATATTTGTTATACGTGTGAAATAATGGAAGAGTTATGTAAATCTGAGATAGTGACTATTTTGCTGTATATAAATGGATCAGTTGTTTAGACAAAGAGGCAGAGAAAGGGGAGTCAGGCGGTAGGGCAGCAGGTTAAGCGCACGTGGCACAAAGCACAAGGACTGGCAGAAGGATCCCAGTTCGAGCCCTCAGCTCCCCACCTGAAGGAGAGTCGCTTCACAGGCAGTAAGCAGGTCTACAGGTGTCTCTCTTTCTCTCCCCCTCTCTGTCTTCCCCTCCATTTCTCTCTGTCCTATCCAACAATAGCAACATCAATAGTAATTACAACAATAAAACAAAGGCAACAAAAGGGAATAAATAAATATAAAAAAGTTATAAAAATAAAAAAGAAAGAAATTTAAAAAAAGAGGCAGAGAGAGAGAGTGAAAGGTGGCTGCAGCTGAGACACACACAAGACAAAGTGACACACTATCCAAGTGAGATATTTTGCCAGCCTGAAATATGTCAAACTGATATATCACCATAAATTTCCACATCACTTTACGTCAATTTTATACCTATCTATAAAGCAGGTATTCCTTTGGTCAAAATTACTGTCTTTAAATTATATATCAAGCAACTTTTTAAGAATCACCTAGAGTCTTTGTACTACATATCTTATTGATTAGCTTTCATTCTCATAAAAGTATACATGATCACATATTTTTATACTCTTAAAAATTGTTTTATGACTTTCTGAATCAATGCAGCTGAGTTTAGTGTATGTTCAACATCTTTTCTTTCAGAAATTATCTAATTTTTCTGGACTTGAAAGATCATACAATACCTGACATTATCCAAATACACAGATAGATAGACAGATAGATGGATAGATAGATAGACAGACAGACAGACAGATAGATAGATAGATTTTCACTCAAAAAACTTTGTATACCAATGAAGTAACTACTTTTCTTAGTAACAATAACCTTTTAGAAAAGAGAATGCAGGTACACATCATCCTGCAAAGGAAATCCTAGGAACATTTCAGTCATACTCTGTGTGTCATAGTAGACAGTTTAAAGAGCAGTCAGTTTCTTTCTTTTCCCTAACATCCAGTCTAGAGTTGCTTGTTTTATCTTTCCAAAGAAAGTTGAGTCTCACATTTATGTGGTTAGAGGACTTCTGCAGGATTTCTCTGGTGTCTTTCATAAAGTCTAGATGTTTCTTTAGAGTAAATGACATTTTGGTAAGATGGCAATTATCTGACTGCTGAGAATATCATTCTCACAAAGAGGACCATGTCCTTCTAGGTTCCACAGCCTCCTCAGTTATTTACACTGAATTTGGGGGTCCTTTTTCTTATTATCAAAAGACTAGGTGAAAAAATGGATTGTATTACTATGTATATTTTTTATTGAATGGGGTACTGGTTTACAATATGGTTGTACTCATATGGGCACATCAATACCCCATGACCCTTTTCCAGCCTTTCCCAGAGTCCTTTGCTTTGGTGCAGTATACCCTGATCATCTAAGGTTTGCTTGTGTTTTCCTTTTCTGATTTGTTTCTTAAGTAATACTTATATGTGAGATCATATGGTATTTGTCTTTCTCTTTTTGTTTTATCTCACTTAACAAAGTACCTTCAAATTCCACCTAGGATGAAGCAAAGGAAATGACCTCATCATTTTTGATAACTGAATAGTATTCCATTATTAGCCACTCATCTGGGCATCTGGGTTGTTTCTAAGACTGGGCTATTATAAATTGTGCTGCTGTGCTTATAGTTAAGCATAGATCTCTTAAGATGAGTGTGCTTATTTCCTTTGGATATATCCCCAGGAGGAATTTCAGGGTCACAGGATAGGTCCATTTTTAGCTTTCTAAGAGTTCACCAGACAGTTTTCCACAGGAACTGTACCAATATGCATTCTCACCAGCAATGTAGAAGGGCTCCTTTTTCTTCATACCCCTGCCAACGTTTGTTACTAGTGTCCTTTCTAATGTATGACATTCTCTGTCTACGGCCATACCACCCTGAACATGCCCGATCTTGTCTAATGTATGACATTCTAATGTATGACAGGCATAAGGTGGTATCTCATTGTTGTCTTTATTTGCATCTGTCTGACAATCAATGACTTGGAACAATTTTCATATGCCTGTTGATCTTTTGGATCTCTTCCTTGTTGAAGATTCTGTCCATATCTTCTCCCCACCTTGGGATTTTTTTTTCCTGCCGAGTTTAGTGCATTCTCTATTTTGCATTTTGGCTATATAGATGTATAACATGTAAAGATCTTCACCCACTCTATGGGTTTAGTCTTTCTGGTTTAGTCATGGCTCCTTTTGCTATGCAAAAACTTTTCAGGTTGATGTCCCCTTGGTTTAATTCTGCTTTGCTTTTCCTTGTTGTTGTATCTAAGTCATTGAAGACATTTCAAAAGTTTACTACAGAGGACAGAGTCAAGATGGTGGCTTAAGGACAACACCTGACCTATTCTCTACAAAAAAAGCTGCTCTAAACCACAGAATACCAATTGAGAGTAGGAGAGTAACTATAGAGGGACAAAGAAGAACCACTGTAGAACATTATAACTCACCCATAAATTGGCAAAACGCTGCTAAAAAGGACCAATAAGAATGGAGCAGGTGCCACCAAGTTGCAGATGCTATACCATGATGCTATTCTGAGTTCCCTGGGCAGATGACCTCACCAATGTTCCCTAGAATTCCACCTCCCCAGAACCCTGCCCCACTAGGGAAATACAGAAACAGGCTGGGGGTATGGATTGACCTGCCGATGTTCATGTTCAGTGGAAAAGCAATTACAGAAGCCAGACCTCCCACCCTTGGCACCCCATAAAGATCTTTGGTCCATACTCCCAGAGGAATAAATAATAGGGAAGCTTCCATTGGAGGGGATGGGATATGGAACTCTGGTGGTGGGAACTGTATGGAATTGTATCCCTTTTATCCCACAATCTTATCTATCTAATGATCACTAATTAAATCACTAATAAAATAAAATAGAAAGTTTACTCTAGGAGTTCTGCCAATTTTCCTCTAATCATTTCATGGTTTCTGGTCTAATATTCAAATTTTTATCCCATTTGGAGTTTACTTTTGTGTGTAGTGAGGTGTAGTGGTCCTGTTTCTGCATGTTTTTTTAATGTTTTTTTGTTATCTTTATTTATTTATTGGATAGAGACAGTCAGCAATCGAAAGGGAAGGGAGGAATAGAGAGGATGAGAGACAGAAAGACACCTGCAGCACTGCTTCACCACTTGTAAAGGTTTCTCCCTGCAGGTGGGGACTGGGGGCTCTAACCTGGGTCTTTGCACATTGTAACACATGCTCGATGAGGTGCGCCACCACCTGGCCTCAATGTTTCTGCATGTTTTTTTTAATCTTTATTTGATGAATAGAATCAGTCAGAAATTGAGAGGGAAGGTGATAATAGAGGGGGAGAGAGACAGAGAGACACCTTCAGCACTGCTTTATCACTTGTGAAACACTCCCCCTTCAGGTAGGGACTGGGGGCTCGAACCTAGGTCCTTGTGCACTGTAACATGTGTACTCAACCAGGTGCACCACCACCTGGCCCCCATTTCTTCATGTTTTAACTCAATTTTCCCAACACCATGTTTTGAAGTGGCTTTCTGGACTCCATCTAATAACTTTATTTCCCTTGTCAAAAATTAGATGTCCTTAGGTGTGGGAGCTTATTTCTGGGCTTTTATTTCTATTCCAGTGGTCCATGAGTCTATTTTTGTTCCAGTACCAGGAAGTTTGATTACAACAGCTCTCTAAAATAGCTTGAGGTCTAGAAGTGTGATGCTACCATTCTTGTTCATTTTTCCGATGATTTTCCTGTCAATCTGGGTATTTTATGATTCCAGATAAATTTTTGTAGCTTATGTTCTAATTTCATAAAGAAATTTGGTGCCATCTTGATGGGGATCACATGAAATCTATATATTGTTCTTGGGAGAATGGTCATTTTGGCAATATTAATTTTTATAGTTCATGAATGTGGTTTATCTTTCCATTTTATTGTATCTATTTTTAAAAAAGATTTTTATTAATTTGTTAATGAGGAAGATAGGAGGAGAGAGAGAAAGAATCAGACATTACTTAGGTATATGTTTTGCTGGGGAATGAACCTGGACCTCATGCCTGAGAGTCCAATGCTTTATTTACGTGCCACATCCCAGACCACTGTTGTTTATTTTTCTATTTCTTTGTGAATTCCTATTTTTAATAGATAATATTGTAGTATCAAAATATCATTTTGCTTCTGTAAGACTTGCAAAGAAGAACTAACACCTAATCTCATCAAACTATTGAAGAAAATAGTTTGGTAGAACAGCAAACACTACCAAACATGTCCTATGAGGCAAACATCACTTTGATCCTTAAAGCATAAAATGACTCTACCAGAAAAGAAAGAAAGATCTTGGCAAATGGAACCCAACAACATATCAAGAGAATAATTCATCAAGACCAAGTAGGATTCATCCCTGGAAACAGGGATGGCTCAACATTTGCAAATCAATCAGTGTAATTCATCATATCAACAAAGAGAAAGATAAAATCACCTGGTTATATCAACTGATGCTAAAAAGGCATTTGACAAAATCCAACACCCATTTGTGATAAAGACCCTCCAGAAACTAGGAATAGAAGGACCTTTTATTATGTTGTTAACATCATTCTCAATGAGGAAAAGTTGAAAGCTTTCCTCCTAAAATAAAAAATCAGATAAGAATGTCCACTATTTCCACAGTATTCAACATATTTCTCAAGGTCATATTTCTCACTGCTGCAATCAGACAAGAAAGAAATATTAAAGGCATACAGATTTGAAAAGAAGAAATCAAACTATCGCTATTTGCTGATGACATGATATTATATCTAAAGAACCTCAAAGACCACCAAAAAACTACTGGAAATAATTAATAAGTTCAGTAGAGTAGCAAGATACAAAATTAATACACATAAATCTGTGGCATTTCTGTATAATGAATCATAGGAGAGGGAAATAAAAGACTCAATATCATTTACAAGTGAACTAAAAAAATATAAAATGCTTTGTGGTGAATCTCACGAAGGAAGTGAAGGACTTTTATAATGAAAACTATCAGACATTGCTAAAAGAAATAGAGAAGGGCATACAGAAGTAGAAGAATGTCCTTTGTTCCTGGACTGGAAGAATTAGCATTATTAAATTGACCATTCTACCAAAAGCAATCTATAATTTCAATGCAATCCCTATCAAAATTCCAATGGCATTTTCTAAGTAAATTGAGCAACTTACCCAAAAATTTGTGTGGAACCACGAAAGGCCACAAATTCTCAAAGCACCTCTGAGAAAAAGGAAAAATATGGAGGTATCATGCTCTACAACTTCAGTTTTACTACAAAGTAATAAGTCACCAAAACAGCTTAGTAGTGGAAAAAAATGGACACTGGGATCAATGGAACAGAGTGGAAAGCCCAAACATGAGCCCACACCTATACAACCTAATATATGACAAAGGGTCCAAAGCCATTCAATGGGGTAAAGAAGTTTCAGGCTAGACGTATGGATCGAACTGTCAATGCCCATGTTCAGCAGGGAAACAATTAATTACAGAAGCCTGACCTTCTGTCTTCTGCAACCCATAATGACCCTGGGTCCATACTCTCAGAGGGATAAAGAATAGGAAAGCTATCAGGGGAGGGGGTGGAATATGAAGTTCTGGTGGTGGGAATCGTGTGGGGTTGTGCTCCTCTTATACTGTGGTTATTGTCAGTGTTTCTTTTTTATAAATAAAAATTAAAAAAATTAAAATAAGGAGCCAGGCAGAGGCACACCTGGTTAAGCGCACACGTTACAATGTGCTGGGACCTATGTTCAACCCTGGTCCAAAACTGCAGGCAGATAGCTTCACAAGTGGTGAAGCAGGGCTGCAGGTGTCCCTCTGTCTCTTTACCTCTCTATCTTCTCCTTCCCTCTAAATTTCTCTGTATCTAATAAAATAAATTTTAAAATAAATAAAAATAAATAGAAAAAAAGAAAAGTTCTCTTCAACTGATGGTGCTGGGACAATTGGTCAGCCACATGTAGAAAAGTAAAACTAGACTACCCCCCTAACACCATACACTTAGGTCAAGACAAAATTGAATAATGATCTAGATATTAGGCCAAAAACACTAATATTTATAGAATAAAATGTTTGTGAAACTTTGCAACACTTTCACATCAATGATGTATTTAGAGACTAAGTCCCCTGGGCATATGGGATTAAAACACGAGTAAATATATGGGATTACATGATATTAACAAGATTCTACACATCAGAAGCAAACTACAGAAGGGTAACCAGGAAACTGAGTAAATGGGAGAAGATACTAGCACATCACACATCAGACAAGCTACTGATATCAAACATCTATGTAGAATTGCTACAGATCTATAAAGAAGAATAAATAACAACAAAAAAGTGGGTCAAAGAACTAAACAGTTTTCTGAAGAAAAGATACATGTGGCCCACAGAAACATGAAGGAATGCTCCGCTTCACTTATCATTAGAGAAACGCAAAGTAAAACTACACTGAGATAGCATCTCATACCTGAGAGAATGGCTTGCATCAACAAACCAGGAAATGACAAGATGTTGGAGAAGTTGTGAAGAAAAGTGAATTCTGATACATTGCTTGGTGGGAATGCAAACTGAAACAGCCCCTTTGGAAGACTATATGAACAGTACTTAAATAATAAAAAGGTATTACCTTATGATTCAGCAATGCCACTCTTAGATAAATATCCAGTGGACACTCAAAACAGTAACTAAAAGGGACATATGCACCCTGTATTCATAGCTACATTATTCACAATAGCCTAAGAGTGGAAGTAGCCCAAATGCCCATCAACAGATGACTGGATAAAAAAGTTATGAGATAGGAGTCTGGCTGTAGCGCAGCGGGTTAAGCACAGGTGGCGCAAAGTGCATGGACCGGCGTAAGGATCTCGGTTTGAGCCCTGGCTCCCCACCTGCAGTGGAGTCGCTTCACAAGTGGTGAAGTCGGTCTGCAGGTGTCTATCTTTCTCTCCCCCTCTCTGTCTTCCCCTCCTCTCTCCATTTCTCTTTGTCCTATCCAACAATGACAACAATAATAACTATAACAATAAAACAACAAGGGCAACAAAAGGGAATAAGTAAATAAAATAAAATATAAAAAAGTTATGAGATATAGATTCCATGGACTATTATTTTGCAATCTAAGAGATGATATTGTGCCCTTTGGGATAAATTGAATGGAACTGGAGATGATTATGCTTAATAAAATGAGTAAAAAGATGAAAGAGAACTACAAAATAGTTTCATTCATATGTGGACTATAAAGATCTGATTTATATTAACTTGCAAAAAAATCTGAACAAAACAGAGACAAGCAAATTGTTTGTAATATTTATGAGAACGTTGGCGGTTATCTTTGGGATGTGGCAGAGTGAGGATACCTTACTTTGGTAGTAGGTGCAGTGTGGAACTATACATTGTAATCTTACTATCTTAAACATACTATTAATAACAGATTAAAATTTTAAAGTCTATCATTCTTAATTTTTTATTTAATTTTTTATTTCTTAAAAGGAAACATTGACTAAACCTTAGGATAAGAGGGGTACAACTCCACACAGTTCCCACCACCAGATCTCTGTATTTTATCCCCTCCCCTGATAGCTTTCCTGTTCTTTAACCCTCTGGGAGTATGGACCCAAGGTCACTGTGGGATGTAGAAGGTGGAAGGTCTGGTTTCTGTAATTGTTTCCCTGCTGAACATGGGTGTTGACAGGTTGATCCATACTCCCAGCCTGTCTCTTTCCCTACTGGGGAAGGGCTCTGGGGAAGTGAAGCTCCATTCTTAATTTTTATAGATGCAATACTGTAGAACTTCATGTAAAGCAAGCAGTCCTTGGGTGATAGCTCAAACAGTAGAGCACACACTTTGCCATACATGAGGCACTGGTGAATTATCTCAAGTCCCTTTCTTTAAGAGTGATTCTTTAGTTATTGTCTAGGTGATAGATTTCTAGAACTTTCTATTAATAATTTTTAGATAGAAGAAGAGAACAAGTGAAAGACACCAGCTGGCTGAAGCTTCCTTCAGTGTGGTGAAGGGCAGGTATCTAACTTGACTTGTACATGTGGCAAAGCAGCACTCTATCTAAGTAAGCTAACTCATCAGTCTTTTTCTAGGGCATACTACTTCATTATTTCCCAAGAATCCTTCACCCTTACTTGACTGAATCTTCTAGAAGTGACACTCAAATGACACATATACACACAACTCTGTTGGGAATTTTACTGAGGTTTCATTGAGTATTAGGATCTTAGGAAAGATTAATTTTGTTTGTAATGTTTTTATTTATTTTTATTTTTATTATCTTTATTTATTGGATAGAGACAGCCAGAAATTGAGAGGGTAGTGGGAGGTAGAGAGGGAGAGAGAGACAAAGAGACACCTACAGTACTGATTCACCAGTGCAAAGCTTTCCCTCTGCAGGTGGGGACTGGAGGCTTGAACCTGGGTCCCTGCACACTTTAACATGTGCTCTCAGCCAGGTGTGCCACCACCCGATCTCTTGTTTGCAACGTTAAGACTTCCATTCTGTACCTATGCTGTATACTATGATTTTAGGTCTTCAAAATGTATATCAGCAATATTTTATAGTTTCCACATGAAGACTTTATACACTTTTTACTTCACTTATTGCTGACATTTTGACACCAGTACCAGTAATTGCTCCTTTATGTTTTATTTCCTATGATGTTACTTTCAAAATAAAGTTGATTTTACTTTGTATTTAAGGACTTCATAACATGCCTACTTATTATAGCAATTCATCTTTATATATTTTCCATTTATTTTATTTTACAAGATTTTATTTATTTATTAATGAGAAAGATAGGAGAAAGAGAGAGAAAGAAACAGTGCTGGGGAATGAACTGGAGAACTCATACTTGAAAGTCCAGTGCTCTATCTACTGTACCATCTCCCAGAAAACAAACAGTATTTTGCATTTTTTTATTTAAGAAAGGAGACATTAACAAAACCATAGGATAAGAGGGGTACAGTTCCACACAATTCCCACCACCTGATCCCCATATCCCATCCCCTCCCCCGATAGCTTTCCCATTCTCTATACCTCTGGGAGTATGGACCCAGGGTCTTTGAGGATTGCAGAAGGTGGAAGGTCTGGCTTCTGCAATTGCTTTCCTGTTGAACATGGGCTTAACTGGTCGATCCATACTCCCAGTCTACCTCTCTCTTTCCCTAGTAGGATGGGTCTCTGGGGAAGTGGAGCTCCACTACACATTGGTGGAGCCCTCTGTCCAGGGAAGTCTGGTCCGTATCGTGCTGGCATCCGGAACCTGGAGGCTGAAAAGAGAGTTAACATACAAAGCCAAACAAAATGTTGAATGACCATAGACCTCAAGATTGGAATAGTGCAGATGAAGTGTTAGGAGATATTCCCTGCAGGCTTTTGTGTACTTCAGCTTTCAGGTATTATTTTTCCCTAGCTTATGGGCAAGTGTGAACATATGCTCTATCTCAGGGGACCTGGACTATATCTAGGTTTGGGGACTTTATTGGGGAGTGGAACACCTGGAATGGAATTAGAGAATACTATGAAAGGAAAGGTCTCACCCGAGTGATGAAGCTGAAGGGTTGTCATTCCACACCTGAATTCTTTGGACACAGTCTGAAGTGAAGCATGCTGGGGTGGCACTCGTTTCATTGATTTGGTTGCGATCCGCTGATGCAATATTTGACTTGGATTGAGAGAAGCATGCAGAAAAGTGGTCCCCACCCTAAGGTTCCAGAACTGGGGGAAATATAGGCTCTATAGTGGAAATGTGAGGCTCCTGCTGTCTTAGCGTTCAAGAAGACAATGGATAGTTAATTGTTATCATCACATTATTTGGTGATTGGGTTAACTTTAAAAAATACCTTTGTTAGGGTTTGGGGTATAATACCCAGCATCTTGTATATAGCTGTGCTACCAGTTGCTTCTGTTCTCCCTGGTCTAGGCTTTTGAGAGAATCAACATATCAAAGACAGCCTATGTATTAAAAAGACTCGGTCTATGTTTTAAGAAGTTCTAGACATATGATCAATTTTTCCCCTCTCATATTAATTAAATAGTGGTTTATATGTCTTCAATTTAATAGGAGTGTACATAAATACCATTCCCACCACCAAAAGACTATGTCCTATCCCAACCACCCACCCCCACCCCCCATTTTGCATTTTATATAAGCCAAGTCATGTAACTTGATCAGCATTTTTATTTTTTGAAATTATTATTTTATGTTCTTGCCCCATTACACAATGACAAACAAGATATTTGAAGAAGAAAACACTTGTATTTTGCACTATCTTAAAGGAAGCATTTCACTTAAGTTGTCTAAATGTTACGCTTACTGTTTGTTTTTGTTTGCTTTTTCATTTTGGGTTTTTTGTTTGTTTTTGGTTTCTTTTTGTTGTTTTTGTTGTTGTTGTTTGACTAGAATACCACTCAATTCTGGCTCCTCATACTGCCATGGGTTGAACTTGGGCCCTTTTGTGTATAATCTTGAGCACTACCTCTTCAAACTTTCCTCAAACCTACCATGGGTATTTAAAAAGTGATTTACTTATTTGCCTTTGTATATTAACTCTCTTTTCAACCACCAGGTTCCAGATGCTAGCAGGATGCGACCAGACTTCCCTGGACAGACAACCCCACCAATATGTGCCTTGGAGCTCTGCTTCCCCAGAGCCCTTCCCCACTAGGGAAAGAGAGAGGCAGGCTGGGAGTATGGATCAACGCCCATACTCAGCTGGGAAGCAATTACAGAAGCCAGACCTTCAACCTTCAGCATCCCACAAGGATCTTGGGTCCATACTCCCACAGGGTTAAAGAATAGGAAAGCTATCAGGGTAGGGGATGGGATATGGAGGTCTGGTAGTAGGAATTGTCCGAAGCTGTACCACTCTTATCCTATGGTCTGTCAGTGTTTCCTTTTTATAAATAGAAAAATTTTTAAACATGATTTACTTAAGATTAAGTATATTCTTTTAAGTTCTCTATGTATACAAAAAATCATATAATTTTTCCATTTTATCTATGATATACTGAGTTATAGAGATTTTTTTTTTTGGAACAATTTCTATTTATTAAGATAGTTTGGAAGTTAAGTCTCAAGATGCTGTTTTTCTTTTAATTTATTTTTTATTTAAGAAAGGATTTATTAACAAAACCATAGGGTAGGAGGGATACAATTCCACACAATTCCCACCACCCAATCTCCATATCCCATCCCCTCCCCTGATGGCTTTCCCATTCTCTATCCCTCTGGGAGCATGGGCCCAAGGTCGTTGTGGGTTGCAGAAGATGGAAGGTTTGGCTTCTGTAATTGCTTCCCCGCTGAACATGAACGTTGACTGGTCAGTCCATACTCCCAGTCTGCCTCTCTCTTTCCCTAGTAGGATGGGTCTCTGGGGAAGCAGAGCTCCAGGACACATTGGTGGGGTCTTCAGTCCAGGGAAGCCTGGCCGGCATCCAGATGACATCTGGAACCTGGTGGCTGAAGTCTCCTTGACACAGTCTGAGCTGAATCATGTTGAGGTGGCAATTGTTGCATTGATTAGGTTGTGATCGGCTGATGCAATATTATTTGATATGGATTGGGAGAGGCATGCGGGAAAGTGGGCCCTATCCTAAGGTTCCAGGACTGGGAGAAATATAGGCTCTATAGTGGAGATGTGAGGTTTCTGCTGTCTTAGGGTTCAAAAAGACAATGGATAGTTAATGTTATCATCACATTATTTGGTAATTGGGTTAACTTTGAAAAGTCCTTTTGTTAGGGTTTGCTGTATAGTACCCAGTATCTTATAAATAGCTGTGCCACTGGTTGGCTCTGATCTACTTGGTCTAGGCTTTTGAGAGAGTCCGCATATCAAATACACAGCCTATATATGAAGAAGACTCAGTCTGTGTTTTAAAAACTTCGAGGCATACAATTAATTTTCCCCCTCTCATATTAATTAACTTGTGATTTATATGACTACACTTTACTAGGAGTATACATAAACAGCATTACCACCACCAGAAGATTGTGTCCCATCCCACCCACCCACCCCCACCCCCCATCAGCCCAGGAAGCCTCATGTCTACCCCTCACCACAGGGTTTTTATTTTGGTGCTTTACTATCAATTTAGTTAGATCCTGCTTTTAGTTTCCCTTTCAGATCTTCTTTCTCAACTTCTGTTGATGAGTGGGATCATTCCATACTCATCTTTATCTTTCTGACTTAGCTCACTTAACATAATTCCTTCTAGCTCTGTCCAAGATGGGTCAGAGAATGTGGGTTCATTGTTCTTGATAGCTGCATAGTATTCCATTGTGTATATATACCACAGCTTTCTCAGCCACTCATCTGTTGTTGGGCACCTGGGTTGCTTTTAGTTTTTAGCTATAATGAATTGTGTTGCTATGAACATAGAAGTACACGCCTCTTTTTGGTTGGGTGTTATGGAGTCCTTGGGGTATAATACCAGGAGAGGAATTACTGGATCATATGGAAGGTCCATGTCTAGCCTTCTGATAGTTTTACAGAAACTATTTTTTTAATTATCTAGGAGGAGGAGGAAGGGGAGAGTCTGTAGAGGAGGTAGGAGTAACTAGACAAGTTCTTCCCACAATAGATAAGATGCCTACTACCCTAGCAATGAAAGATACCCTAAGAGTTAATTCTGATCAACCTAAAGGGAGGGGGGGAAGATATATGCCTTTATATAATATTAATAATAAAATAGAGCAGGGTAAAAAAAACCCTGTCCCAGATTACCTCAAACCTCATGATCAGAGGCAGCTGATTGTTAAGAAAGAAAAAAAAAATTAAAAAAATTAAAAAAAAAAACTTCAGGACTAGACAAGGATAGCTGAAATAGACAGCTATGCAAATCTACTATCCACTGTATATTCTAGGGGTAGCTAAAGGAGGAAGTGAAGTTGAGCAGAGATACTCGCAGTGAGAGTCCACTCTGAGTCAGAATTCTTCCCCAAAATAATTCCCAAACATGTATCAGTGATTCAGTGAAAGCACACTGTTTGGTGGTGTGGGGGATGGGGCCTGTGGCTTTGGAAGCTGTAGGATTAAGGAAGAAAGGATGACAAGAATGAGAAAAAGAAAAAAAAAGAGAAAAAAGAAAAAGATAAGAAAAAGAACAGTAGTGAGTCGGGCTGTAGCGCAGCGTGTTAAGCGCAGGTGGCGCTAAGCTCAAGGACCAGCCTCAGGATCACGGTTCGAACCCCTGGCTCCCCACTTGCAGGCAGGTCCCTTCACAGGCAGTGAAGCAGGTCTGCAGGTGTCTGTCTTTCTCTCCCCCTCTCTGTCTTCCCCTCCTCTCTCCATTTCTCTCTGTCCTATCCAACAACAACGACATCAATAATAACTACAACAATAAAACAATAAGGGCAACAAAAGGGAATAAATAAATAAAAATAAAAATAAATAAAAAAAGAAAAAGAACAGTAATAAAAGAGTGGTGAAAGGAAAGAGTTTTATATTTATTTATTTTTAATTATTTAATTAGCTATGCAGGGTGGGGTGGGGGGGGTTGGCTACTTAGAAAGAAAAAAGGCCAGAGGTTTCAGAAGAGAATAGACTTAGAATGAATGATACTCCCTGGTGGGACAGGAATCTTGGTAAAGAAAGAAGCTCAGCAGGGGAGCCTGCTAGGAGCTGGTCCCCACAGACTGGTTATGGGGGGGTGGGGGGGAGGGGAGGAGGTGTGCTTTGGGATTAATAATTTAAAAGAAAAAAATTTTCCCTTTTTTTCTACTCTATTTTTTTAACCCAAATTAAGTTATAGTCACCTCCTTGGTGTCACCACTAGGACCCCTTATTGACTGGCCTACTAAAGGCAGAAAATCCTACCGTTTCCAGAAGATGTGGTCAGAGCTCAAGCCACTAGCAGCTTCTCACTCTGCCATCTTCTGAGAACCCCCCGGATTGGAAGAGAATAAACACCATCAAAATGAATATTCTCCCCAGAGCCATATACAAATTTAATGCAATACCCATCAAAGTTCCACCAAGCTTCTTTAAGGGATTGTTTTTAAAGGTTTATTTCTATTTTGAATTTTTTCTTGCAACAAATTTTAGCTTTCGTGTATATTCTGAGATATCAAAGTCCAAAAATAATTGATGTATTTTGGCCATTTCCAGGTTGGTCTCCAATGGGCCTCTATGCTCCCCTGTGTTAAGTTTCATTAATTGGTCTGGTTTCTAATGACTTCAAGTAGGTTTCAAACAGCTGTCCTCCGTATAGCTTTTCTAGTTATTGTCAGCCCTGGTTTGTTAGGGTTATCAAATCAATAATAGGGGGCCAGATGGTGGTGAACCTGGTTGAGTGCATATGTTACAGTGTGCAAAAACCTGGATTTGAACCCCTGGTCCTCACCTAGAAGGGGAAAAGTTTTGCAAGTGGTGAAGCAATGCTGCAGGTCTCTCTGTCTCTGTCTCTATCTCAATCTCATCGTTCCCTCTCAATTTTTGACTGTCTCTATTCAATAAATGAATAAAATAATAAAATTAAAAGTGAATATTGATTATTAAAAAAACCTAATAAGTTGAATTATCAACCCAACCCTGTTTGTCTCTCTTCTCCTTGTTTTTCCCTTTGCTTATTTTTTTTACCTTCTTTTATGACTGTTCTTCAAAGACTTAGAATAAAATGATAGCAATTTAAAAAAAATTCAATAATACAAGTGGATGTTTCTTTAGTCTCTTCTTACTCCATTTTGGCTTTCAATTCCTTTACCCCATGTTTATTCAAAAATACAAATGCATACTGAAGGAGGGAAGGAAAGAAGGAAGAACTTGATCTTTACCAAAGTTCTGAGAGGTAACATTTAATTGATTTACAATGGTCTTTATTCTTTTTATTTTATTTTCTGAAAAATTTTATTTATTCATGAAAGAGAGAGAGAGAAGGAAAGAGTAGGAACCAGACATCACTCTGGTACTCGTGCTGCCAGGGTTTGAATAGGATTGAACTAGGGACCTCACGCTTGAGAATCCAATGCTATATCCACTGTTTCCCCTCTGGGATCACTTCTTTTTCTCTTTCTATGCACAGCTGGAAAGCAACAGGGGTCCTCACCCTTATATCATACTGCTAAATTACTTCCCCAACCCAATTTTTATTCTGTATTTTTAGAGGGAGAAAGAGGAAAGAAGAGAGGAAGAAACATTAAAGCAACAGACTACCTAGCACCCATGGAATTCCTTGGTGCTGTCCATAAGGCTCTCATGTGGTACCAATGATAGAATCAGGGATCAGAAACAGAAAGAAAATGATTATTATACGTAGGCTTAAGGCAAAGTTAATGTTTAGTTCAGAAAAGTCCCTTTCCCTCAAAATATCACCTTAATGCTTTACACAAACACTTTTGTTATTGTTGCTGTTGATTTAACATTGTCTTTTTCAGAGATTTCATGAAGCAAAATAGTTTTGTGGCCAGTTTTCGAAGTTGGTCAACTAATTGAAAAATTATTGACATAAACAGGTAAGAACTTGAACTCCCTTTATTGAATAGTCGTTGTCTTCTTTTTTTCCCAGAGAACTGAGCAGCTCTGGTTTTCAAAACTGGGACTTCGAAGTCTCAGGTATGAGAGTCTCTTTGGATAACCATTATGCTATCTACCCCTACCCAAACAGACATAGTGTTAAGTCAGCACTAGGAAAGGAGAATTAAAAGAATAAGAGATCTCTTTTTTAAAAAACATTTTTATTTATTTATTATTGGGTAGAGATAGAGAGAAATTGAGAGGGTAGGAGAAAAGATAGAGAGAGACAGAGAGACACCTGCAGAACTGCTTCACCACACATGAAGCTTTCCCCCTGCAAGTAGGGATCAGAAGCTTGAACATAGATCCTCATGTACTGTAATGTGTGCACTTAAGTGGGTACACCACTTCCTGTCCCTAAGAATCAAAGATCTCATATATAGAAGATACGACACTGAGCCACAACCCTAGCCTGACAGTTACTATAATGGACATTTATACAAAGACTATTTTCATTACTAATATTTGTTTTTGCATTATTCAAATCCCTACTAACATATTAAAATACTTGATATTTTTTAAAAATTCCATATTCCTGAATGTTTAGTGAATATCTTTGAACTTGTAAAGTGTGAGCTATCTAGTAAATTTTAATTAATTGAATATTTACTTTGTTGGGCTAATATAGCCTTTGTATTACATTAGGTAGTGACCTCTCTAGGGAGTCAGGTGTAGTGCAGCAGGTTAAGTGCATATGGAGAAGCACAAGGACTAGCATAAGGATCCCCATTCGAGCCCCTGGCTCCCCACCTGCAGGGGAGTCACTTCACAAAAGCAGGTCTGTAGGTGTCTATCTTTCTTTCCCCTCTCTGTCTTCCCCTCTTCTCTCCATTTCTCTCTGCCCTATCCAACAATGACAACAATAATAACTACAACAATAAAACAACAAGGGCAACAAAAGGGAAAATAAATAAAAATTAAAAAAATTTTTTAAAGACCTCTCAAATATTAATAGCATAATACCCCACAGGCAAATAAGTCTTCTTTCTTTTTACTTGCCCTGGCAACTTGCTCATTGCAACCCTCAGTTAATGCTTTACAATGATTGTTTCTATATCACTGTTAACAAAAACAATTTAAAATGTTTTTTTTTATTTTTTTAATATTTATTTTATTTATTTATTCCCTTTTGTTGCCCTTGTTGTTTTTTTATTGTTGTAGTTATTATTGTTGTTGTCATTGTTGGATAGGACAGAGAGAAATGGAGCGAGGAGGGGAAGACAGAGAGGAGGAGAGAAAGATAGACACCTGCAAACCTGCTTCACCGCCTGTGAAGCGACTCCCCTGCAGGTGGGGAGCCGGGGTTCGAACCGGGATCCTTATGCCGGTCCTTGTGCTTTGCGCCACCTGCGCTTAACCCACTGCGCTACAGCCCGACTCCCTAAAATGTATTTATGAAGTCTATCTGCCCACTCTACCATGTTAATTTATTGTAGTATTGCAGTTAATACTTTATTGTATACTGTATTTCCCCCTGTGGTTGTTTCCATACCTCATTGAAGATTTGGTTATGCAGAATAAATTCTTATTAATGAACGTATAAATAACTTGTGTTCATTTACAGAAAAAATGTTTTGGTCCAGGAAAGTAGCTCACTTGAATAGTGTGTTAATCAGCATGTGTACAACTCACATTCAAGCCCAGACCCCAACATACAGAAGGAAGTTTTGGTCCTTGTTACACTTTCACTCTTTCTCTTTCTCCCTCTCTGGATCTGAAAATAAAATGAAAGAACAAGAGTAAAATCTCTAGTTTTATTCATGGTTAAAATGGAAATTATTAACGAGAGGTTCTGTTGATGAATGCTTTCTCTAGATGCAAAGCATCTCTTGAAACCTTCCAAATTATCTTCCTACATCAATTTTGGAAATAGCATAACATTTCATTAGACATCTCCCTGCTACTTTTTTGAAAAGATGATCTGGAAAACTCACAATTTATCTCCTTGACTGAGGAAGAAAATACTTTTTTAAAATATGAGGGTATTTTTCCTTCCTTGTGGAAATTTCTCCTATACTAGAGGTAAGACTATTCTTTAAAACTTTCAACCAACATAATTTTTAGAAATTTAACTCAACAAACCAGACTAAGAACATTTTCTTCCAAGATGGAACTAAATTAAAAATAAGGTACAGAACCAGTGTCAAGCAACAAAGATCTGAATTGTGTTCTGAATGAGAGAACATCTATCTTTGGATAACTGGGTAACATCAAGACAGAATTCTGTCACAGCAGAATTTTGATTCTCCTTTCCCTCTGAGAAATGAATCTTGTTCACTGTGATGTCAGTACACAGTAAGGCTACACAGATTCTTTTGTGAGTGAGTGCACTACATCCACCTGACCACTGTGTAATAAGAATTCCTTAATTCAGTTATCAAGGGAGCATGGTGCTTAGACTAAGAGCAGTGTGCTGATTTTGTCAGGATGACAAACAGCTAATTAAATTAATTTTTTTTAGTGATCCAATATTGATTTACAAAATCACATGTCAATAGTGGTATAATTCCAAACCGTTTCCACCACCAGGGTTCTGAATTCCCAATGGCTCCATTGCAAACCACCACAGTTCTCCCTAGGTTGCAGACATGGGTTAACTATCATCTCTACAACTATTTGTCTACATTTGTAGATACTTGTTCCCTTGTTCTTTCAGGTCCAGTCGTCTGTTCCCCCTCTAAGCCACACATAACCTTATTACTACGGCCAAATGTCTCTCCCTATTTTTTGTCCCCTCTCTCTGGGACCTGATGGAGCTGGAATTCAGAACCCTCTTATCTCATTCCTCCTATCATTTCTCCCCCACTGGGAGTATGTGGGGGAGAGTACAGGTCCAAAAAGAATGACAGAGGACCTAGTGGGGGTTGTATTGTTATATGGAAAACTGATCTTGTTTTTCAACTTCTGCCAGAGAGTGAGATCATCCCATATTCATCCTTCTGTTTCTGACTTATTTCACTTGATATGAATTTTTCAAGGTCCATCCAAGATCGGCTGAAAACAGTAGTCACCATTTTTTATAGATGAGTAGTATTCTGTTGTGTGTATATACCATGACTTGCTCAGCCACTCATCTGTTGTTGGACACCTGGGTTGTTTCCAGGTTTTGGCTATTACAAATTGTGCTGCCAAGAACATATGTGTACACATATCTTTTTGGATGGGTATGTTGGGTTCCTTAGGATGTATCCCCAGGAGAGGAATTGCAGGATCATAGGTTAGGTCCATTTCTAGCCTTCTGAGAGTTCTCCAGACTCTCCTCCACAGATGTTGGACCAATTTACATTTGCACTAGCAGTGCAAAAGGGTTCCTTTGACCCCACAACCTCTCCAGCATTTGCTACTGTTACCTTTTCTGATGTATGACATTCTCACAGGAGTGAAGTGGTATCTCATTGTTGTCTTTATTTGCATTTCTCTGACAATCAAAGACTTGCAGCATTTTTTCATGTGTTTCTCAGCCTTTTGGGTCTCTTCTGTAGTGAATATTCTGTTTATGTCCTCCCCCATTTTTGGAAGGGGCTTTCTTGTTGTTGAGTTTGGCAAGCTCTTTATATATTTTGGTTATTAGCCTCTTGCCTGATGTATGGCATATAAAGGTCTTCTCCCATTCTGTAAGGGGTCCCTTGGTTTGGGTAGTGGTTTGTTTTGCTGTGCAGAAGCTTTGTAATTTGATGTAGTCCCATAGGTTTATGCTTGCCTTAGTCTTCTTTGTAATTGGATTCATTTCATTGAAGATGTCTTTAAAATTTATGCAGGGGAGTCGGGCCGTAGCGCAGTGGGAAAAGCACATGTGGTGCAAAGTGCAAGGATTGGTTAGGATCCCTGTTCCATCCCTGGCTCCCCACCTGCAGGGGAGCCACTTCACAAGTGGTGAAGCAGGTCTGCAGGTGTCTCTCTGTCTTCCTCTCTATCTCCCCCTTCTCTCTCAATTTCTCTCTGTCTCTACCCAATAACAAATAAATAAATTAATAAATAAAAATTTTAAAAAAGAATTAAGGGGGAAAGATATTTTTAAAAAATTTATGCAGAAAAGAGTTCTGCAAATATTTTCTTCTAAGTATCTGGTTCAGATTCATTCTTCTGCATGTTTCAACCCATTTCTCCAATACCATTTGTTGAAGAGACTCTGCTTTCCCCATTTAATATTCTGGGCACCTTTGTCAAAGATCAGATGTCCATAGTTGTGGGGGCTGCATTGTATTTTACTTATTAAATCTATTATGGATGTCCATGTGCTTGCAGGTTTTTTTTTTAATGTGAATAATGCTATTAGGAATTATCCTTGAGTCACAAGTACACCTACCAGGTATGAAACTATCTTTGAAAGTATTGGATCATAATGTATATGAATGTTCATTTGTAGTAGATGATGACAATCAATCTTCAACTTATATTAGTTTATATTCTGATTTATTCTATTTCTCCTATAAAAAGTTCCAGTTGATCCATGACTTTGTCAATTGTCTTTCTAGGGAGTGGTCTTAGTCATGATAAAACCCCTACTATTGATTCTTTACTGAATAACAAAAACTACAATTTTTGATGGCAAAAATTGTTGCCCAATATTGTCTCACTATTTGGATTTTGAGACATAGAATTTTAACATTATAATTAAATTTTTGAATGTTGAGTCTGTTTTTTGGTTGTTTTTTTTTTTTTTTTTTGCCTCCAGGGTTATTGGTGGGGCTCTATGACTGCACTACTAATCCATTGCTCCTAGAGGCCATTTTTCCCATGTTGTTGCCCTTGTTGTTGTTATTTTTATGGTTGCCATTGCTGCTATTGTTCCTGGATAGGACAGAAAGAAATCGAGAGAGGAGGGGAACACAGAGAAAAAGAGAGAGACATCTGCAGACTTGCTTCACTGCCTGTGAAGCATCCCTGGGGGGGCGTGTTGAACCGGGATCCTTATTCCTCTCCTTGTGCTTAGTGCCATGTGCACTTAACCCACTACTCTACCACCTGGACCTCCTGAATCTATTTTTCTTTATGCCTTTTTAAAATTTTTTATACTTATTTACTTATTTTCCCTTTTGTTGCCCTTGTTATTTTTATCATTGTTGTTATTGATGTCGTTGTTGTTGTACAGGACAGAGAGAAATGGAGACAAGAGGGTAAGACAGAGAGGGGGAGAGAAAGAGAGACACCTGCAGACCTGCTTCACCGCTTGTGAAGCGACTCCCCTGTAGGTAGGGAGATGGGGGCTCGAACCGGGATCTTTTCACGATCCTTGTGCTTTGCGCCACCTGAGCTTAATCCGCTGCGCTACTGCCCGACTCCCTTTTATGCCTTTTCTAATGTATGATATCCTTAAAATTGATTTTGGGGTGTAGTGTAAGATGGAGAAAATTTTCTTTCCAAAGTGAATGTAAAATGAAGCTGGCACCATTACTAAAAAAGATAATCCTTCCCTTCATTTCACCTTAACTTCCCTTTGTTATAAATCAGATGATTGCGAATTTCTGTTCTTATAGGTCAGTTTTTTCTTTTTGTCAGTATTGTAATATTTAAATTACCATACATTTACCATTAATAGTCAAATCTTGTGAATAATTCCTTCTTTAATATAATTTGGACTAATTTTGATCCATTTATTTCATGACTAGAGGACTCTAATAATGTTAAAAACCTTATTTAGAAGGTTATAAGCAGGTTTTCAATACTCTATGAAAATAATCAATTTATAAATGAAGAATCTTACTTCTCAGAAATTCACTTATCCTGGTAGAGTCTGGGACTGATTAACTGTGAAAATGAGGGACAACTGTATAAATAAACACGTGGCGTGAATCCACTTTTTCTGAAAGCTGTGCTAAGCAATTAGCTGATGCTAAAATGTACCCTTGTCCAGATTTCTTCTTTCTGATTTGTAAGAATGGCACTCTTTGTTGTAAGTGGTCATCAGAATGCTGGGGGTAGACAGCATAATGGTTATGCAAACAGACTTTCATGCCTGAGGCTCCATAGTCCCAGGTTCAATCCCCTGAACCATCAATACATCAAAGCTGAGCAGTGCTCTGGTAAAATAAATAAATAAATAAGAATTTATATTAGAAAGGTTCATCAGAATTGCATTTTTGTTAAAGATTTACCTTATTTATTTATTTATTATGAAAAGGGGAGAGAATCCGGATTTCACCTCCTCTCTCCATTTCTCTCTATCCTATCCAACAATGACGACAACAATAATAACTACAACAATAAAAAGCAACATGGACAACAAAAGGGAATAAATACATAAATATATTTTTTAAAAGAGTCCACTGTGTCACATAATAACTCCCTAGTTTTTTTAAAGTTTTTTTATGGGAGGGAATTAATGAATTATAGCAAATACAGTTTTTGATACATGTGTAAAAGGTCTGTTTTCTGCAAGACACTTTCACCCCCAAACCAGGTCCTCCTCCATCACATGCACCAGGACCGGAAAGCACTCCCCTCCCCTGAGCTCTTTACCTTGTGCAATACACCAAAGTTCTACTTTGTGTTTCCCTTTCAGTTCTTGTTTCTCTGTTTACTGAGAATATCTAAATATCTAAAGCTATATGAGAACCTCAAGCAGTTTTTTTCTTTAAACCAGAGCACTGCTCAGCTTTGGTTTATGGTGGTGCTGGGGAATGAACCTGGTAATTTGGCATCTTGAGTAAAAAAATCATTTCGCATAGCCATTATGCTATCTCCACAAAGTCTTATGTTCCCCGCTCCCCCCCCCCCCCCCCGCCTTCTTTTTAAAGAAAGCAATAGTAATACCAGATCTCCACTCAGCTCCAGTATGAGCAGTTCCAGGAATCAAACTTGGGACCCCATGAACACAAATCCTGTCTTCTACAGATGAGCTATTTCCCCAGTTTTTTTTTTAATATTCGTGTTCATAACCAAGACATATTAATCAGGCAGTGGTGCACCTGGTTAAGCACCACATTATAATACATAAGATCTGGGTTTGATCCCCTGGTACAACTGCAGTGGGAAAACTTCAACTGGTGAAGCAGGGCTGCAGATGTCTCTCTGTATTTCTCCATCTCTGTTACTTTCTCCCCCTCAATTTCTCTCTGCCTCTGTCCAATAATAAATAAGTAAAAATATTTTTTAAAAGATTTTAAAATATTTTTTAAAAGATTTTTGTTGTTAAAATTTCGTAGGCTCTGGCCGGGCTGGCTTGCTTCATGGGCGGGTAACAGAGACGCGGAGACAATGGCTGGGCAGGGAAGCTGTATTTCTTTATTCAGGAACAACGATTCATAAACTAAGACAAACTAATCACCAAACAGAACTCTGCTGTCTCTTTGCGGCGGCGCAAGCACTCTCTCTCTTACTCTGGAACTCAGGAACCCTCTCCCTTACTCTCGAACTCAGGAACCCAGGAACTCTGTCACTCTGGAACTCTCGGACTCAGGAACTCTCTCACTCAGGAACCCTCTCTCCTACTCTAGAACTCAGGAACTCTGGAACTCTGTCACTCGGAAACTCAGGAACTCTCTCTTACTCTGGAACTCTCGAACTCTCGTACTGGGGAACCCTCTGAAAACTCTGGCACTCTCGAACTTAGGAACCCTCTCCCTTACTCTCGAACTCAAAAACTCTCGAACTCATGAACTCAGGAACCCTCCCTCAGGGTTCCTTGGGGCGGGGCAGGCCCGCGAAATTAATTGGACTGATCCAATTCTCTTGGTTTGGGGAGGGCTAGAACAAACCAATGTAAAGCATAGGACAGATTTTAAAGGCAGTAGCACAGCAGGTTAAGTGCATGTGGCTAGAAACGCAAGGACTGGCATCAGGATCCCGGTTCGAGCCCCTGACTCCCAACCTGCAGGGGAGTCACTTCACAAGTGGTGAAGCAGGTCTGCAGGTGTCTTATCTTTCTCTCTCCCTCTCTGTCTTACCATCCTCTCCATTTCTCTCTGTCCTATCCAACAACAACAACAACAATAAACACAACAACAATGAAAAACAAGGGCAACAAAAGGGAAAATAAATAAATATTAATTTTTTAATTCATAAAAAGATTTTATTAAAAAATTCTATTTCAAAACAGGTTAAGGGTATGGGTCAACCTACCAATGCCCATGTCCAGCAGAGAAGAAACTACAGAAGCCAAAATTCCTATCTTCTGCATCTTCCAAAAAAATTTTGATCCATACTTCCAGAGGGGGGAAAATGATAGGAGGAAGATGAACAGGAATCTGAACTTCAATTCCATCAGGACCCGAAGAAAGAAGAGGAAAGATAAAGGAAGGACAATGGGAAGTAGTAATAAGTGTAGGTGTGACTTAGAATAAAAGAGAAGTTGGGGCCATGGGGGAAAAATGTAAATGTATGTAAATATAGACAGATAGCTATAGAAATAATAGTCAACTCATATCTGTGACTTGGGGAGAACTACTGTAGCTTCCTGTGGAGGGAATAGGGATATAGAACACTGGTGGTGGGAACAGTACAGAAATTATACCGTTATTACCTTCTAATTTTGTGGATCAATATTAAATGACTAATTTAGAAAAATATATATATATACATGGTAAAGTGGAATAAATAGCAGTGGGGAGTGGTGGATTTGTAGAGCCCTAAGGTGACAGCAACAACAAAAGAAGTAATGCCTACACATATCTTTAGTTTCTGATTATATTCTCATTCATTTTAATTAAAGGAATTGTTTATATTTATTCAATATTCTTCCCACACATATACACTTACAGACAAAAAGAAGAAAAGAATTCTATTTCCAGGGCTGTAAGGACACCCACAATCAAATTAAGTCAAGAATAAATTATCATCAGACTGCACTAATGTAGTGTGCTGAATAGAAACTAAGAGGCATACCCAAGGGTGAAAGCTAAAGGAAAGACTGAATGAAAGAACTGACTAGTTAGTTGTGTTAGATAAATGATAAATAACACACACAGGACTCAAAGATAGAAGAATATAAAATGAGATGTTTCACATTCTATCAGGCTTGTAAACAAACTTTTGCAAACTTAGAAGGCCAGAGGAAGTTATTTTCCACCAAAGGAATGGTTTTATAGAAAGGTTTTTTTTGTTTTGTTTTGTTTTGTTTTTCTGTTGAGTCTTCTGTCGAAAACATGAAAAGAGTCATGTTTTGTCAGGGAAATATGAGACCACAACACCGCATTAGGTTCTGAAAGCATATTTATACTAATCATCTGGGAAAAAGAAAAAAAGAAAATAGAAAATTAGAGTAACATAAAATCCAGGTTGACAAATCTGATACAAGTTGGAGTCTTTATAGAAAAAAAAAATTTCCCTATTACAGCTATTACAGTCATAGGATTAATATACATTAACAGCAAGTCACTGAACATCAGGGGCCAGGTAGTGGCGCATGGGATTAAGCGCACATGGCAAAGCACAAGGACCAGAGCAGGGATTCCTGCTTCAAGCAGCAGGGTCGCCACCTGCAGGGGGTGGCTTTACAAGTGGTGAAGCAGGTCTACAGGTGTCTATCTTTCTCTCCCCTCAATCCCCCTCTCTCAATTTCTCTGTCCTCTCCAAAAGCAACAACAGCAATAACGGTGACAATAACAACAACAATAAAATAGAAAAAATGTCCACCAGGAGCAGTGGATTCATGCAGGCACCAAGCCCCAGCGATAACCCTGGAAGCAAAAAAAAACAAAACCCAAAACTGAACATCAAGTTAATAAGACAATATGAGAAAGTGTGATTGGAGGAAATTTAGTTATTAGAATGTTAATGGCCTTTGTAATAGAACTACTATAATTTCTAGATACAGCAATTATGTAGGGAGACATGTATAAAATGTCAGAAAGGGGAAGCGGAGCTCTAGGACACATTGGTGGGGGTACTCCCAGAGGGATAAAGAATAGGAAAGCTATCAGGGGAGGGGATGGGATACGGAGATCTGGTGATGGGAACTGTGTGGTGTTTTATCCCTCTTATCCTATAGTTTTGTCGATGTTTCCTTTTTATAAATAAAAAAAAATGTCAGCAAGGAAGTATGAAACAGTACAGCAGACTCAACAAATAAATAAAATATAAATTTCAGAAAAATAAATTGTCTTCATTGAGATTAAAATCTTCCACATGACTTAAATAAATGAGACAGTAGAGTGAAAAAGCAGCAGATCAGCAAGTACAAATGTATATAATACAGGAAAAACAATCCTGGAAACATATATACGTCAGAGATACAGATGACAGAATGAGAAGTTGTAGTGGTGACTCATTAAAATTACAGGATGAGAAACTAAGTAGAACAAGGGAGCTTGCAAGTAATTTATGTAAGATGTAAAATTCTTTTTTAAATATTTGTTTATTTATTTATTCCCTATTGTTGCCCTTGTTTTTTTTGTTGTAGTTATTCTTGTTGTCATCACTGTTGGATAGGACAGAGAAAAAATGGAGAAAGGATGGTAAGACAGAGAAGGAGAGAGAAGGGTAGACACCAGCAGACCTGCTTCACCGCTTGTGAAGTGACTCCCCTGCAGGTTGGGAGTGGGGGGCTCGAACTGGGATCCTTAAGCCAGTCCGTGAGCTTAACCCGCTGTGCTACCACCCAACTCCCAGATGTAAAATTCTTATGAAAGCTACAAAAACACAAACACATTTAATACTGGGGAAAAAATCAATAAACACTAAAACACATTTAGTAGACCTCAAAGTTTCTTACTTTAGGAGACAAATGATTAGAAAAACAGATTGGTTGGGGTGGTGGTGGTGGTGGTGCACCTGCTTCAATGTTCACATTAAAGTGTGCAAGGACCTGGGTTCAAGTCAGTGGTCCCCATCTGCAGTGGGAAAACTTCACAAATGGTGAAACAAAGGGTTCAGGTGTCTCTCTGTCTCTTTCTCTCTCTATCTACCCTCCCCCTTTCAATTTCTCTTCGTCTATATCCAATAATAAAGAAAGAAAGAAAAACAGATTGGGACATAGTGAGAATAACTTCCTTTCTTTCTTTTTGGTCATCACTGAGGCCTCATAGCTCCACGATTAATTCTTCAGATAGAACACAGAGATAATATGCACAGGAAAAAGAGACCACAGTACCAAAGTTTCCTTCAGTATGGTGGGGGTCAGGCTCGAAACTAGTTCATACTAATAACAGCTCATGCACACTATCCAAGTGACCTGTTTTGCTGGTTCAAGAGAATATCTCAAAAGGAGTCAGAAAGAAAGCTTTCTTGCTCTTACAAAGGACTCTAACTAGGTAAGTGGCACACCTACAGATGATTATTTCTAAATTGCAGAAGGAAATTAACTACAATTAAATTAAAACCCTAAAAAACTAATGCTCAAGCATAAGAAATCAAGACATTTTCAGATTTAAAAAGCACAGAAGTCTCCCTTCCATCAAGGCTTGAGGAAGGGCCAGGAAGTAGAGCACACATGTCACCACACATGAGGACCTGGGTTTCAAGCCCCTGGCCATGAGATAGGAGCATCTGCAGGGAGGAAGCTTCATGAACAATGTAACGGTGTCACTCCTTTTTCTGTCTCTCTCTCCTTCTCCTCTAAAAAACAAATATGGCTGCCAAGAATGTTGGAACTGAGTCCCAGAAATAGCCCTGGTGGGAGGAAACAAAGTGAGGTGAAGCTTACCTCAAGAGACATACACTAACTCAAATTGAAAAGGACCAACTTCATAAAAAGAGCAAAGAGAAGCAAAACTAAATAGTGGGAGGAATGGTGAAAGTTCAAGTAAACCTTAATAAATATTTTCTGTATAGAGTATTGATGATATTGTCCAATTTATGACACTATGAAAAGGAGAATAATAAACTGTTATGAGAGGTATATGCAATAAAAGACTATAAGTACTCAAATTTTATAAAGCAATTGAGTTAGTATGAGGATTGAATCTTAATTAATTTTAGGCTCTTGAAAATTGAAGGGCAAAACACTTAAATGGTAGAGAGAAATCATTCAAATCACTAGAGGAAAATAAATGTTATAAAGTAAAATATAAAAAGGAAGGAAAAAAGCATAACAGGATAGATAAATATCAATAAAACACAAAAATGAAGGTAGGAGAAAGGATAAAAATTAATTCAAATGTATATAATCATACCTTATCACTACAAGTGATTTAAATAAAGAAAACATTTCTCCAAATGGTCAGGAAATAAATATCCTTGTTAATATCATCATGGTTCAAATTTGCTATGATAGTGAGAAAAAAACCCATGGATAATATATAAGAAAATGACTGTATTCTAAGACTTTTTGTTTATAAAAGTAACTGATAGTTTAGATTTGACAATGGCTTACTGTCTTCTGTCGTGAAACAAACAGATCTATTAAAAATAAAACAATAAAACTACATTAAACACTTAAACTCTACAGATAGCAAAAGTGTATATATAATGATGCAACTCTTTTCCCAGGGATATATCCTAAGGAATCAAACACACTCATCCAAAAATTCCTATGTTCATGGCAGCACAATTTGTAATAGCTAAGACCTGGAAGAAACCTAGGTATCCAACAACAGATGAATGGCTGAGAAAATTGTGGTATACACAGTGGAATACTACTCAGCTATTAAGAATGAATTCACCTCCTCTCCTCATCTTGGATGAAGCCTGAAGGAATCATATTAAGTGAGATAAGCCAGAAAGAGGAGGATGAATATGGGATTACCTCACTCATGGACAGAAGTTGAGAAATAAGAACAGGAAGGAGAAACACAAAGTAAAATTTGAACTGTGTTTGGTATATTGCACCAAAGCAAAGGACTCTGGGGAGGACTCAAGGAGGGGGGTAGTTTCAGGTCCTGGTGCACAATGCTGGAGGAGAACATAGGTTGGGGGTGAGAGTGCTTTGCAGAAAACTGAGAAATTTTATGCATGTATGAACAACTGTTTTAACTATAAACCACTAATTTCTCCCAGTAAAAAAAAAATGATGTGTATTATCATTTGTCATTAAAACATTTGGAAACCAATAGACATCTAGTACACTGACTAAAATGGTGAAGACTGACAAGAGCAAGATGAACTACTGGTTCTGATTTGCTGGAACAGATCTCTCATTCATTGCTAATCTGAATCCAGCATGATGTAGCTACTTAGGAAAACTGCTTGGCAGTATTGTTATGTTGACTTTCTAAAGTTAAGTATAGTCCTACAACCATGGGCCTAGATGTTTACCTAATAGAATTAAAACTACAAAGATGGGGAACCAGGTGATAGTGTAGTGGGTTAAGCTCACAATGCAGGAAGCGTGAAGGACCAGAGTAAGGATCCAGCTTCAAGCCACCAATTTCCCACTTGCAGGGGGGAGTCACTTCATAAGTGGTGAAGCAGGTCTGCAGGTGTCTATCTTTCTCTCTCCCTCTCTGTCTTCCCCTCCTCTCTTGATTTCTCTCTGTCTTATACAACAACAACAACAGCAGTAACAACAATAACAGTAACAGCAAGGGCCAAAAAAAAAAAAAAAGGAAAAACTGGCCTCCAGGAGCAGTGGATTCATAGTGCAGGCACTGAGCCCCAATGATAACCCTGGAGGCAAAAAAAAAAAAAAAAAAAACTACAGAGATGGTAAAATATACCAGAGCAGAAGATGGTGAAGAGAAGTCTGAGTAGAAAAGATGAGGGGATTCTTTATAGCAGCCTCTTACTCTATAGAGAACTGCTCTAATGTACATATATGGCTTTTTATTTGTCAAAGACTGTAGAACTTCATTGTATAATGAATGGACCTTAAGGAATGCAAATATTTAGTATTGTTTATTAAAATGGGAGGGTCCCAGGACGAAGTTTAGAGTATGATACCCACAGAAAAGTTTATTGTATTACAACTGCGTCAATAAATAGCCTTACACACGGGGTGGAAGAAAAGATACTGGATTTGGCTATTCTGTATATATGTAAAGTTTGTACAGCCAAAGGCAAAAGAAACTGCAATCAAAACTATAATCTAGTTGATCTAGCCTTATCTCACAAGGACATGGGCCAAAGGGACTGGGTGGTGGCTCACCTTGTTGAGTGCACATGTTATGTAATCCACAAGGACCCATGTTCCAGCCCCCCAGCCCCCACCTGCACCGGGAAAGTTTTGCAAGTGGTGAAGCAGTGTTGCAGGTGGCTCTCTGTTTTTATCCCTCTCTGTCAACCCCTTCCCTCTCCATTTCTAGCTGTCTCTATCCAATAAATAAAAATTATTTTTTTTAAAAAAAGGAGAAGCCAGTCAGTGAATCTGCTTATCTGATTTGCCGGGATAGCCTGAGGGTACTTCTTCCCGAGCTAGTGCTCTCTGGGTTGGAGAGAACTCAACTGGAGCTGATCTAGGCTGCTGTGTGGGAGAGGGATCAGGAACTCGTGCTGCACCAACTTCCGCAGGAGATACACTCTGGAACTCTCGGAGCCGGAAAGCAATTTCCAAGTGTCTTTAATCAGAAGAGCAGCTGTTTTTATACTCTCCAAGTAGGGTGGAAACAGGATGTGATATAGAGAGGGTGGAGAGAAAAGTGACTGGTGAAAATCAGAGTGTGACAAAGAAGGGATCAGTGTGTGACAAGGAGGGGGTGGAGCAGGAGAGAATCCTATCATAGAACCACCAATGCCCTGGAGTGCTTTATGTAAAAGTGATTTATGTAAATAGACCAAAGCTTTGGATCAGTAAAATCCCTATATAGGCATATGGTTAAGCAGAAGCCAGGGGGAGGTGGCAACTACCCAACACTGATTGTGTTTCTGCAGAAAATTTTTATAACTGGTGATAGCAATGCCATGTTACAATCCTTAATGACGTTGGGATCTTTAACGTCTCTGAAAGTGGCTATATGAAAAAAGGGCGGCATGGGCCAACAACTGTGATACTATCATTCTGAATAGTTAGTCAGCTGGAGTGAAGATGGTGGAATTTATGTAATTTACTATTAGGATGGGAGTTTATGGGTAAACAACAGGGAGAGGCTAGTCATGTGGAAGTGATTTAAAGTCAATGCATTTATCTTCTAGAACTTGATAACAAAATCCCATAGATTGGATTGGTTCAACAACAGGAGTTGATTTTCTGGAAACTCAATTCCAGTTGGCGTGGTTTGTGATCGGGCCTCATTTTGGGGCTTATAAATCCTTTTCTCCCTATGTCCTTTCAGGGATTTTCCTCAGAGCACATCCACTGAGGGGGAGCAACATAACTCTCTAGATCCTCCTGCTGTAAGGAAAGTGATTCTCTGAGATCAGGGATCCACCTCATAATCTCCAAATATAGCCACACTCAAGGTTACAGTTTCATCAAATGGATGGGAGAAAGGAAAACACAAATATCCAGTCCATAACAGTTGGAGCCTCAGTAGCAACTCATAAATAGTTTAATATAATGGGTTATATAGAGTATTTATAGGAATTTTTGATACACAGGCTAGTGTTTATTTCCTTGATCTATTAGTTAAGTAGTTCTAAAAAACATAGCAATGAGAATTCCCAGTGCTCAGAATTTAACCTCTTTCTTTTTCTTCCTTTTTTAAATTTTTTAAATATTTATTTATTCCCTTTTCTTACCCTTGTTTTATTACTGTTGTTATTATTGTTGTTGTTATTGATATCGTCATTGTTGAATAGGACAGAGAGAAAGGGAGAGAGGAGGGGAAGACAGAGGGGGAGAGAAAGATAGACACCTGCTGGCGTATTTCACCACCTGTGAAGCGACTCCCCTGGCAGGTGGGGAGCCGGGGGCTTGAACTGGGATCCTTACAGCTGGTCCTTGCTCAGGTCCTTGCGGTGGTCCTTGTGCATTGTGCCACGTGCGCTTAATCCGCTGCGCTACCGCCCGACTCCCCCTTCTTTTCTTTTTTTCTATCTTCCTTTGTTTCTTTCTTTTTTAAATTTTAGTTTCTAATACCATTCATAAATAAAAGGAACCAGGGATCTTTGGAAAATAATGTCAGTGAAACTATAGCAGATGCAGTCAGTTTATCTTGTATTCCCAGAAAGTAAAAGGTATGTTTTGTGTGTGTGTGTGTTGTGTGTGTGTGTGTGTGTGTGTGTGTGTGTGTGTGTGTGTGTGTGTGTATTTCAGCAAAGGATCTCACTAGGATAATGTGCTGCTTTGTCATGTATGCAATTCAGGTTCAAGTCCAGGTCCCAGCAGGAAGCTTCAATGCTATGGTCTCTTTCACTATCTCTCTGATGCTCTACCTCTCTGTCTCTATCTGAAAATTGAAAGAAATAAACACACACACCACACCCCGTAATGGGAATATATTAAAGGGTTATATAAAATAAGTTATGAGACATATATTCAATAGAACACTACTCTGCAATTTTAAAATATGATATTGTGTCCTTTGGGACAAAATGGCTGGAACTTGAAGTGATTGTACAAAGTAATTAAGTTTCACTCATATGTGAAATATAGACAATTGAAACACATTAACTTGCTATAAATAAATAAATAAATAAATAAATGCCAAATTGTCTCTGAGACCTTGTGCGAACTATGGTGGTTATATTGGGGAAGGGCGACAGAATTTTTGAGGTGGGTCCAATGTAGAGTTATTTCCCTATAATCTTATAATTTTGTAAGCCATTATTAAATAATTCATTTTCTAAGTAAAGCTGAGTAAATAATGAAGAATAAAAAAGAGAGAGAGGACTGCTCTGAAGAAACATTTGAAATAATTTGATATTACTAGTCTCTTTTTAAGGAGTTGGGACACAGAACCCTACCACTTAACATGTGAGCTTGATATGAGGACTTCTGCCCAAAAAAAGGCTAACTACGATGTGGAGAAAACTATAGGAGAAATTATTTTAAAAAATTAAGAGTGAAATGAGTGAAATAGAAAACAAGACCAAATTTCACTCTTTGAAAAGAGTAATAACAAGCTTTGTGTCAAAGGAGTAACTACAAAGTTAAAAGGTTGTGGGGAAGGAGGAGTGCTCAGAGAAGTGGCAAATATATCAATGGTGAAAATGAAAGAAGGACATTACTACAAATAAGGAGATGGTAGGAATCACTTGATCTGAAATAAAATGGAAATCTTTGTTGAAACAGAAATCCAAACCAGTAAACTGATTTAATATCATATATAAGTCTTGAAACTGGGACTGTGCCCTTTTCCTGTCTTTCAGGGAAAAGTAAGCAAGCAAACAAAGGTAAGGAATGAAGAGAAACTTACCCAAGATAAACCAGATACTTTTTTTTTAATTTTCTTTTTTTTATTTATTGGATAGAGACAGCCAGAAATTGAGAGGGAAGGGGGCGGTAGAGAAGGGAAAGAGGCAGAGAGACACCTGCAGCCCTGCTTCACCACTTGCAAAGTTTTCCCCTGCAGGTGGGGACTGGAGGCTCGAACCTGGGTCCTTGAGCATTGTAACATGTGTGCTCAACCAGGTGCACAACCACCTGGCCCCCAGATAGTTTTATATACAAGCGTTATCAACCATTGAAGGGACAAGACTCGAATAATGTACAATTCTTGCAGAAAATGTGAAAAGAGGAGAAGTATGCCAAATCACATTTTGTGGCATTCGAATAATGCTGACATCAAATCTGATGGGGGAAAAAAGTCTGTGTATTTTCATACATGCAGAATTATGAAAATTTAGTTTTTAATTTAATTTAATTTTAATGAAGGTAATAAAGGACACTACAGACCAGTTTTAGTTATACTCTTAGATGCAAGAATTTTAAGGAGAAAAAAATCAATATGTAAATAATGCAATAGTCATGATTAAATTCATTCTACTCAAGGACTGAGATGTTCTTCAACATTAACAATTAAAAGAGTGAAATCACTATGATCATCATAATGCAGAGGAAAAATTCAACCTGATTTGTAATCTAGGAATATTTGAGAGGTTGTTTTGTTTTGCTTTGCTTTGTTTCCTTTGTTATCACTGGGGCTTCACCACTTGTTGTATGCTTCACATTGGTTTTGGTCTCACCCCCCCCCCTGCCTCTGGGAGATTGTGGTATGGCCCCTGCTAGTTTCTCGGGCCCTCTTCTCCCCACCCCCGGAACCCCTACAGACTTCGAGAGTTCTGGCCGCGGCTGCTGGAGGAGAAGGATGCAGGACAGATCTGTGTGGTGATTGGTTTGGACTTCCAGAGTCCCCGCTGCAGCTGAGGGGGAAGAAAGATGGAGAAGCATATGGTGTGGTGATTTGCCCACTCGTGAATAAAGATTAAACTGCGTTCTCAGCTCAGCCGTGTGTCTCTGGTCGTCTCTGTTACCTGCCTGTGAAGCCAGCTTAAACAACAGTTAAAACAACATATGGCACCTACAACATGGGACATGACCTGCCCATCCCCCAGATAAGTGACAATTTGGCTACCTATGCACTATGGCCTTCTCTTCTGCTTGTGAAGAGGTCCCCAAAGGCCTCTGCCCTTTCTTCATGAGACTGTTTTGCTGTTTCTGGAACATTTATCTCTGGACCAGTCTGTGGTTTCCACCCAACGCCAGCCCGCAGGAGCCCAACGCCAGCCCGCATGAGCCGGCTTTCTGCCGCGTGGCGCGGGGCATTGGGCATGGGCTCCCTCCACGCTGCTCGGCTGCAGAGAGCAGGGCAGCAGGCATGGTGGGCAAGGCTGCAACCCTTCATGGCCGCCACCCCGGGGGAACTCGGCCCGCGCCTTCTGCAAGGCCGGCCCACCCACCCTCCTGCTATGAAGTCTGGACAGATCCTGGACCACCTGGAGAACGTGGGTTCCCTGCCGAAACTGGGCCCCCTGGCTGAGATCCCCAGCTTGGGTCTGAAGGCAGACGAGCTAGAATACGCAGAGATTCGTCCAGAGATCGCAACCTACAATTCCTAGAGCTGAAGTTGCACAAGAGGCCACTGCTAGACAACACACTCCCTGGACGGCTAAGACAGTACAGATCTAAATTCATGTTTAAAATGACGTCTTCGTAACAAAGGTTTCTCTCCTTGTGTATTAAAGACCATGTTTACGTGTGTGTTTAAAGTTTGGTAAACATTAACTTTAAGATTAAAAATGTAACTTTAAGGCTATATTCTTACCAGACAGAGTTAAATGAAAAAGGTTTTCAACATAGTTCTCATAAAGGTAAAATTAACTTACATTTACAGTCTGAGTTAAAAATTAGTTAAAAATCAATATATTTTAACTAAGTTATTCTAAAAAAAAATAAAACCTGCGCACACCTAGGGTGTGTCTCCATCTTGAATGGGTGTAACAAAAGGTTAAATAGACTTATTGATATGTAAAACTCTCAAATTCCTTCTCAATTAAAAATGTTAGATTGCGCTATGGTTATGCTAATGATTCTCATACATGAGGCCTTTTTCTTTCCATGCTTCTTGTGTTTACCTTTCCACATTCTATTGTTTAAACTTTAAACAACCTTAAAATCATTCTAAAAAAGACTTCCAATTGTAAAAGAGTTATCAATTGTGACAAACTTCCAACCTGCTACAAGTTTTGTTTCATAGTAAGTAAATTGCAGCTGTCAAGTTCTCTACAGAAAAGCGGAATTCCAGCAGCTGACCTTCCTCATACAATGTTCCACCCCCTGGTAATTCTTCAGTGGGCATCTGCTTTGGACTGGCACTTCTATTGGACTCACTGGTACACCTCTTGGACACTTTGCACAAAACTAGCAGCTTCCCTTTATGCTGCTGGGTTTCTCAAAGACTGACTGCAGCTAGCTGCCTTGGGACTCTAGGCCGTTCCCCGCCTCCATGCTAGAAAATGCCTGTCAAGGCAAGTAACGCCCCCCCAGAGGCAAAAAAAAAAAAAAAAAGGTCCCCCTCAGGCCTTCCCTTGGCAGCACACTGGTTCTTGTTGCTTGATTATATGTTCCTCCATGTTTGTGCCAGTTTCTTTTCTGAAAATGCCTATACGATATAGGTTTCTGTTCACCCCACATTCCTAATACTATGGTCATTTAGTTAAAAAGAAAAGGGGGAATTGTTGTATGCTTCACATTGGTTTTGGTCTCACCCCCCCCCCCGCCTCTGTGAGATTGTGGTATGGCCCCTGCTAGTTTCGAGGGCTCTCTTCTCACCACCCCTGGAACCCCTATAGATTTCAAGCGTTCTGGCTGTGGCCACTGGAGGAGAAGGATGCAGGACAAATCTGTATGGTGATTGGTTTGGACTTCCAGAGTCTCCGCTGCAGCCGCCGGGGGGAGAAAGATGGAGAAGTACATGGTATGGTGATTTGTCTGCTCTTGATTAAAGATTAAACTGCGTTCTCAGCTCAGCCGTGTGTCTCTGGTCATCTCTGTTACCCACCTGTGAAGCCAGCCTGGTTAAAACAACAACCACTGGCCTCTTTTCAGATAGAAAGAGAGAAACAAGGAGAAGATATCGCAGGGGGGTTGGGTGGTGGATAAGCCCTGGATAAGCCCACACATTACAGTGCACAAGGACCAGGGTTCAAGTCCCTGGTCCCCACCTGCAGAGGGGAAAGCTTCACAAGTGGTGAAGCAGGACTGGAAATGTCTCTTCATCTCTCTCCCTCTCTATCTCCACCTTCCCTTTCAGTTTGTGGCAGTCTTTATCCAATAAATAAATATATGTAATAAAAATATTAAAGAGGAAAAAGGAGAAGAAAAGACACCACAGCACCAGAGCTTCTTCCAGTGCAGTGAGTGCTGAGATCATACCTGGGTGGCATGCCTGGCAAAGTAGGTACACTATCCAGGTGAACTAATATTTGATGTTTTAAGATAAGAAAATGACAACTCAGGACTATACAAATGAGCAATAGTCACTTTTCTCTCCCCCCCCCATGCAGCCTACAACAAATGAACACAAAAAGAAAAATATATTATTCATATGTGTATATATAATGTGATGTTATATTGTGTGCATACAAATACAGATATACAGGAGTCTGGTCATTGGTGCACCAGGTTGAGTACACATATTACCAGGAGCAAGAACCCTGGTTTAAGACTTGCTCCCCAAATGTAGTAGGGATGTTTCACAAGTGGTGAAGCAGGTCTGCAGTTTTCTGTTTTTTCTCTTTCTCTCTATCTCCCCCTCTTCTCTCAATCTGTCTCTGTCCTATCTAATAAAAAAATTAAAGAAAAAAATAAAAACAAAAAAATGACCACCATAAGTAGTGGATTTGTTTTATATATATATATATATATATATATAACATTTTTATTTATTTATTATTGGATAGAGACAGAGAGAAAATGAAAGGTGAGGGGGATATTGAGAGAGAGAGACAGAGACAGAGACACATCTACAGTCCTGCTTCATCACTTGTGAAGCTTTCCCCTTGCAGGTGGGGACCAGGACCTTGAACCTGGTTTCTTACGCACTGTAGTGTGCGCTTAACCATGTGTGCCAATGCCTGGCCCCTGAGCAGTGAATTTGTAGTGCAGGCACCAAGCCCCAGCGATAGATAGATGGTAGCAGGAAAAAACAAACAAATATACATAAACATTTATGTTCATAAAAGATAAGTGATCATGTTAACAAACTCTTTTGTTCATATCCATATTCTTTCCCTCTACCAGCTATGTATCCCAGCTCTTACTGATTAACAGGTACCTGAAGTGAAAAATCTCTCTTCAGTGATTTCTTTATTATTTCCCCAGTCAAATTATGCTGAAAGTGTTCCAAGGCTTAATCTAGTACTAAACTGAGCTGGGAGTTGGGGTCAGACCCTCAGGAGGATAGTGATGTCTACTTCTATTGAGACATGGTCATGGGGAGGGAGAGGAAGCAGTCATCACTATACCAGCCCAGAAGTTCCAGAGCAAACTGGGGTTTCTGGTTCTCAGATACATTGATCCAGAAGAGCCCAACTGTAGTCCTGGGAGACATAATTTTAGGGTAGATAAGTTTGTACAATTGAAAATTAGCGATTAAACTCTATGATTCCACTTAGAATGAGGTCTGGGGAATCACCTTTCACAGTATTAACTTCAACCACAGGAGTTGAATAATAATAGTAATAATAATAATAAATTGCCATAATTTATTATTATTATTACTAGTACTAGTACTTGGGACTCATGTGAGATTTTCTTGCTGCCAAGTTTAATTTTTCATTCAGAGAGACAGAGAGAGGGAGATATCACAGAGCCAGAGCTTTCCCCATAACAACACAGTACAAGAAACTTGGCCAAACAGAACACAAAGCACTATTACTACTTGGGGAAACCTTTGCCACCTGATGACTAGGCTCTCATATGTGCCTTTTAATTTGATAATTAATTGGCCTGAGCCTCGTTTGTGCTCTTCTATGTATGAGGGTTCTCAGCAACAATCAACCTATCTCACAGACATTTTCACAAAATAGAAAATCACTTTAATACTGTAGTATATAATAAAGGTGGAATATCAAATAATGTATAGAATTCTAAACTATGTAATCAACAGTACCAAATTATCTGTGCAGCACTATCATAAAACTCCTACCTCACACCATCTCAAAATAGATTTCAGATGTATTATTTTTTTTAAAGTATAAAAATCAGTTTGAACAGAACTAAGGAAAAAAGTGCAAGTAACTATTTAAATAGTTGTGACTAAAAATATTTTCAAGTATTTCACAAGTGGAAAAATATAGGCATGTCTTACAACTGTATTTGTCAATTACATTTCAATAAAGGAAGACTGACGATTAAACCTGATGAAAGGAAGATTGGTAATTTAGCATTGCATTTAAATACCTTAGATACAGCATCCAAGTCAGCCAATCTATTTTTGGTACTTATACTACATCAGTGGTTTAGGAAGTATAGTGGGGGGGGTGGCAACAGGGAGCTGGCACACCCACTTAAGCACACATATCACAAGCCCTCGCTCCCCACCTACAGTGGGGACACTTTACGAGTGGTGAAGCATGTCTTCAAGAGTCTATCTTTCGGGAGTCGGGCTGTAGCGCAGCAGATTAAGCGCAGGTGGCGCAAAGCACAAGGACCGGCATAAGGATCCCGGTTGAACCCCGGCTCCCCACCTGCAGGGGAGTCGCTTCACAGGCAGTGAAGCAGGTCTGCAGGGGTCTATCTTTCTCTCCTCCTCTCTGTCTTCCCCTCCTCTCTCCATTTCTCTGTCCTATCCAACAACAACAACAACAATAATAACTACAACAATAAAACAAGGGCAACAAAAGGGAATAAATAAAATAAATATTTTTTTAAAAAAGAGTCTATCTTTCTCTCCCTCTCTGTCTCCCACTCCCCTCTCAATTTCTGTCTGTTCTATCAAATAAAAAAGTAGAAAGAAAGAATCAGCTGCTAGGAGCAGTGGATTTGTAGTATCAACACTGAGCCCCACTGATAACCCTGGAGGAAAAAAAAGAAAGAAAGTATAGTTGGTGGGTCTTTGGGACTCTCTCAGACACTATCATGGTGTCCAAAGAGTCAAAACTATTTTGACAATTATCCTGAAACACTATTTGCTTCTCCCCTCCTCACCCCCACACACAGTTTTGACATTTGGACAAAGAGTTGCAAAAGAAAGCAGTGGTGGTTAAAATTTCTAGTGTTTTATCATGAATCAGGTGGGAGCACCAGATTGTATCTGCAGTGATTGTGGAGCTCATCACTATACCGAAAATTTTTTAAAAAAACCTTGTTCATGTATGTATATCCTTTACGACTAAGTAATAAATATGATTATTATGACGAAGCAATAAATAGGATTGATTGTATGAAGTGGATCCCTGTGTATATGACTTTAAATGTGTTATAAGACGAAAGAGAAAAATATACATAAAGTGCTTCTGTCACATACAAAGAGATGATTGCTTCAAGAAAAGAAAACACGTGTGCAGGAGTCAGGTGGTAGCATAGCGGATTAAGCACAAGTGGTGCAAAGCAGGGACCAGCATAAGGATCCTGGTTTGAGCCCCCGGCTCTCCACCCTGCAGGGAAGTTGCTTCACAGGTGGTGAAGCAGGTCTGCAGGTGTCTTTCTCTTCCCCTCTCTGTCTTCCCCTCCTCTCTCTATTTCTCTCTGTCCTATCTAACAATGACAACATCAGTAACAAAAACAATAATAGCTACAACAAGGGCAACAAAAGGAAAAATAAATATTTTAAAAATGGAAAAAAAGAGAAAACACTTCAGCAATTAATTGCAATTGGAACGTCACTTTTTTTTTTTGGAATACCAATTTTACTGACAAGTGGTAGAAAACTGCTTAATCTGAGTTGTGTATTTAGCAGTCATTCTCTTGAAAAAGTGTTACAGGGACCCGTGAGTTAAAAGTGTTCAAAGCATTTATCACTGATAAAATTCAATATGCAAAGTTAATATTAAGAGGAGGGAAGTGGCAGAGTGTAACAGGCCTTTAATTTGAGCCTCAGTATCATGTGAAAGAAACAAAAACAAGCGGAGGCACCCCATGAATGGTGGAGTGATGCCTTGTGTTTTCTCTCTCTCTCTTTCTCTCTCGGTGTCTTGTATTCTCTCTCTCTCTCTCTCTCTCTCTCTCTCTTTCTTTCTCGGTGTCTTGTATTCTCTCTCTCTCTCTCTCACACACACACACACACACAAAATTAACAAATGGTTGGGCCGGTTGGAAACCCAGTGGTAGAGTGGATCCAAGAGACCCTGAGTTCAATTTCTAGAACCACATAAATGAACAGACATATGATAGCTAGACAGATAACAGAGTTAATATTTAAATTTAGAAACATTTGAATTTTAAAAAAGATGTAGCTACTTCCTTGAGTTTGACAACTTCCCATCCTGACAATTTTTATATGTCCTCTTTGCAATACAGAAAAGTGTTTTAACAACTATGAAAAAAAATAGATTTAACAAAATCTTTATTTTTATGTGTAAAAACAGAGAATTAATAGTTTATAAGTGACCAGTGTTGGGCTTGTGAAATAGCTCACCTAGATGTGAACTTCTTTTTTATTTAGATGTGAACTTCTATGCCACGTGTATAACTCACATTTGAGCCCAACCTCCACCTCATTGGAGGAAGCTTCAGGGCTGTGATCTCTTTCATCATCTCTGCCTCTGTCTCTCTGTCTCTGTCTAAAATAATTACCCACAAATGAACAGAGTTGTAAAAATGTGTATACTAAAATCCATTCAAAAACAAGAGGTAGATCAGGTAAGGGCAGTTGATTATTTGGTGATGAAAGTAGACAAGGAGACTAGATTTTTAGTGCATATCATAACTTAACTTATACAGATGTTGGTTTGTAATGACACATAAAACCTGTAAATTTTTCTTCCAACCAAGGTTATCCTTGAGGCTCAGTGTCAGCACTATGAATCCATGAATCTCAGCCACCATTTTTTTTTTTTGCTTTCCATTTTATTTAATAGCACAGAGAAAAATTGAAAAGGAAATGGGAGATAAGGAGGAAGAGAGGGAAAAAAGACACCTGCAGACCTACTTCACAACACGTGAAGCATACCCCAACCTGAAGGAGGGGAGTGGGGCTGGAACCTCCACCCATGTGCATGCTAATATGTGCATTCAACCAGCTGCACCACCCGCTTTGTCTGTAGAATATTTTAGATCAGTGTATCTTCAGTTAAAATGCTTTAAAAACAATTTTACGTTAAGGAAATTACAGTTCCACAAGAAGCTATAATGTATCTCACAAACCTTAGAAGTCAGCTGAGCCTCTCCTTAGCACACAGATGCTAAATCTTGCCTGTCTAAATCATAGTTTCTAGTATCAAAGCCGAGATGTCTGCAGCTCTTTTTTGATTATTTCTGTATTGGGGGATTAATGTTTTACAGTGGACAGTAAGTGTAATAGTTTGTACATGCATAACATTTCTCAATTTTCCACATAACAATACAACTCCCACTAAACCCTTTAGCATCAGGTTTCAGGACATGAACTCTCCCCCCAATCAACCTAGAGTCTTTTACTTTGGTGCAATATACCAACGCCAGTAGACGTTCTTCTTAGTGTTTTCTCTTCTGATCTTGTCTTTCAAATTCTGCCTGTGAGTTAGATCATCCCATACTCATTCTTCTGTTTCTGACTTATTTCACTAAACATGATTTATTGACGCTCCATCCAAGATGGGCTGAAAATGGTGAAATCACCATTTTTAATAGCTGAGCAGTATTCCATTGTGTATATATATCACAACTTACTCAGCCACTCATCTGTTGTTTGACTTCCAGGTTTTAGCTATTAAAAATTGTGCTAGGGAGTCTGGCGATACTGCAGCGGGTTAAGCACACGTGGCGCAAAACACAAGGGCCTGCGTAACCGTATCTGTTAGAGCCCGGGCTCCCCACCTGCAGGGGTGTCGCTTCACGGGTAGTGAAGCAGGTCTGTAGGTCTCTCTTTCTCTCCACCTTTCTGTCTTCCCCTCCTCTCTCCATTTCTCTCTGTCCTATCCAACAACAGCGACACCAATAACAACAACAATAATAACTACATCAACAACAAAGAACAACAAGGGCAACAAAAGAAAATAAATATTAACTTTAAAAAAAAAATTGTGCTGCTCTTTTCCCATATTTAGGAGCTACTCTCTTCCCTGATCCATCTTTCTAGCCCTTTTTCCAGCCATGACATCATCTCCCCAGACACTAACCTGGATTCATCCACATATAAGATGTCAGGCTCAGGCAAAAACTAATAAAGTCATGAGCCCTTTGGGATATACCTAAAATTGATCTACTAGTTATCTTCAAAATGGAGACCCCAAATATTTATCTGCACTATTCCAGCCTTTAGCTTCATGATTAATCAGCAATTTGTACGGCTTTATATGCTGACTCTTTTTCAGCCACCAGGTTCCAGATGCTACCATGATGCCAACTGGACTTCCCTGGACAGATGATCCCATCAGTGTGTCCTGGAGCTCTGCTCCCTCAGAGCCCTGCCCAACTAGGAAAAGAGAGAGACAAGCTGGGCGTAAGAATTAACCTGCCAACACCCATGTTCAGCAGGGAAGCAATTACAGAAGCCAGACCTTCCACCTTCTGCATCCCATAATGACCCTGGGGTCATACTACCACAGGGTTAAAGAATAAGAAAGCTATCAGGGGAGGGGATGGATACAGAGCTCTGATGGTGGGAATTGTTCCCCTCTTATCTATAATCTTGTCAGTGTTTCCATTTTATATATAAATACATTAGGATAAATTTTTTTAAAACTGTGCTGCTATGAACATAGATATACACAAATATTTTTGGAGTATGCTTGGCTCCTTAGGATATGTCCCCAGGAGAGGAATTGCAGGGTCATAGGGTAGGTCCATTTCTAGCCCTCTGAGAGTTCTCCAGACTGCTCTCCACAGAGTATGGAACAATTTACATTCCCACCAGCAGTACAGGAGGGTTCCTTTGTCCCCACAACCTGTCCAGCAAATCTTTTCTAATGTATGACATTCTCACAGGGATGTGCTGCTATATCATTGTTGTCTTTATTTGCATTTCTCTGACAATCAAAGACTTGGAGAACTTTTCATATGTTTCTTGCCTTTTGAATCTCTTCTGTGGTGAATATTCCATTTATGTCCTCTCCCCATTTTTGGATAGGGTCATCTGTTTTCTTGTTGAGTTTGGCAAGCTCTTTATATATTTTGGTTATTAGCCTCTTGTCTGATGTATGGCATGTAGAGATCTTCTCCCATTCTGTGAGGGGTCTTTTCGTTTGGGTAGTGGTTTATTTTGCTGTGCAGAAGCTTTTTAATTAGATGTAGTCCCACTGGTTTACGCTTGCCTTAGTCTTCTTTGTAACTGGATTTGTTTCATTGAAGATGTCTTTAAAATTTATGCGGAAAAGAGCTCTGCCAATATTTTCCTCTAAGTATCTGATAGTTTCTGGTCTGACATCCAAGTCCTTGATCCACTTAGAATTTACTTTTGTGTTTGGTGAAATATAGTAGTTCAGTTTCATTCTTCCTCATGTTTCAACCCAATCTTCCAATACCATTTGTTGAAGAGACTCTGCTTTCCCCATTTAATAGTCTGGGCACCTTCATCAAAGATTAGATGTCCATAGTTGTGGAGGATTACTTCTGTGCTCTCTATTCTGTTTTTTTTATTATTATTGTTGTAGTTATTATTGATGTCGTTGCTGTTGGATAGGACAGAGAGAAATGGAGAGAGGAGGGGAAGACAGAGAGGGGGAGAGAAAGACAGACACCTGCAGACCTGCTTCACCGCCTGTGAAGGGACCTGCCTGCAGGTGGGGAGCCGGGGTTCGAACCAGGATCCTTATGCCAGTCCTTGAGCTTAGCGCCACCTGCACTTAACCCGCTGCGCTACAGCCCAACTCCCGTGTGCTCTCTATTCTATTCCACTGGTTAGTGTGTCTATTCATGTTCCAGTACCAAGCAGTTTTGATGACAATGGCCCTATAATACAATTTGAGATCTGGGAGTGTGATGCTTCCAGATCTGTTCTTTCTACTCAAGATTGTTCTGGCAATTCTAGGTCTTTTCTGGTTCCAGATGAACATTTGTAGCATTTGTTCTATTTTCCTAAAAAATGTGGTTGGAACCTTGATGGAGATTGCATTAAATTTGTATATTCCTCTAGGTAGTATATTCATTTTAATGGTATTAATTCTTCCAATCCCTGAACATGGAATACCTTTCCACTTCTTTGTGTCTTTTTTATTTCCTTGAATAGTGACTCATAATTTTCAGTATACACATGTTCCACTTATTTGCTTAGGTTTATTCCTAGATATTTTATTGTTTTTGTTGCTATAGTGAAAGGAATTGATTTCTGGATTTCATCTTTTTCGTGTTTGCATAGAGGAATGCCACTGACTTTTGTACATAAATTTTGTAGCCTGACACCTTACTGTATTATCTGATGATTTCCAAAAGCTTCTTGCTGGATTCCGTAGGCTTTTCTATGTATACTATCATGTCATCTGCAAATAGGGAGAGTTTGACTTCTTCTCTTCCAGTCTGTATCCCTTTAATTCCTTGCTCCTGCCTGATTGCTATGGCAAGAACTTCCAACACTGTGTTGAATAGTAATGGTGATAGTGGGCAGCCCTGTCTAGTACCTGATCTGAGGGGAAATGATTCTAGTTTTTCACCATTGAGTATGATGTTGGATTAGTTTTTCACCATTGAGTATGATGTTGGTTTGCTATATATGAACTCCATTACCTTGAGGAATTTTCCATCTGTTCCCATTTTTTGTGGTGTTTTTATCATAAAGGGATGTTGTATTTTGTCAAAGGCTTTCTCTGCATCTATTGATATAACCATGTGGTTTTTGGTCTTGCATTTATTGAAGTGGTGGATCACGTTGATTGATTTACATACATTAAATCAACCTTGCATCCCTGGGATAAACTCCAGTTAGTCATGATGGATAATGTTTTTAATATATTGCTGTATTGAGTTGGCTAGAATTTTGTTCAATATTTTAGCATCTATGTTCATCAGAGCTATCAGTCTATAGCTTTTTTTGTTATTGTTGTTGTATCCCTGTCTGCTTTTGGTATCAAAGTGATGCTGGCTTCATACAAGCTGTGTCTTCAATCTTTTGGAAGAGTTTTAAAAACAGAGGAATTAGCTCTTTCTTGAAGGTTCTGTAGAACCTTTGTATCCCTGTATCCCTGTCTGCTTTTGGTATCAGAGTGATGTTGGCTTCATAGAAGTCGTGTTTTCAATCTTTTGAAAGAGTTTGAAAAACAGAAGGATTAACTCTTCCTTGAAGGTTCTGTAGAACTCATTCTTTCCAGTGCACTGTTCATTTCTGGTTTGTGGTGATGTACAGGACAGAACCTGAGACTTTAGAGTTCAGGCATGAGAGTTTCTTTGCATAACCATTATGCTATCTTTCCTCCCTTTATCTGTCCAGAATTGTATGCCAAGCAAAACTGTTCACCTCCTGGGCCAAAGTTCTCATTCAGGTGGGGAGAGAGAGGGGAATGAGGCAGGAGGCATCACAATTTTAAGTTTCCCCTGATGCCCTTATACTCTCATGTGCTGTTCAATACAAAGATGTATATAGAATGTATCTGATCTGGTCCATGATAAAAGCAATGTTAAGATAATTTTAGGACAGTTAAAAATGATACCTCAAATTATTTACTTCTTTATAAAAACCAAATTAAAAGGTAACAGGGGGGTCAGCACACTGGATTAAGTGCACATAGTTCGAAGCACAGGAACTAGAGTAAGGATCTCTGTTCGAGGCTCCCCAGCTCCCCACTTGTAGGAGGGTCATTTCACAAGGGGTGAAGCATGTCTGCAGATGTCTATCTTTCTCTCCCCCTCTTTTTCTTCCCCTCCTCTCTCCATTTTCTCTGTCCTATCCAACAACAACAACAAAAAAGGAGGAAAAAAATGACCCCCAGGAACAGTAGATTTGTAGTGCTGGCACCAAGCCCCAGTCATAACCCTGGAGACAAAAAAAAAGTAATGGTGGGGAGATGACAGATGACAGAGTGGAAAGCACCAGAAATATCTCTCTCCACGAAAACCAATGCTTTTATTGGCAGGATCTTTTTTATATAACTAGATTGCAACTGTAGAGTATATATTTTTTCTTGAAAATTTGACTTTTATTATCTGATTTCATCAGAAAATGAAAATAAAAGTCATAGACTTGGAGAAAATATTCTCCAAACCATACATAATAATAATACCAACATAATAACAAACCAACAAATAGAAATGGATATATCTTATGATTCAGCAATACCACTCCTAGACATACACCCAAAGGCCGTGAAAACACTAATTTTAAAGACATAGGCATCCTTATGTTCATTGCTGCACTATTCACAATAGCTCCATTTTGGAATCAGGGGCACTGGACTTTGGTGGTGGGCAAATTTAAAATTATCTTTTAGGGGGTTCCAGCTGTGGTGCAATTGGTTAAGCACACATATTACAGTGCACAAGGACCTGGGTTCAAGTCCCTGGTCTCCACCTGCAAGGGGAAAGCTTCATAAGTGGTGAAGCAGGGCTGCAGGTATCTCTTTACCTATTTCCCTCTCTATCTTTCCCTTCCCTCTCAATTTCTCTCTGTCACTATCCAACAATAAATAATAATAATAATAATAATAATATTTTAAAAGAAAAAAGTAATAAAAATTTTATTTATAAAAATAATAATAATTTAAACTTGTCTTTTAGTTTGATCCCCAGCCTAGAGGAACATCTTAAAAACAATCATTTGTAAAGAAAGGTATTTAAAAACTAAAATGAAAGTAAAAAATTAATTAAGTGGAAATATAATGCAGTGATAGAAAATTTAAGAGGAATTAAATGAAGTTATGTAGTTGAAAAGTAAATTACTGAAATGAACATTTTAAAAGAGAGGCTGGAGGTGGTCAGGTGGTAGTGCAGCAGGTTAAGTTCATGTGGAGTGAAGCGCAAGGACCGGCTTAAGGATCCAGGTTGGAGCCCCCAGCTCCCCACCTGCAGGAGAGTTGCTTCACAGGTGGTGAAATAAGTCAAAAGGTGTCTATCTTTCTCTCTCCCTCTCTGTCTTGCACTCCTCTCTCCATTTCTCTCTGTCCTATCCAACAACGATGACATCAATAACAACAACAGTAGTAACTACAACAACAATAAAACAACGAGGTCAACAAAAGGGGGGGAAGCTAAATTTTTTTTTTAATTACAAAAAAAAAGAGAGGCTGGGTGAAAAGGCAGACTTGAATGAAAAGGATCAGTAAATTTTGAGATAGCACAAATGAAATTATTGAGTTTGAGAAACACAAAGAAAAAAGACAGAGGAAAAGTGAACAGAGCCTAAAGAACCTATGAGAAAGTATTAAACCAGTCAACACAGGTATTGAGAGAGCAGAACCAGAGAAAGAGAAGGACAGTTCATTTCAGGAAAAGATGGTTGAAAACTCATCAAATTTATGTAAGATGTAAATTTTCATAACTAAGAAGCTCAACAAACTCAAGGAGAATACATCCTAGAGTATAATACATCCTAGAGTATAAGATAATAGTTACAGCGAGTTAATAAAGACATAAAGGCAAATTAGAAATATGAAAGCAGAGAGGACTAGTGAAATCGCTCATTTGGTGAGTGTGTTTTAAAAAATGTAGAAGGGGGAGTCGGGCTGTAGCGCAGCGGGTTAAGCGCAGGTGGCGCAAAGCACAAGGACCGGCATAAGGATCCTGGTTCGAACCCCGGCTCCCCACCTGCAGGGGAGTCGCTTCACAGGCGGTGAAGCAGGTCTGCAGGTGTCTGTCTTTCTCTCCTCCTCTCTGTCTTCCCCTCCTCTCTCCATTTCTCTCTGTCCTATCCAACAATGACAACAACAATAATAACTACAACAATAAAACAACAAGGGCAACAAAAGGGAATAAATAAATAAAATAAATATTTTTTTAAAAAATGTAGAAGCATTGGGTAGCATAGCGTTAAGTGCACGTGGCCTGAAGTGCAAGGACCTGCATAAGGATCCTGGTTGGAGACCCGGTTCCCCACCTGTTGTTAAAATTCGGAGGCTCCAGCCGGGCGGGCTTCACTGGCGGGTAACAGAGACGACCAGAGACATACGGCTTGGCAGGGAAGCTGTATTTCTTTATTCAGGAACAACGATTCATAAACTAAACCAAACTAATCACCAAACAGAACTCTGCTGTCTCTTTGTGGCGGCACAAGCACTCTCTCTAACTCTGCCACTCTCCAACTCTGGAACTCTAGAACTCTGAAACCCTCTCTCGGGGTTCCTTGGGGCGGGGCCAAGCAGCCCGCGAAACTAACTGGACGGATCCAATTCTCTTGGCGGGAGAGAACTAGAACAACCCAATGTAAAGCATACAACACCCACCTGCAGGGGAGTCACTTGAGAAGCAGTGAAGCAAGTCTATGGTGTCTTTCTTTCCCTGTCTTCCCCTCCTCTCTCCATTTCTCTCTGTCCTATCCATCAACGACAACATCAATAACAACAGCAATAACCACAACAATGATGAAACAATAAAGATAACAAAAGGGGAAAAATAGCTTCCAAGAGCAGTGGATACGTGGTGCAGGCACCCAGCCCCAGCAATAACTCTGGAGGCAAAAAAAAAAAAATGTAGAAGCATTATGAAATACTAGTATTATCAGGATAATTCTCAGAAAACCTAATTTGTGGAGTAGGTTTACATATTTGATGTACTAAAAAAAGAAAAAAAACCTGGGAGACCAGGCAGTAGCGCCCCGGGTTAAGCACACATAGTGTGAGACCCTTATGGGGAACTCGGTTGGAGCCCCTGAATGGAGGGAGAGGGAGGGTCGCTTCACAAGAGGTGAAGCAGATCTATAGGTGTCTGTCTTTCCTCCTCTCTATCTTTCCCTCCCCTCTCAATTTCTCTGTCCTACCCACCCCAATTTTTTTGTGAAAAAAAAAAAGGCTTAGTAGTGTAGGCACTGAGCCCCTGGAGGCTAAAAAGAAAAGAAAAAAAAACTGTAATGCAAAAGTTCTATGTTAGACAAAATAGTTTTTCAAAAAGAGGTGAAATTAAGATAAAAATATTACTAAACTTTCTTTTTAAGAAAGATCTCAAACTATATTACAAGGCCATCATCATTAAGACAGCCTGGTACTGAAACAAAAATAGGCACACAAAGCAGTGCAACAGAATTGAAAGCCCAGATCTAAACCCCTACACCTGTGGACATCTAATCTTTGATAAGGGGGCCCAAAGTATTAAATGGAAGAAGGAGGATCTCTTCAATAAATGGTGCTGGGAAAACTGGGTTGTACCATGCAGAAGAATGAAATTGAACCACCTTGTCTCACCAGAAACAAAAATCAACTCCAAATGGAACAAGGACCTGGATGTTAGACCAGAAACTATCAAATACCTAGAGGAAAACATTGGTGGAACACTTTCCCACCTAAACCTCAAGGACATCTTTGATGAAACAAACCCAATTGCAAGGAAGACTAAAGCAGAAACAAACCAATGGGACTACATCAAATTGAAAAGCTTCTGCACAGCCAAAGAAACTATCACACAAACAAAGAGACCCCTCACAGAATGGGAGAAGATCTTCACATGTCATACATCAGACAAGAGACTAATCACAATATACAGAGAACTCAGCAAACTTAGCACCAAAAAAGCAAATGACCCCATCCAAAAATGGGCAGAGGATATGAACAAGACATTCACTTCAGAGGAGATCCAAAAGGCTAACAAACATATGAAAAACTGTTCCGGGTTGCTGATTGTCAGAGAAATGCAAATAAAGACAACATTGAGATACCACCTCACTCCTGTGAGAATGGCATACATCAAAAAGGACAGCAGCAGCAAATGTTGGAGAGGCTGTGGGGACAGAGCAACCCTTCTACACTGCTGGTGGAAATGTAAATTGGTCCAGCCTCTCTGGAGAGCAGTCTGGAGAACTCTCACAAGGCTAGACATAGACCTTCCATATGTCCCAGTAATTCCTCTCCTGGGGATATACCCCAAGGATTCCATAATGCCCAACCAAAAAGATGTGTATACATCTATGTTCATAGCAGTACAATTCATAATAGCTAAAATCTGGAAGGAACCCAGGTGCCCAACAGCAGATGAGTGGCTGAGAAAGCTGTGGTATATATACACAATGGAATACTATGCAGCTCTTAAGAACAATGAGCCCACCTTATCTGACCCATCTTGAACAGAGCTAGAAGGAATTATGTTAAGTCAGCTAAGCCAGAAAGATAAAGATAAGTATGGGATGATCCCACTCATCAACAGAAGTTGAGAAAGAAGAACAGAAAGGGAAATTAAAAGCAGGATTGGACTAAATTTGGAGTAGGGCACCAAAGTGAAAAACCTGGGGTGAGGGTTAAGGTGGATATTTGGCTTCCCGGGGTGGCGGGGGGAGTTGGGGGTGTGATGAGACACAGTCTTTTGGTGGTGGAAATGGTGTTTATGTACACTCCTATTAAAGCGTAGTCATATAAACCACTATTTAATTAATATGAGAGGGGAAAATTTCATCATATGTCTCGAACTTCTTAAAACACAGACTGAGTCTTTTTAATACATAGGCCGAGTCTTTGATATGTTGACTCTCTCAAAAGCCTAGACCAGGGAGAACAGAAGCAACTGTTAGCACAGATATATACAAGATGCTGGATTACAAGATACAGCAAACCCTAACAAAGGGACTTTTTAAAGTTAACCCAATTACCAAATAATGAGATGATAACAATAACTAACCATTGTCTTCTTGAATCCTAAGACAGCAGAACCTCACATTTCCACTATAGAGCCTATATTTCCCCCAGTCCTGGAACCTTAGGGTAGGGCCCACTTTCCTGCATGCTTCTCTCAATTCAAATAAAAAAATATTGCATCCACGGATCACAACCCAATCAACACGAGTGCCACCCCAGCATGCTTCACTTCAGACTGTGTCCAGAGACTTCAGGTGTGGAATGACAACCCTTCAGCTTCATCACTCGGGTGAGACCTTTCCTTTCATAGTATTCTCCAGTTCTATTCCAGGTGGTCCACTCCCTAGTAAAATCCCCAAACCTAGATATAGTCCAGGTCCCCTGAGATAGAGCATATGTTCACAAGTGCCTATAAAGCAGGGAAAAATATATACCTGAAAGCAGAAGTACACAAGAGTCTGCAGGGAGTATCCCCCCCAACACTTCATCTGCACTATTCCAGTCTTTAGGTCCATGATTGTTCAACAATTTGTTTGGCTTTGTATGTTAACTCTCTTTTCAGTCACCAGGTTCCGAATGCCAGCATGATGCTGACCAGACTTCCCTGGACTGACAACCCCACCAATGTGTACTGGAGTTCCGCTTCCCCAGAGACCCACCCTACTAGGGAAAGAGAGAAACAGACTGGGAGGCTAGACCAGTCAATGCCCATGTTCATCGGGGAAGCAATTACAGAAGCCAGACTTTCCACCTTCTGCAACCCGCAATGACCCTGGGTCCATACTCCCAGAGAGATAGAGAATGGGAAAGCTATCAGGGGAGCGGATGTGATATGGAGATCGGGTTGTGGGAATTGTGGCAAGCTGTACCCCTCTTATCCTACGGTTTTGTTAATGTCTCCTTTCTTAAATAAAAAAATTTTTAAATGCTAAAAAAAATTCCTCCATTTGAAAAACCACTTCAGAAGGCCGGGTGGTGGTGTACCTGCTTAAGCACATACAGTACTACGCACAAGTATCCCTACAAGGTCCCAGATTCAAGTCCTTGCTCCTCACCTGCAGGGGGGATGCTTTATGAGCAGTGAAGCAAGTCTGCAGCTCTCTCTCTCTCTCTCCTCACCCTATTTATCTCTGTCCTATTGAATATAAATAAATAAATAAATAAATAAATACATGCCAGACTGCAAATGAAAGCCTGTGGGGAGAGTAATGAATGATCCAGAAGGAAAGTTAACACACAAAAGAAAATCACAAAAGTGAGTATTTCAATTTCTGTTTGTAGTTCTATTTCTTCATCCAGTACACGATTTAAAATACAAACACCTGTGGAATGTTTGAGGACACTAACTATTTAGAGACACAATCTCCAGCATTAGTAGCTGAATAGAGATGAAGACTGAGCTGAATCGGGGCACAGTTCTTGGATGCTATTAAAGTTAAACATTCAAGTTACAGTGCTATAATTTTGGAATATGAAGGGTAGTCACCATGGTAACCATAAAGAAAATAGCTATAAAATGTACACATAAAGCAATGAGAGAGAAAGAAAAGAAAAGAAAAATGAGAAAGGAATGAAAATATTTTACCACAAAAATACCTAGATACAAAATAGTGCCACAAATGAGTGGACTATATATCATGATGCACATTTAAAACAAGTAGCAAAACAGCAGAAACTAAATCCTTTTCCAATGATTATATTTGTATAATTAGGTTAAACTCTTCGATCAAGAGTAGAAGAATGGATAGAAATCATGACCATGGGTGGGGGGGGGGTGGTCAGACAATAGCGCAGCGGGTTAAGCGCACATGATGCGAAGCTCAAGTACAGAACTAAGTATCGCAGTTCCAGCCCAGGCTCTCCAACTACAGGGGAGTCACTTCACAAGTGGTGAAGCAGGTCTATCTTTTTCTCTCCCTCTCTGCCTTCCCCTCCTCTCTCCATTTCTCTCTCTTAGCCAACAACAATGACAACAATAAAAACAACAACAAAGGGGAAAAAATAGCCTGCAGGAGCAGCGGCTTCCTAGTGCAGGCACTAAGCCCCAGCAATAACCCTGAAGGGGGAAAGAAAAAAAGAAAAGAAATCATGACCCTGGGTCCATACTCCCAGAGGGATAAAGAATAGGAAAGCTATCAGCAGAGGGGAAGAAATAGAGTTGTGTTGGTGGGAATTGTGTGGAGTTGTACCCCTCTTATCCTATGGTTTTTGTCAGTGTTTTCTTTTTATAAATAAAAATAAAAATTAAAAAAATAAATCATGATCTGTCTGTTTACAAGAGATTCATGTTTGATTTAAAATCATAAATCGGCTGAAAATGAAAAGATAGATGAAGTTATTCCAGGTAAATAGTGACCAAAAGAGAGGAGTAGTGAGTATACTAAAACCAGACAGCAGAGACTTTCAATTTAGAAGTTTCATTCAAGATTCAAAAATAATATTATATGTTAATAAAATTTAAATACAAAGGAAAGCATACCAATTTAAAACATTTGTTGTGCTAATAGCAGGGCCTTCATGTATATGAAGAAAATCTTGCATCACTATATGGGGAAAATACAGTTTCACATTAGTGATTAGAGATGTAGATATTTCATTGCTAGTTATAGATGGAGAAAGGAGGCATGTAAGCTATTTTCCAAGATAGATTGTTTATTAGACCACCAATCAAGTAAGTCTCAGTAGATCAAGTCAACTCTTGATAAGAAAATCCAGTGGCAGTATCATAAATATATCTGACAAGTGACTGATATTAGAACTCAATAACAAAATGACAGAAAAATAAGAAATTTGTTTAAATTAAGCAACACAGCTGTAAATGTCAAAAAGTAAATGTCAAAAGTGTCAGAAATAAAAACCACAAAAGATACCAGAGACATTTAGAGAAGAATGAAAATGAAAACCTATTGAATGAAAAAAGTAATGCTAAAAGAAGCATTTATGCCCTATGCCTTATACTTATTTTTAATAAAAATATAGTAAATTAACAATCTAACTCTACAATTTGTTTTCCCTCCAGGGTTATTGCTGGGCTCGGTGCCTGCACCACGAATCCACCGCTCCTGGAGGCCATTTTTCCCCCTTTTTGTTGCCCTAGTTGTTGCAGCCTCATTGCGTTTATTATTGCCATCGTTGATGTTGCTTTGTTGTTGGATAGGACAGAGAGAGATGGAGAGAGGAGGAGAAGACAGAGAGAGAGGGGAGAGAAAGACAGACACCTGCAGACCTGCTTCACCGCCCGTGAAGCAACCCCCCTGCAGGTGGGGAGCCGGGGGCTCGAACCGGTATCCTTACGCTGGTCCCTGCGCTTTGCGCCACGTGCGCTTAACCCGTTGCGCCACCGCCCGACTCCCCTAACTCTCCAATTTTACCTATTAGCTTACAAGTACAAGCTAACTACAAGGACAAATTTAAACCAAAAAAAAAAAAAAAAAAAGATAGGAAGAAATAATAAAGATTGAAGTGAGATACCCATGGAATAAAAAAGGAATAAAGAAAATCAACCGAACTAAACACTTGAGTCTTTAAAAATAAGAACAAATTTGTAAATAAAAAATGTTTTAGGAGAGAGAGGATACTCAATTAAAAATTAATACAATCAAAAGACAGTAACATAATGCCACCAATTCTAGAGGAATAAAAGGATTGCAAGAAAGTACTATAAGCAATTATACACCAAAATACAGAATAACTTAAGTGATGTGGAAGATTCCTAGAAACATCAAACCTATCTATACTGAATCCCAAAGCAACAGAAAATCTGAATAGATCTATAAACACTAAGGACATTGAACCACTAGTCAAACACTGCAGAACAAAAGCCCAGAATTAGATTGTGACTCTAGTGAATTCTAACAAATACTTAAAGAAAAACACCAATACACTTCCCAAACATGAAGATGATGGAACACTTCCTAGCTTCTTTTTTTTTTCTTCTTTTTTTAAATCACTTTATTGGGAAGTTAATGGTTTGCCATACAGCTGGTGACACATGGGTGCTATTTTGCATCTCCCCATGAGATATGTCTTCAAAACACTCTCACCTCCCACTTTTCTTATTCTATGAGACCAGTTTCACCCTATTATCAGAGTCAGATAAAGGCCTAAAGGTAAATAAACTACTACCAGCATTCTTTTTGATGAATGCTGACACAAAAAGAATTCTCAACAAAATGTTAGCAAATACAATTCAACTGAATATTAGGACTGTACACAATGACCAAGAAGGATCTATTTCTCAAGGACATTTGTTCAACAAAGAAAGTCAATATATATAATTCCCCAAATTATCAAATGATTAAGAAGAAAACATGATTATGTTGGACTGGAAGAAATAGTTCACGTTGGCACCAGGAGGTGCTATGATCCAGGAAAAAGTTCCAGTGCTGTAGTGCTGCATTTTCCGCTTGTATTCTTTCTATTTCAATGAAAAGTGGCCCAGGGTCCAGGTGGTGGTGAATCTGGTTAACCATATACATCACAGTGTGCAAAGACCCGGGTTCAAGCGCCTGGTCCCCAGTTGTAGGGGAAGGTTTCACAAGTGGTAAAACAGGTCTACAGGTGTTTCTGTCACTTCCTGTCTCTCCCCCTCTCAAACTTTCTGTCTCTGTCTAATAAATAAAAAGATAAAAAAAGAAATTTAAAAAATAAACATTAAAAAAAGTGGTCCAGTAATATTGACATCTTGCATTTAAGTTACTTTGGCTCCACAAAAGAAAAGATTGTTTCAATTGATATGGTAAAACCATTTGACAAAGTTGGTATCTTGTAATATATTTACATAACAATAGAATGTAACAAACTAAGAATAGAATGAAACTGTAATCAGGTTAATGACCTATGAAAAAAGGCACTGTATTGCAAGGGGAAAGCTTTATGAACAATGAAATAGTGCTGCAGGAGTCTTCTCTTTTTCTCTCCCTCTCTCTTTTCCCCCTTCCATCTCAAGTTTCTGTTTCTAATAAGTAGTAAATAAAGTATTAAAGAAGAAAACCACTGTACCATCATATTCAATGATGAAAGACTAAAAGTGTTTCCTCTAAGATTTAAAAAATCACCACTATGCTTACTACTGTGCAATCTATTAATAAACATTACAGCCAGAGAAATTAGGAATGAATAAAATATTATAGAGAAGGGAAACTTTTGTTTGATTGTTTTTTGTTTTTTACTTTTATCTCAAGGGATATTTCTGGGGCTCAGTGCCAGCACTAGGAATCCACTGCTCCAGGAGGCGATTTTTTTCCATTTTTTAAATTTCTTTATTGGGGAATTAATGTTTTACATTAGACAGTAAATACAATAGTTTGTACATGCATAATATTTCCCAGTTTTCCCTATAACAATACAAACCCCACTAGGTCCTCTGTCATCCTTTTTGGGCCTGTATTCTCCCCCCGCCCAACCCACCCTAGAGTCTTTTACTTTGGGGCAACATACCAATTCCATTTCAGGTTCTACTTGTGTTTTCTCTTCTGATCTTGTTTTTCAACTTCTGCCTGAAGTGAGATAATCCCATACTCATCCTTCTGTTTCTGACTTATTTCACTCAACATAAATTTTTCAAGGTCCATCCAAGATCGGTTAAGAACAGTAAAGTCACCATTTTTTATAGCTGAGTAGTATTCCATTGTGTATATATACCACAACTTGCTCAGCCACTCATCTGTTGTTGGACTCCTGGGTTGCTTCCCGGATTTGGCTATTACAAATTGTGCTGCTACGAACACATGTGTACACAGATTTTTTTGGATGGGTATGTTGGGTTCCTTAGGATATATCCCTAGGAGAGGAATTGCAGGATCATAGGGTAGGTCCATTTCTAGCCTTCTGAGAGTTCTCCAGACTGTTCTCCACAGAAGTTGCACCAATTTACATTCCCACTAGCAGTGCAAGAGTGTTTCTTTGACCCCACAACTTCTCCAGCATTTGCTGCTGCTACCTTTTTTGATATATGACATTCTCACAGGAGTGAAATGGCATTTCATTGTTGACTTTATTTGCATTTCTATGACAATCAAAGACTTGCAGCACTTTTTTGATGTGTTTCTTGGCCTTTTGGATTTCTTCTGTGGTAAATATTTTATCCATGTCTTCTCCCAATTTTTGGATGGGGTTATTTGTTTTCTTATACTTGAGTTTGGCAAGCTCTTTAAATATTTTGGTCTCTTGTCTGATGTCTGGCATGTAAAGATCTTCTCCCATTCTGTGAGGGGTCTCTTGGTTTGGGTAGTGGTTTCTTTTGCTGTGCAGAAGTTTTTTAATTTGATGTAGTCCCATAAGTTTATGCTTGCTTTGTCTTCTTTGTAATTGGATTCATTTCATTGAAGATGTCTTTAAAATTTATGCGGAAAAGAGTTCTGCCAATATTTTCCTCTAAGTATCTGATAGTTTCTGGTCTGACATCTAAGTCCTTGATCCACTTGGAATTTACTTTTGTATTTGGTGAAATATAGTGGTTCAGTTTCATTCTTATGCATGTTTCAACCTATTTTCCAACATAATTTTTGAAGAGACTCTGCTTTCCCCATTTAATATTCTGGACACCTTTATCAAAGATTAGATGTCCATAGATGTGGGGGCTTACTTCTTGGATCTCAATTTTATTCTACTGGTCAGTGTATCTACTCATGTTCCAGTATCAAGCAGTTTTGATGACAATGGCCCTATAATACAATATCACATCTGGGAGTGTGATGCCTCCAGTTCTGGTCTTCTCAAGATTGTTTTGGCAATTCTAGGTCTGATCTGGTCACAGATAAACATTTGTGGCATTTGTTCTATTCTCCTAAAAAATGTGGTGGGCTCTTGATGGGAATAGCATTAAATTTGTATATAGCTCTGGGTAGTATATTCATTTTGATGATGTTAAATCTGCCAACCCATGAACATGGAATATCTTTCCACTTCTTTGTGTCTTTTTCAATTTCCTTGAGTATTGACTCACCATTTTCAGTATACAAGTCTCTCATTTCTTTGGTTAGGTTTATTCCTAGATATTTTATTGTTTTTGTTGCTATAGTAAATGGAATTAATTTCTGGATTTCAGCTTCTTGTAACTTAGTGTTTGCATAGAGGAGTGCCACTGACTTTTGAATGTTAATTTTGTAGCCTGACACCTTAGTGTATTGCCTGATGATTTCCAAAAACTTCTTGCTGGATTCCATAGGTTTTTCTATGTATACTATCATGTCATCTGCAAATAGGGAGAGTTTGACTTCTTCTCTTCCAATCTGTATCCCTTCGATTCCTTGCTCCTGCCTGATTGCTATGGCAAGAACTTCCAACACTATGTTGAATAGTAATGGTGATAGTGGGCAGCCCTGTCTAATACCTGATCTGAGGGCAAATGCTTCCAGTTTTTCACCATTGAGTATGATGTAGGTTTGCTATATATAGACTCCACTATCTTCAGGATTTTTCCATCTATTCCCATTTTTTGTAGTGTTTTGATCATAAAGGGATGTCGTATTTTGTCAAAGGCTTTCTCTGAGTCTATTAATATGACCATATGGTTTATGGTCCTGCTTTTATTGATGTGGTGAACCACGTTGATTGATTTATGTATATAAAACCAAACTTGCTTCCCTGGGATAAACCCCACTTGGTCATGGTGAACAGTCTTTTTAATATACTGCTGTATTCAGTTGGCTACAATTTTGTTCAATATTTTAGCATCTATCATTTTGTTCAATATTTTAGCATCATCAGAGATATTGGTCTGTAGTTTCCTTTTTTGGTTGTGTCCCTGTCTGCTTTTGGTATCAAAGTGATGTTTGCATCATAGAAGCTGGGAGGGTGTATTCCAGTGTCTTCAATCTTCTGGAAGACTTTTAAAAATAGAGGTATTAGTTCTTCTTTGAAGGTTTCGTAGAATTCATTTGTAAAGCCATCTGGTCCAGGACTTTTATTCTTGGGAAGGTTTTTGATAACTATTTCAATTTCATTAGCTGTGATGGGCCTGTTTATGTTCCTCTTTACTTAATTTTGGAAGTTCATAGGTATCTAGGAAATCATCCATTTCTTCCAGGTTCTTTAGCTTGGTGGCATAAAGTTTTTCATAGAAGTCTCACATGATAGCTTGAACTTCTGTGGTGTCTGTTGTGATATCTTCTCTTTCATTTATGATCTGATTTATTTGGGTCTTCTCACTTTTATGTTTTGTGAGTCTGCCTAAAGGTTTGTTGATTTTGTTAACTCTTTCGAAGAACCAACATTTACTTGCATTGATGTTTTGTATGCTTTTCTTATTCTCAATGTTATTGATTTCTGCCCTAACTTTAGTTATCTGTCATTCTGGTTGCTTTAGGGTTCCTTTGTTCTTCTTCTTCTAGGTCTTGAAGATGTGTAATCAGGTTATTTATTTGTGCTTTTTCTTGTTTCCTAATGTGTGCTTGTATGGTGATGAACTTCCCTCTCAGTATTGCCTGAACTGTGTCCCAAATATTTTGATAGCTTGTGTCTTCATTTTCTTTTCTTTTCTTTTTTTATTTAAGAAAGGAGACATTAACAAACCATAAAATAAGAGGGGTACAATTCCGCACAATTCCCATAACCCGATCTTCATATCCCCCCTCCCCTGATAGCCTTCCCATTCTCCATCTCTCTGGGAGTATGGATCCAGGGTTGTTGTAGGTTGCAGAAGGTGGAAGGTCTGGCTTCTGTAATTGCTTCCCAGATGAACATGGGCGTTGACTGGTCGATCCAGACGCCCAGTCTGCCTCTCTCTTTCCCTAGTAGGGTGGGGCTCTGGGGAAGCAGAGCTCCAGTACACATTGATGGAGTCATCTGTCCAGGGAAGTCTGGTCAGCATCTTGCTGGCATCCTGAACCTGGTGGCTGAAAAGAGAGTTAACATACAAAGCCAAACAAATTGTTGAACATCATGGACCTAAAGACTGGAATAGTGCAGATGAAGTGTTGGGGGGTATTCCCTGCATGCTCTTGTGTACTTCTGCTTTCAGGTATATATTTTTCCCCTAGTTTATGGGCACAGTTGAACCTATGCTCTATTTCAGGGGACCTGGACTATATGTTTGGGGACTTTATTGGGGACTGGAATGGAACTGGAGAATACTATGAAAGGAAAGGTCTCACCCGAGTGATGAAGCTCAAGGGTTGTCATTCCACACCTGAAGTCTCTGGTCACAGTCTGAAGTGAAGCATGCTGGGGTGGCACTCGTTGCGTTGATTGGGTTGCGATCCGCGGATGCAATATTATTTGATTTGAATTGAGAGCAGCATGCAGAAAAGTGGGCCCCACCCTAAGGTTCCAGGACTGGAGGAAATATAGGCTCTATAGTGGAAATGTGAGGTTCCTGCTGTCTTAGGGTTCAAGAAGACAATGGATAGTTAATGTTATCGTCACATTATTTGGTGATAGGGTTAACTTTGGAAAGTCCTTTTGATAGGGTTTGGGGTATAATACCCAGCATCTTGGATATAGCTGTGTTACCGGTTGCTTCTGTTCTCCCTGGTCTAGGCTTTTGGAAGAGACAACATATCAAAGACAGTCTATGTATTAAAAAGACTCAGTCTATGTTAAGAAGTTCTAGACATATGATCATTTTTCCCCTCTCATATTAATTAAATAGTGGTTTATATGTCTTCAATTTAATAGGAGTGTACATAAATACCATTCCCACCACCAAAAGACTGTGTCCCATCCCCACCACCCACCCCTGTCCCCCCACCCCCCGCCGTGTCGGGAAGCCCAATGGCCACCCTCCCCTTCACCAAGGACATCTTTGATGAAACAAACCCAATTGCAAGGAAGACTAAAGCAGAAACAAACCAATGGGACTACATCAAATTGAAAAGCTTCTGCACAACCAAAGAAACTATCACACAAACAAAGAGACCCCTCACAGAATGGGAGAAGATCTTCACATGCCAAACATCAGACAAGAGACTAATCACCAAAATATACAGAGAACTCGGCAAACTTAGCACCAAAAAAGCAAATGACCCCATCCAAAAATGGGCAGAGGATATGAACAAGACATTCACTTCAGAGGAGATCCAAAAGGCTAACAAACATATGAAAAACTGTTCCGGGTTGCTGATTATCAGAGAAATGCAAATAAAGACAACATTGAGATACCACCTCACTCCTGTGAGAATGGCATACATCAAAAAGGACAGCAGCAGCAAATGTTGGAGAGGCTGTGGGGACAGAGCAACCCTTCTACACTGCTGGTGGAAATGTAAATTGGTCCAGCCTCTCTGGAGAGCAGTCTGGAGAACTCTCACAAGGCTAGACATAGACCTTCCACATGACCCAGTAATTCTAATTTTATTGATGTTTATCTTGTCATATATGAGAATAGCTGTTCCTGTCCATTTTTATGGGCCACTGGCTTCTATGATAGTTTTCCATCCTTTTACTTTGAGTCTGTGTTTGTCTTGTTGAGTTAGGTGGGTTTCCTGTAGACAGCATATTATTGGGTTGTGTTTTCTGATCCATCTTCCTACTCTGTGCCTTTTAATAGGTAAATTCAGGCCACTGGCATTTATTGATATCACAGATTGAAGATATTTTAATGCCATTCATGTAGATTTTTAGAGTGTTCTGATCTATGGCATATTTATGGTGTTCTGACTGTTTATAGTAGAACTTCCAGAACTGTTGCTTGTCTGAGAAGGTTTTCATGCCTCCATCTAGACTGAATGACAGTCTATCAGGATACAGTTGTCTTGGTTGAAAGCCTTTCTCATTGAGCACTAGATAGATATCTTGCCATTCTCTTCTGGCCTATAGTGTTTGTGTGGAGAAGTTTGCTATTAATCTTATGAGTTTTCCTCTGCAGGTGACTCTTTTATGTTTTTCTCTTGCAGCCTTCAGGATCCTTTCTTTATCCTTATTCCTTCCCATTCTAAATATGATGTGTCTTGGTGTCTTTATGTCTAGGTTAATTCTATTTGGGACCCTCTGGACTTCTTGAACTTTTATGTCTTTTATGTTGTCTAGACTAGAGAAGTTCTCAGCTATTATGTCCTGAAGGATGCTTTCTTCCCCTCCCTCTCTTTCTTCCTCTGGTAATCCAGTAATGCGTATATTATTTCTTTTGAAGTCATCCCATAGGTGTCTGTTGTTGTTTTCAGTATCTCTTAATCTGTTTTTGAGATCTCTTACTTCTTTTTCAGTTGTCTCTAATTCGTCCTCGATTTTGCGAATTCTGTCTTCAGCCTCATTTATTTATTCTCTCTCCCTTCTACTGTTGGGGGAGTCTCTCTCTCCCTTCTACTGTTGGGGGGGTCACCTCATGTGGTGAAGCAGGTCTGCAGGTGTCTATTTTTCTCTCCCGTCTCTGTCTTCCTCACATCTTTTGATTTCTTTTTTTTTTGTCCTATCCAACAACAACAATGCAATGTCAACAATAACAACAACAACAAGGGCAACAAAATGGTAAAAATGGTGTCCAGGAGCAGTGGATTCTTAGTGCAGGCACCAAGCCCCAGTGATAGCCCTAAAGGCTAAAAGAAATATTTTTTTTTAAAAAAAGAGCTAACTGTTAATAAGTGCACTATGTAGGAATCTTAAAAACAAGCTAAATGGTGTAAAATAAGTGGAGACAAAGGGAGAATTGTTAAATGATTTCACTTAGAGGTAACTCCTCAGAACAGTCTTGGTGACTGAAAGAAGAGCCATAGTTCCTAGCAACTAAAGTGGGGGAGGAGAGGATGGTGAGCTTTTACTGAACTGTTAAAAGAGTTTCAGTTGGAAGGAGTGAGAAGTTCACGAGGCAGGTAGTCATGAAGGTTGTGTAACACCAGTGAACGCTACACTGTTGAATGGTACATTTAAAGCCCCAGTTTTAAAAATGCTAATTGACTGTTAAAGTAAAAGGCAATTGACAAATTAAGCTATGTAGAAATATCTGGTGTGGTGACAGTAAATAAGAAAATAAGACGGGGGGGGGGATAACAATATGTTGTGAGCCACTTAGATAATTCACCTTGGAAGGTGACTGCTTTGTCACACATATGAGACTGATGTGCAACCTACTGCACTAAGGAGGCAACTGACCTTTTGTCACACATATGACCCAGGTCCCAGCAGCCCCCCCCACCACATTGGGGGAAAACTTCCAGTGGTCTGGTGTTTTCCCCTGTCTCCCTGTCTCTCAGTTTTTCTTTTTCTTTTTTTTTACCAGAGCACTGATCAGCTCTGGCTTATGGTGATGCGGGGGATTTAAACTGTAACTTTGGAGACTCAGGCATGACAGTCTGTTTGGATAACCTTTATGCTATGTACCCCCACTCAGTTTTTTTTCTATTGGAAAAAGTTTTTCCAGAGTAGTGAAACCAAAGTGATGACAGAAAAGGGGGAGAAATATATTATTATAGGAACCATCTATCTATTACTCATGAAATGATTCTATAGTGCTTAGTACAAAACAAAATGAAACAGGAAATAAAATGATAATAAAAGATGGAATAACTGATGAATTAAAAATACACAGAGTGCTTTTCTGTGAATATTTATCACTTAGTGCAGTCTATACCATACCTCTGGATTTCTGTTTTTTTGTTTTTTGTTTTGTTTTGTTTTGTTTTGGGTGTTTTTTTTTTCACCTTTTATGACATTTCTATTTTAAAAATCCAAATCAGTTGGCATCATTTCCTAGGAATTTTCTCCTGTCTTCAAGTCAGACTTGATTTTTCTTGACCTTTTAGTTTCCTTAGCGGAATAATACCCTTCAGTTTCAGTTTGGACAAAGCACTCAGCTCTGTTTTGAATACATGTGACCAAATGAGTTTATCATTCCATTAATGAAGTAATCCTGGCACTTACTCAATTTCCACCATAAGCTGATCATATTTTCAGAAAGGATTTGCTCCTCTCAACACAATATTATTATTATTACTATTATTATTATGAAATAGCTGGAATTAACCTTTTCTAGAAGCATCTTCTTTCCATGAGCAGTGAAACTGTTCCTTCTTGCTTACAGGACAAAGTTAACTTCCTAAACCCATATTTCCATGTTGTTGAACTTGACTTTGCCTGCCTGTCTTACTGTCTTTCTTGTTGTCTTTACCCTGCATTTGGTTCTCCATAAATATATAATTATGCACAGTCCTATGAATGCGTTTACTATGTAAGATTGAGTTTTCAGCTTTGGACATGTTTTATTCAGCTTCTCAAGCACTGTTTTCTATTGACCACACTGCTTCTCATGGTTTAGCCATCTCATTACATCATCCACACAAACACAGCCTCTTTTCTTTGCCTCTGTTCCAGGTAAGACAGAAAATTGGTGGTCTCTGGGCAAGTGGATCCTTGCCAAACTTCCTCAAACCCAACTATTTTAGGCTCTCCCACTGAAACCCATCTTTCATCCAGTCTAGACAACACTAAAGTTATGTAGAACTGGGGAGCCCTCTACTGCCCACAAAGAAATATAACATCTTTACCTGCTGTTCATTCAGTAAAAAAAAAAAAAAAAAAAAGGAAACAAATAGGAATTCAGCTGATAGACTGTTATTTCTCAAGGCAGCCATTACAATTCATATTAAAATAGACATTATCGAAATGGTAATGAATATTCTTCTAAAGTGTAAACTTATAGGAGTCTCTGACACATTATTACTGTTTCACTATTCTCTTAGGTGCAGCTGACTTGGGTATCTTCTACAAATTCATAGATACTAGGAGGAGGAACTAGGTCACAAAATTTTTTTTTTGGATTGTTTGTTTTTGCCACTGTAGTTATCTCTGGTTTTGGTGCCTGTATTAGTCTATATTTCCCAGCAGCTTATTATTATTATTATTATTATTATTATTATTGATAGAAAGTGAGATGTAGAAGACAGAAATATCTGCAGCATTGCTCCTCAGCTCATGAAGTTTCCAACCTGCTGGTGGGTACTAGGAACTTGAACCTGGGTCCCTGATGGTGGCAATATTTGCATTACACCAGATAAGCCACCACTAGGCCCTTAGATCACCATTTCTTACAGGGAGGAGGTAGGCATTTAAGACATGTACTTAAGCATGATATTAAAGAATGGATCATGTTTAAGGTAATTCTCAAAGGTTTAATAATATGAATTGAATTTTAAACAGTAGAAAATCTACCCAAAACATGGGGATTTGTGAAATAATTCATTAAATACAGCAGTTATTTTACCATTTGCTAATAACACTTTGAAAAGATATTGCTGTTGAGAATTAATGTCCCATAACCCTAACTAGCCCAAAAATAATCCCTGGACTGCTTGTCTTTTGGTAATGTTGTTTGTTTGTTTTTAATAACACATGTCTTTGCATCATAGTGTGTAAAAAATTCACATGATCTGAATTCTTTGAATGGCTCCATGCTTTGTTATTATTGTCCATATGAGAGGAATATAGCTCTTTCTCACTGGCACTTTTAAACCTAGAATTTTAACTTCTAGTAGGTGAATACTACATTAAATCCACTCAAACTGCTTTTTAATATAAACAATTTTGGTGATCTGGCATCCTTATTTTAGTGTATATCTTGTCACTATTTCATTGTGAAATGAAAAAAAACAGAGCAGTACCTGTGGTCTCTTACAGTCTTCCTGCCTGTCTTTACCTTTTAAAAAGTGTGTGTGGGGGGCAATGTGTTCAATTGGTCAATTCTAGAAGGAGAGGTAGAAAGCCTTTCAAATGAGTATTTTAACTAATTTATATTTTATAGTGAACCACTAGGTTAAGAGTTACTTAATACTGTGGCTAAATGTATATTCATAGTAACATTTTATATTTACAACATCTACATTTTGTCTCCTTACTCAAACAGATTTATCTCTTCTCATATTTGAAAAATCTTAGTTTTGGGAGTATGCAAAATTATCAGCAGGTAGTTTCAACTTGAAGTACATGTATTAGACATGACAGAAGAAGAAAGACTTCAATAACTAAAAAATTAAAGAGTCTTTCTAGAGAGTTGTTAGAAATTTGCCTTTAGGGTGGGAAAGGAAGCATAATGGTTATGCAAAGAGACTCTCCTGCCTAAGGACCAAAGTTTCAAGTTCGATCCCCCAACCACCCCAAACCAGAGTTGAGCAGTGCTTTGGAATAAGAAAGGAAGAATAGAAGGAAAGAAGAAAGGGAAGGAAGGGAGGGAGAGAGGGAGAAAGGGAGGGAAAGAGGATTTTGCCTTTAACCCTACAACTATTCTATTAGAAGTGACAGTGAAGATCAGGGAGCTGTGCATGGATAGCACAAATGGCTTGCACTGGAGAGGTTGCAGGTTCAGTCCTAGACACTACTAATAGCCAGAGCTCAAACAGTGTTCTAGTTTAAAAAATAAACTAAATAAATAGTAATTGTAATCTATGAAAATACAGAACAGGTGAGGAATGATTATGTAACCCTCAGTGTGTTTATGGAGGCTTTGTTTTCATGTTTAGGAGGCTTTGTTTTTATGATTGGCTGTTTTCACTAAGTATTCTTTTTATCAAAAGGCATATGTCTCCTGAGGGAAAAGATGTCCCAAACTTAAAAATCCAGGAATATACATGGATTTGCGGCCATCTTTCTGGTGCCCCTTGAAAGAGCCTGTGTTTGTTTGCCCAATTGCCATTAGTGTCATCCTCATACTCTGCATACTGACACAGCCACACATACTCCTAATACAGAACCGACACAGGGTGATGGGTACTGTACGCACTCCTCGGGCTTCTGGGGGAAGCTCTGGATCCTCAACCCCGATACTCAGTGTTAGTGTCATAAAATGGAGGGTTAAGGCTTCAGCTGTCATCTATTCCAGAGTTACTTCTGCAGCTGTAAACTACAGATTTGAATAAAAAAAGAAAGAAGTAGGGGGAGAGACTGTATAATGGTTATGCAAAAGGACTACCCCGCTTGAGGCTCCAAAGTCCCAAATTCAGTCTCCCACAACACCTTAAACCAGAATTGAGCAGTGCCCTGGCCTCCTTCAGTCTCTATCTCTCTAAAACAAAAAGGATAAATACACGCATATTTTAATATTTTTATTAATTTATTTTATCTTAATGAGAGAGACATACAGACAGGCACGGGAGTACTTCTCAGCTCCAGTTTATGGTGGTGCTGGGGATTGAATTTGGGACCTCAGGCTGGAGTCTTTTGCATAACCAATATGCTATCTCCCCAAGCTTTTTTTTTTTTTTTTTTACTATTTTTAATTTTTAAGTTACCTTTATTTAATAGAGACAGCCTGAAATTGAGAGGAGGGGGAGATAGAGAGGGAGAGAGACAGAAAGAGACACCTGCAACCCTACTTCACCATTTGTGAAGAATTTCCCCCCTTCAGGGGGCTTGAATCTGGGTCCTTGAGCATTGTGATTTGTGCGCTCAAGTAGGCGTGCCACCTCCCAGCCCCCTATTTATTTATTTTTTTTAACAAAAGAAAAAGGAAGGATCACAAGATTCTTCCTAATGACAAACGATGTAGGCAGACTCCTCTCTTCTAGTTGAAGACAAGAGGACAAGGCTAGGAGCATGCCAATGGTCCCAGAGAAGAGGAAAGTTCTCTAAGCAATGGCCTCTCGATTGCTGACCACTGCCATTGCCACTGCACCTGCACCCTGGTCTGGGAAGGGGAACCTGTGTCTGTGATGCTGGAGGCATTGAGAAACTTCAGCAGAAATCCGGCCTATCCCCAACCAGGCCAAGCCTTGGGTCCTGAGCACCCCCACCCCCTCTGCGCGGAGCCGACCTGAGGGCGCATTTGATGAGAGTGTGGCGACCTCTACCGGAGCCTCTGCAGACGAGCATCTCCCCAACCCCGAGACGACAGACATGTGGCGCTCAGGAGAGGTGAGCGATCGCGCGAGTGCGCCGGGGCGCGGGGCTCTGCGGCGGGGCAGCGCGCGGCCTCGGGCGCGGCGCAGAGCGGAGCCGCAGGGCGGCGGGGGAGCGCGGGGAAGCGCGGGAGTCGCGGGGCCCGGGAGCACCCGGCAAGTTAGCGGTGGCGGCATGGGGCGGTGACGCCGCTGCACTGGCCTCCGGCAGCGGGGCGCGAGCGGGCGGCGGCAGAGCGGGACGATGCACCCTCGCCGACGGCTCGCCTCCCGGGATCTGCGCGCAGAGTGAGCCGGGGGTGGCGGGGTCAGCAGGTACTGGGCTTGGTGGGCGGTCCCAGCACGGACCGCACCCTCTTCTCCGGGCGCGGGAACTGCGTGCTGCGTGGCAGCGAAGGGGAGGCGGAGAGCTGCAGGGTGTGCAAACTTTGCCCCCCGTGAATGTGGGGTTGCAGTCCGCGCTGGAGGGCAGGGGCGTCCTGGGCGCTGCAGCCCTGCAGACTGGGGGCCCCTGGGCGCAGCGCCCACTGGCCAACCGGTAGGAATTTGGGGCGTGGGGACCCCCCCCCCCTCTGCCGCCCTCACTGGAGTCAAGGGCTGGGGGGGGGGGAGCCAGCCCCCGGGAGGCCCTCTTTACTGTCCCAGGTTTTGACGCGAGAAAAGACCCGGCTCGATTCGCGGGTGGGCGCATGCCCAGGAAGGGGGGTGCTTGATGCTGGGGTCCTTGGAGCAGCAGCAGCAGAGCTCGCTGGTAGTCAAGCAGGAAGGTGCTACCTGGCGGGGTGCAGGGCTCGGACCCCGGACTGGAGCCGCTGAGGGCCGGAGGGCTGGAGGTGCCCTGTGCACTGCTGCGGATCCGGATAGAGGCCGCCCTAGCCGCGCTGCCCGCACCCGCGTGGCCGAGGTTGCGGCTCCGCAGTGCCACCCCCGCGCCCACCTGCACTTGCGAAGCGTCGTGGGTGCCCGGGGATCGTGGAAGCATTGTTTCTTTTGGGGGGCGCGGGGTGTGTGTGTGGGGGGAGTCCTGACTTGGGACTGAGGGGCAGCTGGAGCAGCCGCCCGCGTTTCCCGCATGCAGCGCCGCGTGCTCTCCGCCAGGGCCAGTACTCCTTGCCCGCGTTGAGCGACTAGCCTCAGGACTCGCCCAGAGGAGCACCACAAGACCCCCTTGCCATCTCGACATAGGGGCCTTGATCTCTGAGTTGGAAGTACCTGTTGTGTGTTCCCCACTTCCTGGAGTTTGGCCAGGGTCCCCTTGGGGAAAAGATTTTTCTCTTGAGCATTCCATGTTCCTATGTCAGGTGCACTTACTTGCTTTATGCGCATGTTGAGAAATAATGTGCCATCACTGAGCTGAGCTGAGGTTAGTTGCAGAGCCCAGGGACAGTGCCTGCCTGGATTTCCAATACATTCATTAGGACCCAGCAGAGAACTGAGAAATCCCCCCTTCCCCAAATGTAGTGCTTTTGAAGTGATTTAGACTTGGGGACAGAATGCTGTGACAGTGGCAACCCTCTTAGAAGCAGTTCTATATCACCATCATCTGTTTCTTAAATGTGCCTTTTTCCCCCCCTTTTTCCACATACTTTCTCTCAGCATCTTGCAGAACAAGGAGTAACTTGCTGGCTTTGAACGCGTGGCCAATATTTCAGAAAGGTAAAATCACCCCACTTGTGGATTTGAACAACACAAAATGCAGTCACTCATAGAACTCCAAGCAATTATTCTAGTAATGTGAGGAATGGCTTACTTGATAACACAGTAAAAGTAAAACAAAGGAGTTGAGACATGGCAACAATAAATTAGAATGATTCTGCACTTTTAGTAAAAGGGATAATTAAGCCCCGTTATAACTTGTCATTATTTATGCCCCCAACTTACTGCCCAATGAACATAGAAAACACCCTCTGTGGAGCCTTTTGGAGAAACACCCTAGGTTCCTTTGTAAACTGAGTGTCTCTGCTGTGGGGTTTGAGTCCAGGAGCTGGAGCCTGAAAGCATGAATGTTTATACTTCTCTTTTTTTGTGTGTCCCTTTCAGTTTCAAGATCCAATTGGAGAAAGGAACAGTTATTCTTCCAAAATTACCTGCCCCAACCAGTATTCTTATTGGGAATGGACAATGGAATGTTCTCTAGCTTTATCATGATCAGAAACCTCCTGCTTTTTTGTATTTCCATGAACCTAGCCAGTCACTTGGGGTAAGTTATCATCTGAGCTTTCATTTTATGATGTTTTAGGGCACAAGGGCCTTTCAGAAACTTTGCTGTGTAGCCTTGGAGTCCCACACTCTTTCATTTGTTGTAAATAAACAAAACAGTCCTTGCCCTACCCCACGCTTTTTCTCTGAAGGAGGCTGCTCCAATTATGGGGTCTCAGATATGAGTCAGAGGGAAGAGACAGATTATGTTTTCAGAAAAGGCAGAAGATGGTTTTAGAGTCAGCTGTATTTCCTCCTACTCAGGTTGAAACAAGATTCTGAAGTTCAGGGGTATTTGCTACTTGTTAGGCAAGATAGTGTTTAATCTTCCAAGCACTCTCCTTGGTTCCATGATACAGAGAAATTAGCCTTGAAAGCCAACGACTCACTACTTGGAATTGATAAGAATAAGACCTTGAGGTTCTAACCTGAGCAGAAGAAAGACTCCCAGCTGTGACCATTAAATCCAGGAGCAGAAACCAGAAACTACATAGGAAGATCTGCAGGGCACTCATGGACACTTGGCGTCATCAATTCCTTGGTTCTTTTATCTTGATCTGTAAATACTAATTTATTTGGATAGACACAGAGAAAACTAAGAGGGGAAGGAGAGACAGACTGGGAGAAAGAACCAAAGATACCTGCAGTCCTGCTTCACCATTCTTGACTAGGGGCTGGAAGCTGGGTCCTTGCACACATTGTAGCATGTGTGTTCTATATGGTGTGCCGCTGTTTCTCCTCCCTTTTGTAGATGGTTTATAATTATTTTAATGAAAGACAGATATGGGAAAGAGATAGACAGATAGATTGATAGATAGATAGCTATAGAGGGTGGAGATACAGTGAAACCAGAGCACTGCTCAGCTCTGGTTTATGGTAGTGCTGGTGACTGAACCTAGGACTCAGAGCCTCAGGCATGAAAGCCTTCTGCATAATCAGTATGTTATCTCCAGCCTACAAATCATCTTGACCTTTAATATCATGGTATGAATTCTAAGCCAGTGATAACTAGTATTCAAGATAAATGATCTTATGAGGTGCTCATGTCCTTTTCTTGTCCCCTCTCCTCACCAAAAGTGTCCAGATTAATCAAAGAGATTGTAACTTGAAGTTGATGGAATCAAGACATTAAATCTCAGTAGAAATGTTGCAAATACTCTTTCTGCCCAATATGGATTCAGTCTCTCTCTCTTTCCCTCTCCTTCTCCCTCTCCCTCTCTCTCTCTCTCTCTGCATGGGGAAGGGGGTTGTCTTGAGGGTCTTGAGTCCACAGTGGAGAGATACCACAAGATTAGGTCCCTGACAGTCTCTGTTTATACTCTGGACTCATTTTTCTCTTCAGATCTTTTGAGGACAGGAGAAAACTGAGACTGAGCCAGTGAGGACCTTGGCATTATGGTATGGGCCATCCCAAGACATTTCTGTCCCTTTGTACTATGAGGGGAGCATGCACAGATCCATGTTAGTCCAAGATATTTGTTCTATTGCAGTCCTGCTGATAGCACTTCCAAGAAGTTTCTTGGGATGGAACTGTTATCCCTGCTTTACTGCTCGCCTTGAGTGAATACCCCCACTCCCCACGACCTCCAGTTTCATTATCCATTCAATGAATGTTTTGTTTCCCAAGGTGTCTTTCAGCTATTAAATCCTATTAGCCACGATGCTCCCAGTGTTTCACTGAATGAAAATTTTGTGTATAAGTGATGTCTTGCACAGTATTCAACTCCCAACACAGTAGATTGGGAAGTTGGTCTGTTTACGGAGATACCTCCTGTATTTAACAACACTTCAGAGGTGAAGGATGTACTAGGATTGGAAGCACGTGTTTTCATTTGAGATAGTAGTTGAATATTCAGTGTGAATTTGCATTTTAGCGGCATGAAATTATCACACTCTCAAGTAGATGCAAGTCTAAAATGAAGTGCTTAAGGAATTTAGCCATTATACACAGTTATTCTATATTTCTTACTTGACTGGATGGTATTTTGAGGTGATTTTCAAAGTATATAGATAAGTTTTGATTTCCAGAAATTCTGAGCAAATAGTAGAAGCTTCTGTCTCCCTGGAAAAAATAACTGTTAGAGAAATTTTGCATCTTTTTAATATAAAGTTGATAGTTGACTCAAAAACAGTACTTGTGAAGAATCAATAATATTTGAGGTGCAGAAGAGCATATACTTAAATGCACCACAAAGAGATAGTCTTCTTCATAATTTGGTATGTTTTCTTCCCCTTGCATTTATGCATTTTTCTTTACATTGCTAAGGTCATATTATGTATTTTGCGCATTTTTCATACCTAGTATTTTGTTATTACAAGCTCTTTACAATGCATGATTTTAAAATAGAAGCATGTTACTACAGGATAATAATTATTTATCATCAGCTATTTCTCTTCTTTGGGGTGTTTACAACATTTCTGATTTTGTTGTTACCAGTTTTCCTACAGTGACTGTATTAGACTCATAGTTTTAAGTATTTTAGGCCATTGATATTAGAAGACATTCTTGGAGGCCAGGTGGTGGTGAACCCAGCTAACACACATATATATATATATTATCTACTACCATGCACAAGGACCCAGGTTCCATGCCCTGATTCCCATATGCAGGGGGGGGACTCTTCATGAGCACTGAAGCAGGTCTGCAGGTGTTTATCTTTCTCCCACTACCTCTTATATACCCCTTCCATTTCAATTTCTCTCTGTTCTATCCAATAAAATAGGAAGAAAAAAAAAAGGACAAAATGGCTCTCTAGGAGCAGTGGATTCATAGTGCTGGCACTGAGCCCCCAGCAATAACCCTGGTGGCAAAAAAGGCGGGACATTCTTATAAGAGGAATTTCATACTGTGTTTACCTCTTAATTCTGTTAATCCAGTTGCTTTTGATGAGACAGGATCTGTAGAATAGTAGAAAGCAGAATTTCTTATACCTTGGCCAGCTGGGCATGGGTTTCAACAACTACAAAAGAGAACCTGACCTCTGGGAACATAAGTTCTTATTTAAATTTCTCCTTCTTACACAAGGCTTCTTTCACATGTTTCTTACTCAGAATGCTCTTTTTAAAAAATTATTTATTTATTTATTTTCCTTTTTGTTGACTTTGTTGTCTTTTTGTTATTGAAGTTATTATTGTTGTTGTTATTGATGTCATTGTTGTTAGATAGGACAGAGAGAAATCGAGAGAGGAGGGGAAGACAGAGAGGGGGAGAGGAAGATAGATACCTGTAGACCTGCTTCACTGCTTGTGAAGTGACACCCCTGCAGGTAGGGAGCCGGGGGCTCGAACCAGGACCCTTAGGCTGGTCCTTGCTCAGAATGCTCTTTTTAAAAAATATTTACTCTTATTTTTTTATCTTTTTTTTCAGTATTTATTTATGCCCTTTGGTTGCCCTTGTTGTTGTTGTTGGATAGGACAGAGAGAAATCAAGAGAGGAGGGGAAGACAGAAAGGAGGAGAGAAAGATATACACCTGCAGACCTGCTTCACCGCCTACGAAGCAACCCCCCTGCAGGAGCCAGGGTTTGAACCGAGATCTTTATGCTGGTCCTTGCACTTTGCGCCACGTGCGTTTAACCTGCTGCTCTACCGCCCGGCTCCCCACTCAGAAAGCTCTTAAGAGTCATTTTGTTGACATTTTGTTGTTTTGTCAAGTCTTAGAACAGCAGCTACTTGATACACATTCTTGGCAAAATAATAGCTTTCATTGAGGGTAGATAGCATAACAGTTATGCAAAGTGATTCTCATGCCTGAGGCTCCAAACTCCCAGGTTCAATCCCCCGCACCACCATAAGCCAGAGCTGAGCAGTGCTCTGGTTAAAAAAATAAATTATTAATAATAATAATAGCTTTCACAATCCAGAGCACCTGCTCCTATGTGATCTGTTTTAAGTATATCCTAAAAATCTTATATGCTAACTACCGTGAGTCTGTGACAGTGAGGAGTAGTTATGGAGAAGTTCACAAGCTGGGAACTGTCAGGATTCCTCATGCCACACTTCTCGGAGTGCTGCCCTCCCTTAATCTTTTGAATCCTCTCACTTAACTGCATATGGTTTACTGGGCAGGTCTAAATCAGACTGATCTGTAGAGGAAATAATGTATTTCTGAAAGGTAGTCTCTGTGTCAAGGAAAATAGAGAGGACTTTCTGTTGTGACACTAAAGAAGGGAAGTGTATGTTGGGGACTGAGGGTGGGGGGCCCTCTGTTTTGTCCCCCCAAAGAAAGAGTTTATGTCACAAGTTGCAGTGAATGGTGATGAGGAAGCACAAAAGATCCCAGTTTGGATATTTTGGGACAACAGAAATGTCAGCACATGAAAGAAATCAGGCAACTGGTAGACTCTAAGGGGGATTACAGAAAACCAGCCAAGAACCCCCGAGAGGGACAAGTTCTGGCTTTGGTGTGTGTGCAAGGCTATAAGAGTGTTTGTGAAATATATATAGGTTTGAAAATCAGAACATTTCTAAATGTAATGGGTGAAATATACTGGATATATGATCATTAATGTAGAACTGCTTTGGAAACCTCAGTATTGTTTCTTCTTCCCTTGTTCAGATTCCCAATCTAATCAGTCATCCTGGAGCTCACTTTCAGTGGCCTTTCTAATTCCTCTGGTGGTTTTGAATTATATAACAGAACATGAGTCAAATATGTGTCACCACAGAGGCCTAACCTGACAGCCAGCTGTATGTGATGTCATGGTTAGAGACACAGTATTTTTTGAGATATTATAACTATCTTAATGAGGCCAGGAATCAAAAGTACCCAGCATAGAAAAGCTGGCACAGAAACAATATGTGAATAAATTCAGTGTCAAAATGTGTAGTGTTAAACTTAAACAGGGCTTGATTGATCAACATTTAAAAAATCAGACTTTATCAGATTCATTTGACCAGTGATAAATTTGAGAACACTGAACTCAATAAAGTAGATCTGATTACAACCCCCACCCCATGAATTTAGTTGAGTTAAGCATTTGGTTACATTTAGAGGCATATCCATCAAAAAAGAATGTGTCAAAATTTTACTACAGATAGCTACTGCCCCAAAAGACTTTGGGAGACAGTATTTTATAACAGGCTATACAAGCAGATTCCTGTAGAAGTGAGTTATAAATATGACTATTCTTTGTCATATGAACAAATGCCAGCGGTATTTACTGTCATCATTATTTTGTCTTTATGAGCATGCCAGCCTCCTCGTTTGCTTTCATGCAGAAGGCTTTTACTTTCTCTCTCTCTCTCTCTGTCTCCAGGACAGATCTAGTCTTAACCAGAGCAGAAAGTACATTCTCTCTGCACCACACAATGTCTTTTCAAAGGGTGATTCTTCTCTTGTCACCCCTCAGATGGCAACTTCTTCTGCTATGCCTGCAGGTTCACCAGGACCAAGACAAATGGTCATTGTAATAATTATGAGAGTACACTGTTGTGCCAGTGCAGCTAGGACACACGTGGGTGCTTGGGCATAGAGTGGAGGCTGCAGGAACCACCAGAGATGACAAAGCTAGTTCGCAACTAGAGAAAAGGCCAACACTGCCTTTTTTTTTAAAAAATTTCTTTTTAATATTTATTTATTCCCTTTTGTTGCCCTGGTTGTTTTATTGTTATAGTTATTATTGTTGTTGTTGATGTCATCATTGTTAGGACAGAGAGAAATGGGGAAGATAGAGAGGGGGAGAGAAAGATAGACACCGACAGATCTGCTTCACCACTTGTGAAGCGACTCCCCTTGCAGGTGGAGATCCAGGGGCTCGAACCGGGATCCTTATGCCAGTCCTTGCACTTTGTGCCATGTGTGCTTAACCCTCTGTGCTACCGCCGGGCTCCCCCAACACTTCGTTTTTAAGGTATCAAAAGAAGATACTTCTAAAAGATTCGCTATATTTATTTATTTAAGAATTTCTTGTTTTATATACATATATTTAAATATTTATTTTATCTTCATGAGAGACAGAAAAATACAAAAAGAACAGAGCACTGCTCAGCTGTGGCTTATAGGGACTTCAGAGCCTCAGGCAGGAAAGTTTACTGCAAAACCATTATGCTGTCTCCTCAGGCCTTTTTATGTATATTTTATTTGCTTATCTTATTGGACACAGAAAAATCTAGAAGAGACAGAGGAGAGAGATACCCACAACACTACTTCTTTCTTTCTTTTTTAAAGTTTCTTTAGTGGGAGATCAGTGTTTTACAGTTGACAGCAAAACACAATACTTTGTACATATATAACATTTCCCAGTTTTCCACATAACAATTCAACCCCCACCAGGCCCTCCTCTGCCATCATGTTCCAGGACCTGAGCCCTTCCCCCCAACACAAGTGTCTCTTACTTTGGTGCAATACATCAACTCCAGTGCAAGTTCTGCTTAGTGTTTTCCCTTCTGATCTCGTTTATCAACTTCTATGAGTGAGATCATCCCATATTCATCTTTCTGTTTCTGACTTATTTCACTTAACATGATTCCTTCAAGTTCCATTCAAGATGGGATGAAGAAGGCAAAATCACCATATTCCATTTGTATATAACACTATTTCATCACTTTTGAAGCTTTCTCCCTGGAGGTAGGGACCAGGGACTTGAACGTGATTTCTTGAATATTGTAACATGCATGTTATCCTGTGTGCACTACCAGTCCCAGGACTGGCTTTGTAAAAGAAACTTAACATGTCTATGAGGAAGTGAGCTAAACAAAGCTTAGGAGGACAGCAGCCCAAGTTGAGTCAGCTGAACTTATCTGCAGTCTGCTTCAAGATGAGGCCCTGGTGGGACTTCAGGAGAAGAAGGAGGGTATGTGTGTTTTCAGATGTTTTGAAAATGTGAAATTTTATAACATTAATGTCTGAGCCAGATGTGAGGTTTCAGGGGGATTACTGTTGGAATTATAAGTAGAATCAAAAGTAAAAAAAAGAAATGTTGTCACCTAGCTCTGATAGTGGCTCCAGCCATTCTCTGTTTTGTTAGTATTTCTCTGATATGTGCAGAATGAATTTTTTTCAAGATACATGCTATTTCATTTTACCCAAATCCACTTTCTGTTGGTGAAAAGTTGAGGTGTTTTTGGTGGATTTCATTCTTGGAGAATTAGAGAATCAGGATACAGCTCAGATTCAGGACTTGAACTACTGTTACCTGCTATAAACACTCTTGGTGCTGGCCCAAGAATATATGTTCTTAGGAACCATATATTCTATACATGGATCTATCCATCGGGAAGGAATGACTGACATAATCTTGAACTCAAGTAATGTGTCTCTAATGACAGTTGGGTTTATTGCAACTGTAGTAAAATTAAACAAACAATAGGTACTATGAAGTATAACATATACTCCTAACAGAAAGGGGTCAGATAATGGAAAAGTCCAGTACACACTATGAAACAGATATTAACCTGTTCATTAAGACTCAATTAGAATTTATTTCCCAATCTTTAAAAAAAATCAGGAGATAAACCTAAAAACAAATGAAGCTCAGAACTGGTTCATTTCCAGTTTTCTTTATTGGAATAATATGAGATGGAGGGAGGGAGGGAAAGAGAGAGAGAGAAAGAACGAACCCACTGGGTATCATTTGTAGTACATTTAAGTCTTGCATTGCCACTGAGCTAGAACCCAAGCTGCTCACTTTCACTTTGAACAACAGTAAATAGACCATCACTCAGCCATCAGTTTAGCTCCTATTTCAGGACCCTGGGCAAGCCTGTTTGAGCGCCATTTTGATAGCAGGTAGACAAGTTATCCTGATCTCTGCTGCTGCAGACACGCTGTATTTGGCATCAGAATGCCTACACTCACCTAAAATGTAGTGTCCTAAATTCAAAGAGGGCTTCATAGTGGAGCCTCTATCAAGAGTCTCATGTGGTCCATACATTTCTGAATGCATCTCAGATGCTGAAAGAAATCCAGCTTTGTGGGCAGGGAGATGGCCAGTCTCCAGGCTACTTGTCCTTCTGGGAGATGTTATCAGAAGACACCAAAAGTTTACTTCACCTGGCAGTGTATGTGCCTCTGGACCTGGGACTCTTCAACATCATGACCCAGAAGTTGAGCAGAGAGTCCCAGACCAGTGTGTGAGCAAAGCATACAGTCTTAATCCCATCTGTGTGTTGTGTCACCTGAGGTAGAACAGTCACAGGTTGAGGGCTTGTCATCTGAGGGATACTGCCCTGCCTCTGCACTAGTATCTTCCAGACCCTTACTCTGTGCAGGCACCATCCCATCCAGGGACTGAGACACATAAGTGGGAAGAGAGGACAGTCTGTCTTAAGGAAGGTGCATTTTGGAAGTAGGAGGGAAGGAGACAGTGTGCTGGGAAGAGGGCTTGGAACAGGTGTCTGAGAGACAGGAAGACCTGAGCGATGCTATTTGTGAAGCTGGAACAGATGGAAGGAGCAGCAAGCAGAGGGGCATTCTTGTTACAGCAGGACAGCTTTGAGGCCAGCATGTAGATGGGGGAGATTGGTAGGAGGCATAATCAGAGGCAGAAGGGTGGGGCAGGGGAAGAAATCTCTGTGGAAAGGTCTTTTTGGTTTTTTTGGTTTGTTTTTTTTACCTCCAGGGTTTATCAGTGGTGCTCGGTGCCTGCACTATGAATCCACTGCTTCTGAAGGCTATTTTTTTTCATTTTGTTGCCCTTGTTATTTATTGTTGTTGTTGATATTATTATTGTTGTTATTGTTGCCAACTGTTGTTGGATAGGACAGAGAGAAATCCAGAAAGGAGGGGAAGACGAATAGGGGGAGAGGAACTAGGAATATCAAAGGAGACCACCTGGGACCACAACAAGATAGGACTAGAACTACTCTGGGAACCCACCAAATCACCAGTGAGTACAAACACATGTGGCTCGTGGACAGAGAGGAGCCCAAGGAGAAACTTCTTGGGCTAAAAGCCTGTATCTACTCCCGAACTGCTGGTAACAGTCTGGCAGTTTGCCAGTTGACTTGCCACTTCCAGTCTGTTTTACCAACAGAAAGACTGCTGAAAGGAGGAGAGAATCGCCTAAGGCTCACCAAATGCAGCTGTGAGTCTCCATTGTTACTGCCCCTTGGAGGCTAGTGCAGCAGCCAGAAGGCCCTGTGCTGACTTCAGGTGAGGCCAATGCAGAGAACTGGCCCAGAAACTGAGAAGAGCTACACCCTGGTGGTCTGGAAGTGATACTGTATAGTGGGAGCCTTTCCACATTGTTCTCCTGATGAATTGGGGGGACACAGTGAATAATTGAAAATGGATTCCAGAAGAATTTAAAGACGGGTGCTGTCTTTGTTGATCTCACAGCAGCCTATGACACGGTCTGGCACCGTGGTCTCCTAGTCAAGATCTCAAGATGCCTGCCTCCATGGGTGCCCAACACTATATCGTTTCTTCTCCAAAACAGAAGATTCCGGGTGCATCTGGGTGACAAGTCTAGCAGATGGAGACCTGTCTCAAGTGGCCTCCCCCAGGGCTCTGTTCTGGCTCCTACGCTATTTAATATTTACATCAATGACCTCCCAGAAATTTCTTCAAGGAAGTTCATCTACGCCGATGACATCTGCTGTGCAACTCAGGCATCAAAGTTCGAGGAAACACTCACGAAAGACATGTCTCTGATATCTGATTACTGTAAAAAATGGCGACTAATCCCTAGCACTGCAAAAACGGTATCATCTGTTTTCTATCTACACCATGCCTTGGCCTCGCGTGAGCTTAATGTGCAGCTTGGCGATACGAGAATCCGGCATGAAGCCCAGCCAGTCTATCTTGGCATTACTCTCGATCGCACTCTGTCATTTCACCATCTCATAAAAACTGCAGCAAAGGTGGGCGCGAGGAATAACATCATTGCAAGACTGGCCAGCTCCTCATGGGGCGCGAGCGCTTCCACACTACGATCATCATCTCTGGCATTATGCTATTCCACTGCAGAATACTGTGCCCCAGTATGGTTCCATAGCCCCCATGTCCACTTGGTCGATTCCAAATTATATTCCTCCATGAGGATAATTTCTGGAACCATCCGTTCCACCCCGGTTCCATGGCTGCCAGTTCTTAGCAACATCGCCCTGCCAGATATTCGTCGGGATGCGGCATCATCTAAGTTCATTTCCCACGTCTACGCTCGACCGGACCTGCCAATATATGTGGGTGGTTATCTTCGCCTACCCTGTCCAACACTTGATGTCTCGTCACCCAATCTGGTCCCCTACGCCTACACTGAACTTCTCTGTTCCAGACTCTTGGAAACAGAGTTGGCAGTCAGCTGAGGTAAAGAACAAACACCTCATCACAGACCCCTGCAAGCGTCAACCCGGCTTTGACCTAGCACGTTATGATTGGGCCCTCCTCAATCGCTATCCAACAGGCCATGGCCGGTGCGCCGCTATGTTCCATCGCTGGGGAGCCAGAGACGACCCGAACTGCCCCTGCGGCTACAGACAGACTATGATCCACATATTCAACGACTGCCACCTCTCCAGATTCAAAGGAGGTCTCGAAACTTTACATCAGGCTCAACCTGACGCTGTTGACTGGCTACAGAAGAAGGGCAAATTGGGGGTCGGGCGGTGGCGCAGTGGGTTAAGCGCATGTGGCGCAAAGCGCAGGGACCGGCGTAAGGATCCCGGTTCGAGCCCCCGGCTCCCCACCTGCAGGGGCGTCACTTCACAGGCGGTGAAGCAGGTCTGCAGGTGTCTATCTTTCTCTCCTCCTCTCTGTCTTCCCCTCCTCTCTCCATTTCTCTCTGTCCTATCCAACAACGAACTGCATCAACAAGGGCAATAATAATAACCACAACGAAGCTACAACAAGGGCAACAAAAGGGGGGAAAAAAATGGCCTCCAGGAGCGGTGGATTCATGGTGCAGGCACCGATCCCAGCAATAACCCTGGAGGAAAAAAAAAAAAAAAAAGAAGAAGGGCAAATGCTAGAAGAAGAAGTGAATAATTGCCACAGAACCCACATAAAAACGGAACTTGTTTGGAAACTCACAGGGCCCAGTAATACTTCCATCTTGGCTCTGGCTGCTGGAAGAGTGGCTAAATTGAGCCCAGGGCTTTGGATTCTTGGGGTTTGGGAGTCTTTGTGCATAACTGTGTACTCTATCTCCCCCACTCTGATTTATCTCTTGATCAAGAGTGTGTGATTAAGCTAAAAATCCTGCTTATAGTTAAAGAGCCCTGAGGATCCCATAGCCTGAAGAGAAGAAAAATAACAAAAGAGGCTTTAACAGCTGCTCTGCTTCAACTCAGGGACTGAGCTAATATTGAAACAACTGTTAATTTCCACAACTGTGAACTCTTTAAGTACCTTACTTAGACACAAGTCAATCCAGGCAACAGTGATCAGTAGTTTGAAAAGTACTGAGAGAGGGACCTCATAGCATACTATATACAATGGTTAAACCAAGAAGAAACATTGGAGAAATGAACCAGGACAAAAGCCCAGCTAAAAGCAGAGATAAGGAGAGAAATATGGACACCTACAGACCTGCTTCACTGCTTGCAAAGCAACCCCCCTGCAGGTGGAGGCCAGAGGCTCAAACTGAGATCCTTGCCCCTGTCCTTATGCTTCATGCTATGTGCGCTTAACCCGCTTCACTACTACCCAGCCCCAGCAAAAAGTATTTTTAAATGACTGAAAGCAGGGTTGTGACATGAGTACTTTCATTTTATTTATATCTCTCTCCTCCTTCCTCTCCCTGGTCCTCTACCTCTCTCCCTTTCCTTCACCTTTACCCTCACCCTCACTTTTCCCTCCCCCTTTCAATTTATCTCTGTCCTATCAAATAAAAGAAAAAAAGAAAAAGAAAAATTGAGAATGTAAAATAGAATTGACAATGTAGTTTATATTGCTCGCTCTGGAAGGAAGATTTTACTGGAATATAGATAAGAAAGGTATGACTAGTGCCACAAGAGAAGGGAGAGATCTCCACAACAGAAATTTATTGCGGAGAACTTGTCAGTGAGTTGATTCCTGAAAGGGAAGATGGAGTGAATGGCAAACTTTTAAGATGGAACAGTGCATTACAGCACATAAAATTGCTGGTGGGAAAGCCCAGAGAGGGAGATTAAAATCTTATGTGAAAACAGCCAAGTTGGTATCTGTGCTACATAATCACATATGTGAGCATTCAATGGAGTTGGAGCCAGGAAAGGAAGCTGAGTCTGGAAAGAGGGTGGGACTAGGTGAAGGGGGTGTGGCCTGTTTAAAGGGTTCTAGATTTTAACTTAACTGCAAGATACTGAGTTGGACTTTAAGAATAGGGAAAAGAGTAGAACATTTGAAAACCAGTAATTTGGGGTAGACTTACACTGTTTGGGGAGTTGACAGGATGGGAGCACATATTTTAAAAATTTTGTTGGGGTCAAGTTAATAGTTGACATTACTAACTAACATATAGGCATAACCTCTCAACGCCCCTTGATTCGTGTCTAGGAGATACAGCAGGACCCCAGTGTCCCTTCACCTGTTCCCTTACCCTCCTTCACCAGAGTCCTTTGCTTTGGTCCAATATACCACACCCAGTTCATGTTTCTTATGTTTTCTCCTACTGTTTTACATTCTTTAGTTCTACCTGTAAGTGATGTCATTAGGTATTGGTCTTTCTTTTTCCAGCTTGTCTCACTCAACATGATGTCTTCAAGTTCTGACCACACAATTACAAAGGAACTGACCTCATCATTTTTTAACAGCTGCAGAGTGCTGCACAGTACATAGTACTCTTTTGTGAATGTATACCATAACTTCTTTAGCCATTCATCTGTCGTTGAACAGCTGGGTTGCTTCCAAGTTTGGGCTATTACAAACTCCTCTTGTGAACATTGGTGTACACAGTTATTCTTTTTCTCCTAGATAAATCCCTTAAAAAAGGATTTCTGGGTCATAGTGTAAGTCCATTTCTAGAGTTCTGATGTATCTCCAGACTATTTTCCAAAAGGGTGGGACTATCTTACATTCCCATCAGCATAGTCGAAGAGTCCCTTTCCCCTACAACCAACAGTTGGTATTTCTGTTTTTTAATGTGTTATATTCTCACAGGTGTAAAGTAGTATCTCATTGTTATTTACATTTATTTACCTGATCAACAGTGACTTGGAGCATTTTTTTCATATTATCTATTGGTCCTTTGGATGTCTTGTTTGGAGAAGATTCTGCCCATATCTTCCTTCCATTTTTCAGTAGGGTTGTTTATCTTCTTTATTGTTGAGTTTGGTGAGTTCATTATGTATTCTGGTTATCAGTCCTCTGTCCAATATATAACACACGATTTTTCTTCCATTCCATGGCACGGGGGGGGGGTGCAGGGGGAGTCATCTCTTTGTTATGGTAGTGGTTCCCTTTGCCATGCAGAAGCTTTTCAGTTTGATGTGGACCCTTTAATCTGTGTTTGCTTTTGTTTGCCTTGCAATTGAAGATGTTTCAAAAACATATATAGAAGAGAGTTCTGCCTATGTTTTCTTAGTATTTGATATTATTGAGTTTGACTTCTATATCTTTGATCCATTGGAGTTAACTTTTGTACATGATGAAATTTGCTGGTCTAGTTTCATTCTTCTGAGTTTTTCAACCCAATTTTGCCAACCGACAAACTGGGGGCTCTCTTAGTGTCCTGGTATGTGTCATCATCATTATTTGAGTCCCATTATAGCAGGAAATGACTCACCAGTGAAAACCTTCATTGTCTAGCTAGTGTCTGTCATGTTTTTTCTCATTTCTCTCTCTCTCTGTCTCTCTTTCTCTCTCTCTCTCTCTCTCACACACACACACACTTATTTTTTACTACTTTATTTATGTATTGGATAGAAACAGAAGTCAAGAGGAAGGGGGGAGTTATAGGAGGGAGAAAGAAAAAGAGACACTTGCAATACTGCTTCATCATTTGTGAAGCTACCCCCCCAACCAGATGGGGACTGGAAGCTTAAACCAATGTTCTTGCACAGTGTAACATGTACACTCTACTGGGTACACCACCACCTGACCCCCTGGACATATATTTTAAACCTGGTTAACTAAAGGGGTGTGTGTTGGGAATTTGAGGGGAAAATACCACAAAGTGCATCCATTTAGAGGTGCCTATTTAATTAACTTTAGCAAGCAAACAAATATATTATTTCTCAGAAGTAATTTCTGAGAAGTAATAATGGAGAAGGAAAGCAAAAAGGACAGCCACTTAAGAGGACAGATAAACTGGCACTTAAAAAACGATCCTCTTCAATTCCCAAAGTCAGTCCCCATTAAAACCAGTCAGCAGTTGCCATTTGCCAGTATTGATCTCAGCTTATGTTAATCAAAAGTGGCTGTCTACATGGGCAGAGATAATATCACTAAGAAATGTGTCACATTTTGTCTTCAGTAGTGCCACTTGTGGTTGGACAATGCTCCAAAGATTTTTCTTCCCCAGAAAAAATAACTTAACTTTTGAACTGAAATACAGAGACATCATCAGGCATCTGCTGGTAAAATGAAATGCTTTATACAGTGAAGCCCCAGCTTCGGTCATGCTCTCCATCACATTGGAAGGAACTTAAGTGCTGTTAGATCTTTCCTTTACTCTTCCTTTCTTCTTCCCTCCCTCTCTCCCCTCTTTCCACCTTTCTTCCTTCTTTTCTTTCTTAGTTTCTCACTTTGTTTAATAAGATTCTTTTTTTTTATTTTTCAAGCCCAACACCCTTTATTGAGGACATGTTGATTTGTAGGAATTTTGTTACCACAAAGTTACATTTCTACACTGTCCCAAATAGGTATCACTATGTTTCATTCTCATACAAGCCATCGTCTTATTTCACCAGAGACCTACATCCCTAGCCTTCCTGTAGTAGTCCTCCCTTCCCCCTTCTAGTTCCCTGACCTGCTGAGATAGACTATAGTCCTTGATTCAACCTTGTATTATCCTTTGCATTGTTTCTTAGATTCCATCTGTGTATGTTCCTCTACATATGGTAAGGTAAGGCTGGAGCAGTAAACCCTGATTCATAATAACTTTAAAAAGATAAAGTCTACAACATATTGTGGTTATTATCATCAACATTATTATTATTAAGGATTATACTAGTGATATACCTATATATATGACATGTGTAGGAGTAAGATTCTACAGTGTCTCAAAAAGAAAGATAAGCTCATACAATAATGAATAATGAGTGAATTCTTTTTTAAATTTTGTATATTTATTTTCCCTTTTGTTACCCTTATTGTGTTTTATTGTTGTTGTAGTTATTATTGTTGTTGTTATTGATGTCATTGATGTTAGATAGGACAGAGAGAAATGGAAAGAGGAGGGGGAGAGAAAGATAGACTACCTGCAGACCTGCTTCACCGCCTGTGAAACGACTCCCCTGCAGATGGGGAGCCAAAACGGGGGCTCAAACTGGGATCCTTACTCAAGTCCTTGCGCTTCGCACCACATGTGCTTAACCCACTGCACTACTGCCCAAATCCCTAATGAGTGAATTCTGCTGCAAGGTTAATCATGTGTTGGTTGCTAGCTGATTTTGTAGAGAACTTTCTCGGGATTCCCTGACCTGATGTGCTTCAAACTCTTTTATTTTTCTTTCCACTCTTTCCTTCTACTCTTCAATTAGAAACCTTGCTGATAGACTTAGCCACCCACTTCTGTTCCAGCTGTTGCCCCTGAGGTTCTGGCCTTTGTGCTTTTGGTCTTGTCTCTGCCAACTCCATATTCCACATGGTACCCAGGGCCACAAAGAAAGGAAGTGTCCCCTGCTTAAAGTGTCCTGAGATTCTCATCACCTTCTGGGCACAACTTGTAGTACAGCATGGCAGGCAAAATTCTTGCTGTGTTAATGAGTTAATTACTTGTAACTTCTTTTTTTATTAGTGATTTATTATTGATTTATAAAATTATGAGGTAACAGGGGTATGATTCCACACCTCTCCCATCACTAGAGTCCTGTATCCTTATTCCCTTCACTACAAACTGTAGTAGTTTTCCCAAGTTATAGGTTGACTATTATTTCTATCACTATCTATAATTATATATACCTGCCTGTTTTTCTTTTTTAAATAATTTATTTCTTTATTGGGGAATTAATGTTTTACATTCAACAGTAAATACAATAGCTTGTACATGCATAACATTCCCCAGATTCCCATTTAACAATACAACCCCCACTATGTCATTCATCATCTTTCATGGACCAGTATTTTCCCCACCCACCCCAGAGTCTTTTACTTTGGTGTAATACTCCAATTCCATTTAAGGTTCGACTTGTGTTTTCTTTTCTAATCTTGTTTTTCAACTTCGGCCTGAGAGTGAGATCATCCCATATTCATCCTTCTGTTTCTGACTTATTTCACTCAACATGATTTTTTTCAAGGTCCATCCAAGATCGGCTGAAAACGGTGAAGTCACCATTTTTTACAGCTGAGTAGTATTCCATTGTGTATATATACCACAACTTGCTCAGCCACTCATCTGTTGTTGGACAACTGGGTTGCTTCCAGGTTTTGGCTATTACAAATTGTGCTGCCAAGAACATATGTGTACACAGATCTTTTTGGATGGATGTGTTGGGTTCCTTAGGATATATCCCCAGGAGGGGAATTGCAGGGTCATAGGGTAGGTCCATTTCTAGCCTTCTGAGAGTTCTCCAGACTCTTCTCCACAGAGGTTGGACCAATTGACATTCCCACCAGCAGTGCAGGAGGGTTCCTTTGACCCCACACCCTCTCCAGCATTTGCTGCTGTTACATTTTCTGATGTATGACATTCTCACAGGAGTGAAGTGATATCTCATTGTTGTCTTGATTTGCATTTCTCTGACAATCAGAGACTTGGAGCATTTTTTCATGTGTTTCTCGGCCTTTTGGATCTCTTCTGTGGTGAATATTCTGTCCAAGTCCTCCCCCCATTTTTGGATGGGGTTATTTGTTGTCTTGTTGTTGAGTCTGGCAAGCTCTTTATATATGTTGGTTATTAAACTCTTATCTGATGTATGGCATGTAAAGATCTTCTCCCATTCTGTGAAGGGTCTCTTGGTTTGGGTAGTGGTTCTTTTGCTGTGAAGAAGCTTTTTAATTTGATGTAGTCCCATAGGTTTATACTTGCCTTAGTCTTCCTTGTAATTGGATTCGTTTCATTGAAAATGTCTTTAAAATTTATGCGGAAAAAAGTTATGCCAATATTTTCCTCTAAGTATCTGATAGTTTCTGATCTAACATCCAAGTCCTTGATCCACTTGGAATTTACTTTTGTATTTGGTGAAATACAGTGATTCAGTTTCATTCTTCTGCATGTTTCAACCCATTGTTTCCAACACCATTTGTTGAAGAGACTCTACTTTCCCCATGTAATAGTCTGGGCCCCTTTGTCAAAGATTAGATGTCCATACGTGTGGGGCCTCATTTCTGGGCTCTCAATTCTATTCCACTGGTCAGTGTGTCTGTTCATGTTCCAGTACCAAGCAGTTTTGATGACAATGGCCGTATAATACAGTTTGAGATCTGGGAGTGTGATGCCTCTGTTCTTTTTTCTGTTCTTTTTTCTCAAGATTGTTTTGGTAATTCTAGCTCTTTTCTGATTCCAGATAAACATTTGTAGCATTTTTTCTATTCTCCTAAAAAATGTGCTTGGGATCTTGATGGGGATAGCATTAAATTTGTAGATGGCTCTGGGTAATATATTCATTTTGATGATGTTAATTCTTCCAACCCATGAACATGGAATATCTTTCCACTTCTTTGTGTCTTTTTCAATTTCTTTGAGTAGTGACTCATAATTTTCAGTATACAAGTCTTTCACTTCTTTGGTTAGGTTTACTCCTAGATATTTTATTGTTTTTGTTGCTATAGAAAAAGGAACTGATTTCTGGATTTCAATTTCTTCTAACTTAGTGTTTGCATAGAGGAATGCCACTGACTTTTGAATGTTAATTTTATAGCCTGACACATTACTGTATTGCCTGATGATTTCCAAAAGCTTCTTGCTGGATTCCTCAGGTTTTTCCATGTATACTATCATGTCATCTGCAAATAAGGAGAGTTTGACTTCTTCTCTTCCAATCTGTATCCCTTTAATTCCTTGCTCCTGCCTGATTACCTGCCTGTTTTTCTATGGTCCTCTCTTCTCTTCCTTTCTAAGTCACACCTATACCTATTACTAGTGTCCTTCCTTTTTTCCTCTTCTCTCTCTGGGTCCTGATGGAATTGGAGTTCAGAACCCTCTGGTCATCTTCCCCTAACATTCCTCCCTCTGGGGTCATGGATCAAAATTATTGGGGGTGGTGCAGAAGGTGGGAGTTCTGGCTTCTGTAACTACTTCTCTACTTGACATGGACATTGGCAGGTCAGTTCATACTCCCAGCCTGTTTCTGTCTTTCCCTAGTGGGGTAGAATTCTGGGACACATTGGTGAGGCTGTTGGCCCAGGGAGTTGAGGATGGAATCATATTAGCATTTGCAACTTGGCCGAGAGGACTTAGAACTTATTAGAATGGGGAAGCAATTACAGAAACTAGACCTTCCGCCTTTTGCAACCCACAACGACCCTGGGTCCTTACTCCCAGAGGGATAGAGAATGGGAAAGCTATCAGGGGAGGGGATGGGATATGGAGATTGGGTGGTGGGAATTGTGTGGAGTTGTACCCCTCCTATCCTACGGTTTTGTTACTGTCTCCTTTCTTAAATAAATAAAAAAATAAAATGAAATAAAAAAGAACTTATTAGAGTTCTTGCATAGCCTCTGAAACCATCAGAGGTGTTCTTCTCTTGTCTCTGACCTAGAGAAAGCTTCATTTCCGTCCCGTGGACTGCTTAATCATCTTACCTAATGCCTAGATCCTATATCTGTCATATACTGTTGTCATCTTCTGCAAACACAACCAATTCACCTAGAACACAGTTGTGTCCGTGCCATCAGGAATGCCACCTTTGCCATCTTTATGTCTTTTGCACTAACCATATTGCCAGGTTTGGAGTAGATATACAAAATACATTTCTTGGACAGAAGTGTTGGAATAAGCACTGAGTTCAACCCCATGGCCTTTCAGAAGATGCTGTGGAGGACAAAAGGTCCCTGAGGTCATTTAGAGTCACTGGCAGTTGGCTACTGGAGCAGCCTTTCCATTTCCACCTCAGACGCAGTCTGAGTCACTCTCCACCATGGCTGCACATGAGGATCACTTGGGGATCTTAAAAAAATACAGGCTCCCATTCGCTCCCAAAGCAATTAAACTTGAGTCTCTAGGGCCTAGAAATTGAGAAGAAGCTAATGCAAGAATCCCAGAATCAGATGCCTTGAAGATGCCAGATGTAGGGCAACAGAAAGAGGTGGGAAACTTGCACAATTTCAAGTTTGCCCTTTCTTAAAGACATTCAAGCTAGTTTTTTTCTTAATGCACTCTGCTGGTGAAATAAACCCATTAGAGAACCAAGTTTCACCGGTTTCCTGCCCCTCATACCCTCTTATAAGAAGCTTCTGAGTGGCCTGAACTCTCGGTCTGGCAGGGCACCATTACATAGCCTTTTAGGAAGCCCTTCCACTCCCTGAGCATTTCTCTCCCCATCTAAGTCTCTACATATTTCACAACCATGGAATAGGGGGTTCTATGATTTTGTTTCATTACTTCTGAAACTGAAATCCCTGGAAGAATTCAGAGTTAAAGATAGAGTCTTATATTGGCCAACAATGAGGCAACAAAATGTAAGAGAAAAGAAAATGAGGATGTTCTTAGTAAAAAAAAATAATTGGCTCTACATTCCCTTCATGGTCACTTCTCTGGAACATGAATAATTTGAAAAATTTGGAACTGTTCACATGGATTAAATGTTCCTTTTCGTAGAAAATAGAATGCTAAATAAAAGGAAATAATGGTTTTTATTTTTATTTTTTTATTGCCTCCAGGATTATCACTGGGGCTTGGTGCCTGCACTATGAATCCACTGCTCCTGGAGGCTATCTCCCCCCCCTTTGTTGCCCTTGTTGTTTATCATTGCTTTTATTATTGTTATTGTTGCTGTCATTGTTGGACAGGACAGAGAGAAATGGAGAGGAGGGGAAGACAGAGAGGGGTAGAGAAAGCTAGACACCTGCAGACCTGCTGACCTGCTGACCGCTCGTAAAGCAATCCCCTTGCAGGTGGCGAGTCTGGGGCTCAAACCAGCATCTTTACACCAGTCCTTGCACTTTGCACCATGTGTGCTTAAACTGCTACCACCCGACCCTCCCAATGGTTTTTATTTTAAAAGAACTCAGTTAATTGACTCCAACTAATACTGTTCCTTAATTTTTTTGTCTTTTTATGTCTGGTTTATTGTACTTTTTTAACATACTACATTCGAAGTTCACCTGTTTCTTTGCAAGCAGTAAAATTGTACCATTCTTTCTTCATTTATTTATTTAGCTGAGTAGTATTCTTATGAGGATAACAGTCACATATATTTTAGCCTTAATCTGTCATTGGGAACTTAGGTTATTTCCATGTGTTAAACTCTTGTAATGCTACAGAGAATATAGGGGAACAGATAACCTTTCAAGTTACTGCCTTTGTAGTCATTTGATAATTACTTGTAGGGGAGAATAACTGGATTATATGGTATTTTTTACTCTTAATTAATTTTTTATTTTTTTAAATTTTTATTTATTTATTTATTTATTTTTCCTCCAGGGTTATTGCTGGGCTCGGTGCCTGCACCATGAATCTGCCGCTTCTGGAGGCCATTTATTCCCCCTTTTGTTGCCCTTGTTGTTGTAGCCTCGTTGTGGTTATTATTATTGTCATTGTTGATTTTGTTCGTTGTTGGACAGGACAGAGAGAAATGGAGAGAGGAGGGGAAGACAGAGAAGGGGAGAGAAACACAGACACCTGCAGACCCACTTCACCGCCTGTGAAGCGACTCCCCTGCAGGTGGGGAGCTGGGGGCTCGAACTGGGATCCCCACGCCGGTCCCTGCCTCTACGCCACATGTGCTCAACCCACTGCACCACTGCCTGATCCCCCTCTTAATTATTTTTTAGGAGTCTCAAAACCCTTTCCAGAATGGTTATACCAATTGACAGCCCCACAGTAGTGCACGTTTCTACCGGTTTCCCCATCTTCACCAACACCTGTTATTCCTTGTCTTTTGGGTAACACTCATTCTCAAAGGCTGAGGTTCTATCTCATTGTGGTTTTGATATTTATGTTTCCTAATGATAAATCACGGTGAATAGCTTTTCCTTTGTGTGCTGGTCATATATATTCTTACGGTGACTGGGGATCTTTGCTTAGTAATGTGTAATCGATCTATCAGGTGATTCGCCTCTTGGCCTCCTTTAGTTTATTCTTGAAGCAACCCAGCCTGTACCCATGATGACCTAAGGATAAGGTCAGCTTGGATTTATTCATTATAGTTAAGAAAAACTGAATTTGAGCTAAAGAGCTAGGCTATAGTTGACTCATGTCTGAGGCACTAGAGGTCCCAGGTTCAATCTTGGCACTGCCATAGGCCAGAGCAGAGCAATTGTCTGGTAGAAGGAAGGAAGGAAGGAAGGAAGGAAGGAAGGAAGGAAGGAAGGAAGGAAGGAAGGGAGGGAGGGAGGGAGGGAGGGAGGAAGGAAGGAAGGAGAAGGGAAAGGAAAGAAAGGGAAGGGAAGGAAGGGAGGAAGGGAGGGAGGGACGGAGGGAGGGAGGAAAAAAGGAAGGAAAAGAAAGAAGGGACAGGAGGCACAGCAAGTTGTCCAAACATCTGCTTGACAGAAGCTGAGCAAATACACCCTTCATATTCTGTGTTAAGAAAGGGCTTTTTAATACCACAAGATATTTGTAAGATCCTAGTTAATACAGCAATGAAGTACCATCCAATTAAGTATTAAACTTTATAGTGAATGGTGACATAGATTAGTGATATGCGTCCTCCCCCTCTCTCACACAGATGATAGAGAGATGAATAGCTTGATTAGACCAAACTACAGCATTGCAGCTTCCTTCAATGCCATGAAGGCTGGCTTCAAACTTCAGTCATACACATGACAAAACAGAACTATCCAAGTGAACTATTTTGCTTGTTCTGTAGTATGCTTTCTCTGCTACTTTATATGCTCTCACTTCAGTTAAAGATACAGTAGGAATTTGTTTTTCCAAAAAAATTCCTAGAATTGAATAACCAAACTGCGAAGAGTTTTAAGCACCATGATAGGTAAACGGTAAAGCCCTATTTAATTTAAGCAATTATTACTTAATCAGGCAGGTGGAAAATACAGTTTCTTTCTTCTTAAATTTTTTTTGGTAATAGCTTTATTTATTTATTTATTTATTTATTTATTTATTTATTTATTGGATAGTGACAGCCAGAAATCCAATGGGAAAGGGGTGATAGAGAAGGAGAGAGACAGATGCCTGCAGCACTGCTTCACCACTTGCAAAGCTTTCCCCCTGCAAATGGGGGTTGGGGGACCTGGGTCCTTGCACATTATCACTCGTGTGTTCAACCAGGTGCATCACCAGGTGGACCATCCTAATACATGTAATACATGTAATACATGTCTTTGTATTACAATAGTGAGATCAAATGCATTATTGTCTTAAAGAGTGACACTCTAGTAGATCGTAAAAGGGAAGTTGACATTTTATCTGTTTATTTATTCTATTTTTATTATTTATCTAGGCTTTAGCACCATATAGGTTTCAGATGTGCAACTTTGTCACTCCAGTAACTGTATCTATTTCATGCTTCATGATCCACACAAATCTAGTCTCCTTTCTCTGTCACACAGAGACCTTTTTGCCCAGTATAGCAGCCTCTCAACTCCCTTTTCCTCTGGTAACCAGAAATCTGATCTCTGTATCTAAGAACTGTCAGGCTGGGGAGCCAGATGGTGGTACAGTGAGTTAAGCGCACATGGCAGAAAATGCATGGACTGGCATCAGGATCCCGGTTCGAGCCCCTGGCTCCCCACCTGCATGGGGGTCCCTTCATAGGAGGTGAAGCAGGTCTGCAGGTGTCTATCATTTCGCTGCCCCCTCTGTCTTCCCTGACTCTCTCAATTTATCTCTGTCCTATCCAACAACAACAGCAATACCAACAACAAGGATAAACAACAAGGGTAGCAAAAGGGAATAAATAAATAAATAACATAAAAAAAAAAGAATTGTCAGGCTGTTTTTAATGTTGCTCTTTTTTTTGGGGGGTCTACTACATGTAAATGAGATCTCACAGTATTCATCTCTTTCTCTCTTTTTGACTTATCTTACTCCCACAGCATCTTCTCGGCTCATTTGCATGATTTCAAGTCACAAACATTCATCTCTCTTTTTGAGCTGAGTAGTAGTTCAGTGTGTGTAGCTTCCGTATCTTCTTAATTCTTCATCTTGTCTTGGACACCTATTCCATATGCTTGACTGTTATAATGTTACAAAGAATATGGAGGAGCAAATACCTTTTTGCATAAGTGTCTTCGTAGTCTTCAGATAAATACTTAGAGGTGGAATAGCTGAATCACAAAGTTGTTTTTTGTTTGTTTTGCCTCCAGGGTTATTGCTGGGGCTTCATGCCTGCACTATGAATCCACTGCTCCTGGAGGCCATTTTTCCCATTTTTGTTGCCCTTGTTGTCACCCTTGTTGTTGTTGTTGTTATTATTGCTGTTGTTGATGGATTATTGTTGTTGCTGGATAGGACAGAGAGAAATGGGAGAGAGGAGGGGAAGACAGAGAGGGGGAGAGAAAGATAGACACCTGCAGACCTGCTTCACTACTTGTGAAGCAACCCCCCTGTAGGTGGGGAGCCAGGGGCTTGAACTGGGATCCTTGTTCCTGTCCTTGTGCTTCACGCCATGTGCGCTTAACCCGCTGTGCTACCACCTGGGCCCCACCCATCACATGATATTTTTGCTATTAATTATTTTTATTTAGGAGTTTCCAAAATGCTTCCCACTATTGTTACACCAGTTGACACACCCACCACAGTGCAGAGATATTCCATTTTCTCTGCATCTTCACCAATACAAGTTGTTTCCTGTCTTTCTGATAATTCCCATTGTCAGAGATGTGAAGTTCTATCTCACTGTGGCTTTGGTTTGTATTGCTTTTAATGATAAATGATGATGCATATCTTTTCACAGGTCTATTGACCATTTATATTCTTCTTTAGTGTGGTGCCTCTTTATATCTTTTGCTTAATTTTAAAGTTTTCTTTTAACCCTGCTGATTTATGAGAGTTATTTATAGTTTTATATGTTAAACTCTTGTCTGATATATGGTTTGCAAATATCCTCTTCCATTCAGTGAAGTTGCCTTTCCATTTTAATGATGGTTTCTTTCACTGTGCAGAGCAATGTTTGACGTAGTCTTCTCCGTATATTTTTATTCTTATTCCACTTGCCATGAGAGTCAGTTTGCCAAAGCTATCTCTCTTCCTTTTAATTAATTAATTAGTTAATTAATTAATTTGCCTCCAGGGTTATTGTTGGAGCTTGGTACCTGCACTGCGAATCCACTGTTCCTGTGGCCTTTTTTTTTTTTTTTTAATTTTTTGGACAGAGAGAAACCCCAAAGCTATCTTTAAGAGAATTTATTACCTGTGTTTACCCTTAAATATTTTGTGGTTCCTTGTCTCAGACTCAAGTCTTTAGTCGATTTTGATTAGTTTTTACATACTGTGTAAAATAGTCTAGCTTTATTCTTTTGCATGTGATCACGAGTTTTCCAACACCATTTGTTAGACTACTCTACTTTCTCTGTCTAAAGCTTTTGCCTCCTACAATGTAAGTCAATTATTCATATGTGTATTTTTTCTATACTTCCAGTCTATTCTGTTCACTTGTGTGTAGTTTTGAATTTTGACAGCATGCTCTTTAAAAATTATTATTATTACAAATTTGCAGAATAAATTGAAGTCAAAGAACATGGTAGTTCCATCTCTGTTCTTTTATCCTCATTATTGCTTTGACTGTTTGGATTTTTTGTGGTTCCATAGAGACTTTAGGATATTTTTAGTGTCTTAGAGGTCATTTTTCTTTATTATGTACTCACAGGTTCATACAAGAGAGAGAGAGAGCAAAATTCCACATACTCCTGTCCAACTTTATGTGGTGTCAGGGATGAAATTCAGGGCCTTATGCTTTCAAGGTTTGTGCTTTGCTACTGAGTCACCTATCTCACCCCAGGAATTTTTGTCCTGTTTCTGTGAATAACACCATTACAATTTTATTGATTAGGACTTCATTGATTAGGTAAAAATAGCCATTTTGACAATATCAACTTTCCCAGTTAATGAAACAAATTTTTTTTAAATATTTATTTTATTTATTTATTCCCTTTTGTTGCCCTTGTTGTTTTATTGTTGTAGTTATTATTGTTGTTGTCATTGTTGGATAGGACAGAGAGAAATGGAGAGAGGAGGGGAAGACAGAGAGGAGGAGAGAAAGATAGACACCTGCAGACCTGCTTCACCGCCTGTGAAGCGACTCCCCTGCAGGTGGGGAGCCGGGGTTCAAACCGGGATCCTTATGCTGGTCCTTGTGCTTTGCGCCACCTGTGCTTAACCCACTGCGCTACAGCCTGACTCCCCTGAAACAAATATTTTTAAATACTCAATCTTGGAGTGAAAAATTCTCTGGGAGCTCTATACTAACAGGGTTGATATTTATTTACTTTGCCATCAGGGTTATATCTGAGGTTCACTGTCTGCGCATGAATTCACTTCCGGTGGCCATTTTTTCCTTTCTTTTTTCTTTCCTTTTTCTTTTGTTTGATAGGACAGAGAGATGAGGAGGAGGTAGAGAAGGAGAGAGACAGAGAGACACCTGCAGTATTTGTTTCACCACCCATGAAACATTCCTTCTGCACATGGAGACAAGGGGCTTGAACCTTACACACTGTAATATTTGTTCTCAAATAGATGTACTACTGCCCAGCCCCTAGGACTGATTTTTGTAAAAGCCTCGACTATATGAATTTTAATGATGATGTGAAAATTAGATTAGAAGAACTATATACTCTCATTCAAAGAGGAATAGCTTTAGGCAGGAAAGAATTGATCTGTTTAGATGCAATCTATGTAAATGACTAGTTTTCAAGAACTGGGTGGGGCAGACACATATCAGTTCTGCCCTCAGTATTCACAAGGTGCTTTCAGCTCTCATTTCAGCCAATTTCTGCAATAGAAAGTACAGTGAATACTCCACTTCACTTATCATTAGAGAAATGCAAATTAAAACTACACTGAGATAGCATCTCACACCTGTGAGAATGACCTACATCAACAAAACACAAAATGACAGGTGTTGCGAGAGGTTTTGGAGAAACGGGGGCTCTTCGACATTGCTGATGCAGCCCTTTTGGAAAATGGTATGGACAGTCCTTAAATAAAAATCGAATAATCTTGTGATCCAGCAATACCACTCTAAGGCATTTATTCAAAGGATGTTCAAACACTAATTTGAAAAGACACATGCCACCCCTATGTTCATAGCTGCATTATTCACAATAGTCAAAGAGTGGATGCAGCTTAAATGTCCATCAACTGATGACTGGCTAAAGAAGTTATGGGATATATATTCCATGGATACTACTCTGTAATCAAAAAAATGATTTTGTGTCCATTGGGACAAAATAGATGGAACTGGAGGTGATTATGCCTAGTGAAAACTAAGTAAAGAGATGAAAGGCAACTACAGGATAATTTCATTCATATGTGGAATCTAAAAACCTGATACATATGACTTGCAAAAACAAACATAAGCAAACAAATTGTTTCTAAGACTTTCTGAGGACAGTGGTGGTTATCATTGCAAGGTGGAAGGATGAAGATACAGAATTTTGGTGGTCTGTGCACTGTGGAATTATACCCTATAATCTTACAATCTTGTACGGCACTATCAATAAAAAAAGGTTTTTTTTTTTCTTTTTTCTTTTATACTGCAGTAAGCAGAGCTAGGCCCATAGCCAGGCCCTTCAAGAAAGTTCTGAAGTTGCCTCTTCTTCCAGGCAGTAAAGGTTCTGGCTTTTCTTTCTTTCTTTCTTTCCCTCTTTCTATCTTTCTTTCTTTCTTTCTTTCTTTCTTTCTTTCTTTCCTTCCTTCCTTCCTTCCTTCCTTCTTTCTTTCTTTCTTTTTTTCTTTCTTTCTTTCTTTCTTTCTTCTTTTCTTTTTTTCCTCCAGGGTTATTGCTGGGGCTCTGTGCCTGCAGTATGAATCCACTGCTCCTGGAGGCTCTATTTTCCCTTTTGTTGCCCTTGTTGTTTATCATTGTTGTTGTAATTATTACTGTTGTTGCTGTTGTTGTTGGATAGGACAGAGAAATTGACAAAGAAAGGGAAGACAGAGAGGGGGGAGAGAAAGAGACACCTGCAGTCCTGCTTCACCACTTGTGAAGTGATCTCCCTGTAGGTGGGGAGCCAGGGGCTTGAACCAGGATCTTTATACAAGTCCTTGCACTTTGTGCCATGTGTGCTTAACCCGCTGCACTACTGCCTGGCCCCTGGTTCTAGTTTCTTAAGATTCACAGTTAGCTTTCAGACGTATAAGTTTCCCTGGATGGCAAGCCAATTGTGTAGGTCAGCGTCTAGATTATTCAGAACATCTCCCTATAAGCAGCTATGGCAACTTGAGGTGTCTCCATCTTTAGGACTAGAACTTTTCTTGGTCTCCAATCACTTCCTCTGTTTGCTCAGACTTACTCAGGGCAGTTTCCTATTTTCATCTGCTTCATCTCCATAAACTTTGGGGACTGGTAGAACATCAAGGAAGTGGACAAAGTGTCTGTTCTATGAAGTTTTAATCATTTCTTCTCTGGATTCATTTTGAGTCTGATGTACTGATTGATATTAGGTCACACAATGACTTGGGCTACCCAGTTTCTGATCTAAGGCAGCATTGTACAAGTCCCAGTAAAGGTTTTCAGACTTGATTTCACTTCAAACTGAATGCTTCATTAGCTAGCAGTGCTGGTAGGTACAGAAGTCTAGAACAATTTCCAAACTAGAACATTTCTGTCACCAAATGCTTTAGACCGAACACCAGGCTCAGGATACAGTTACTCCCAATTAGGACTGCTGTGACATTTGGACACAATGATCTTACCTTCCAACATGAAAAAAGGTTTAAAATACACACTTCCCATTCCCCATTGTCCAATACAGATGATTCAGTAGAAATATAAAGACTCACTTTGTTTTCTTGCATTTAAACCAGACTTCTCAAATCTCCTAGAGTGGCTTAGGATCTGCCATCTCCTGTGCAGTGACTGATGGTGGTTTTTTTAAATAGTGATAATATTGGAGCTGGGTAGTGGCTTACCTAGTAGAACACTCAAGTTCAACACCATGGCCCTTACCTATGGAGGTAAAAATCAAGAGTGGAAGAGCAGTGCTTCAGTTGTCCTTCCTTCTTTCCTTATCTATCTATCTATCTATCTATCTCTATCTTTATGTTTAAAGGCTTTGACATTCTTTTGAAAAACTTTTTATTGTCTGTATTTATTGGATAGAGACAACCAGAAATTAAGTGAAAGGAAGAAAGACTCCTACAACACTGCTTCACCACTCACAAAGCTTTCCTTCTGCAGGTGGGGACCAGGGGCTTGAACCCAGGTCCTTGCACATTGTAATATGTGTGCTCAACCAGGTGCCCCACCACCTGGCCCCTCTGTCTCTATCTTTCTTTTCTTTTTTTTAATTTATAAAATAGAAATATTTGTCTCTATCATTCTATTTGTCACCTCTATAAAAAGATAGTCACCAGAAATGGTGGAACCGTACAGCCACCAAACCCCAGAGATTACCCTGGTGGCACAGAATAATAGTGAAATTACTACAGTAGTCACACAAGTGCCTTCAGAATCCTGGGGGCTAGGTTGATAGACACTTGCTCTGAATATTTACAAATTCAGCCAGATCTCTTAAGAACATAGGCTAGATGGCCCAAGATATAGCTCTCAGATGTTCTCCCTCCAAGACTAGTCGTCACAACATTCTCTGGCTTCTGTATTTTGGGAAGAATGTACAAAAAAATGATTAATATTAGTTGGAACACTTTCTCTGTTTTCTCTGTTTTCAAAAGCTTTTCACAAATGCCCACCAGTTCAGTGACGGATGAGACCAATGACAACATCACCATATTCACCCGGATTTTGGATGGGCTCTTGGATGGCTATGACAACAGACTGCGCCCGGGGCTTGGAGGTGAGAGCTTTTCCCAAGGGCCTTTGTGCGGAAGTCCCAGTATCCAATTCATGCGTGTGTCATCTCCACAATTCCTCCAAGAGCTTCCCAGCCAGGAATTTGAATTGACGGTTTGCTGTCAGGGTTCCTCTGCGCTTAAGATTTACAGATGCCAGAAGTGTGCGTGTGCGTATAGAGGGTGGTGTCAGTGCTCTCCCTGACAATGTGTCCCTGCAGACTCCCCACATCATCTTAATGTCTTTCTGATTCACTGAAGTAGAAACCAGTTTCCTAATTGTCATTCAAGCTGAGGTTGCCCCACGTTAGGACATAATTTAGAATCAGCTGCATCCTTTTTATCTGTGCAAGTCCTTTTCAGAAGTCACTGTTTAGGGCTGGGAAAGTAGCATTGCCCTATTAGAACATAGAAAGTACATACCCAAGTCCTCAGAAGTTACGTGTTTAATCAAGCATAATTTTGTGCTGAGAACTGAGTGCTGTGTCAAGGCACGTGTGAGGTACCTTTGGCTGAAGTCAATTTAGAAGTGGTACATTTGAACTTGCCCCATTAGCCAATGGGAGTCCCTCCAGCAAATACATAGTTGAAGGGAAAATTTTTTTTTGTTGCATTCTTAACAGAGAGAGAATCCTCCTTTATGACTCTTGTTTCTTTTTCTCTGCCTTTCTCATGTCTAATTGGACCATGTGGATTATGTTCCTGGATCTCTATATCTAGCATTGCCTGTCCCTCTGAACAAGCCCAGAAAGATCAGAGCATCCAGAGAGCCACTGGAGTTCATTGATGCTCCCTTGTTTCCATGAATGAGCTACCATCATGTGAAGGGGACCTCAGGAGATAGGAGAGCACTAAATGGATATCCCTGTGGGCCCAGCATCTCAGCAGGAAGATGAGAACAGGAAATTCATGATATCGTATAAGCACCAATGTCTATGCAAAGTGCAACAATGCCAGGAGCTGGAAGAGAACATTCCAGAAAGACTATGATGTGGCATGTTGCCATCGCACTGTTCAGTGCTATTTCCAGTGGGTTGCAGTGTTTTTTGAGGACTGTCACTCATTGTCATAGGGGGTCACAGGGCTTAGAGACCCCAAGCAGCACACACACTTCCTCTTAATATTTTCAATTCTGTTAAGGTACTATAATGCTGTGGTTGTTAGCTAAATAGTTTTTTTTTAAATACAAGTAGAAGGGATAAAGAATAGGAAAGCTATCAGGGGAGGGGATGGGATATGGAGTTCTGGCAGTGGGAATTGTGTGGAGTTGTACTCCTCTTATCCTATGGTTTTGTCAATATTTTATTTATAAATAAAAAAATAAATAAAATACAATTAGGAATTAATTTGTTGATATTAAAAAACACTAATGAAATAAAATATGAGACTACATTATACAAATGCACTACCGCTTGCACATTGTTCATACTAACATATTGGCACACAGGATTTTTCAAATGAGATGACGCTTGCAAATAGTTTATAGTCTACAACTGACCTTGCTAAAGATAATACGAAGGAAGTGTCACATAATATATAAACGTTTAAATATATTTCAAAGAGTGAACTATAGAAATAACTTTTGGAGGGGGTGATGGTGTCAAAGCAAAAACTCCTGGGGCCAGGCAGTGGACAACGGTAAGCACACATGGCACAGAGTTCAGTGACCTGCACAAGGATCCCGATTCAAGTCCCCGGCTCCCCACCTGTAGGGGACTCACTTCACAGGTGATGAAGCAGGTCTGCAGGTGTCTATCTTTTTCTCCCCCTCTCTGTTTTCCCCCTCCTCTCTCATTTTCTATCTTATCCAACAACAACAACAACAAAATGGAAAAAATGGCCACCAGGAACAGTGGATTCATAGTACTGGCACCGAGCCCTAGTAATAACCGTGGAGGCAAAACAAACAAACAAAAACAACAACAACAATAAAAATAAAAACTACTAATGCTTTAGAAATCTTTTCCTATAAGGAGAACAGTACAATGCAGTTCTCAATTAAAAGTATTTGCCTAGAAACAGGTATTATCTATAATCTTTTAAAACATATTTTATGGGAGGTGGGAGCTTAATGGTTTACAGTAAATTAGCTAAGTTGCTTTATGCTTTCAATAAGTATGCAAATATACACTATGTCAATAAGATAGCTCACCTAGTAGGACACTTGTTTTGCCGTATGTGCAGACCCGGTTTGGACGTCAGACACCACATGGAAGATGTTATTGCACCACAGGAAACTAAGGTGATGCTGAGTGCACTTTCCTTTTTTCTTTATTTCTTTTTGTTTTTTGCCTCAAGGGTTATTGCTGGGGCTTGGTGCCTGCACTGCTCCTGGAGGCCATTTTTTTCCCCATTTTTGTTGCCCTTATTGTCATTATTGTTATTGTTGTCATTGCTGTTGTTGTTGTTGGATAGGACAGAGAGAAATGGAGAGAGGAGGAGGGGAAGATAGACACCTGAAGACCTGCTTCACTGCTTGTGAAGCAACCCCCCTGCAGATGGGTGTGGGGACTTGAACCAGGATCCTTTTGCTTAACCCGCTGTGCTACCGCCTGCCCCTGCACTTTACTTAAGTCACCCCTGTCCCTAGCCACACATGAGGGGCACTTTCTCATATGTTCTTCCTCCAGAGAACTGCCCAGGGCAATGGTTTGGGGTGTGAATTCCTTCTAGGTTGTAAATTCATTGATAATTGTCTGTTTTTATAGCCCGATATAGGAAATGCAGGGTGGGAGTGGGCAGTGTCATTACAGGCTCAGGAAAAAGGAGTGTAAAGCTCAGGTGTATAGGGAACTCCCTAGATAGGTGCTCAGTACTGGTCCCCACCCCTGTCTGCTCACCACGAACCCCCGGCCCCTGACTGAGAGCTGAGCCCCTCCATGATATGATGGACATTTTATTTCATATTCAAGTTTAGAGTGTCCTGGATTAAAGTTGTGATTGTTTCTTCTTCTAAATGTCTTGAGCACCGAGTAAAAGCACTCTGACTGCTGAGGGTGGCTACCAAAGCAAGAACCAAGATACCCTGTGATGGGCTCCTGGCATCTCAGCCCTGGGTCAGGATGCCTTGTCTCTGTTTCAGAGCGAATTACCCAGGTGAGGACGGACATCTACGTCACCAGCTTTGGCCCCGTGTCTGACACGGAAATGGTAGGTTTCCCCTGAGTCCCCCACCCCCATCTTCCTATTAAAATACTGGAAGAGCCCAGATAGGCCCTTGTGGATTGAGAGGTCACCCTCGGCCTTCCTTCCTCTCCACCAGGAATATACCATCGACGTGTTCTTCAGGCAAAGTTGGAAGGACGAGAGACTTCGCTTTAAGGGCCCCATGCAGCGTCTCCCACTCAACAACCTTCTGGCCAGTAAGATCTGGACCCCGGACACCTTCTTCCATAACGGGAAGAAGTCCATCGCACACAACATGACCACCCCCAACAAGCTGCTGCGGCTGGAAGATGATGGCACTCTGCTCTACACCATGCGGTATATGGTGGGCTAGACCAGATGGTCAGCGGGGGCTGCCTCAGCATGGAGTTGGGTTGGCATGGGATGGGGCTGGGGTGAGGCCACAGAAAATGCAAGGCATGTGCTGGAGAGGGTTCAGAGACTTGTTGAGCAATATGGGGGTGATAGCAGTGAGGCTGGAAGAAGCAAAGGTGGACATCAATCATGGAGTGTAGGAGAATCATGGGGAATGGACTGCGAGGGGTAAGAGAGAAGTGACTTGTTGGGAAGTGGTGTGTGTGTGGGGGGATAGTTTGATGGTTCCTGAGGATTATATGGGGGGGATTGTGAGATGTGGGGCCAGAGGAGCAGGGGCTTCTTGGGTGAGGAGCTTTGGTGCATCCCAGGGCCTTGTCACAGAACTTGAAGCTGTGAATTCCTTCCCTGAGCTGCTATGGATCTAGAGTTGGCGATCTCTCAATTTGACTTAGCCTCAAAAATTGCAACAGCGACCCAGATAAGAATGTAAAGACAATGGGCCTTGCATTTCATGAGCATGCCCATTTAGAACACCCAAGGAGAACCCGTTCCTACTAGTTGTGCAGCCTTTTTGAAAAAGTCGATTTCTCCTGTGGTTCAGAAATAACGTTCCAAGACTGGTTAAATTTTAGTATTTCTGGGGGCTGGACTGTAGTGCAGCAGGATAAACGCATGTGGCGCCAAGACCAAGGACCAGCGTAAGGATCCCAGCTCCCCACCTGCGGTGGGGGTGGGGGGGGTCTCTTCACAAGTGGTGAAGCAGGTCTGCAGGTGTCTTTCTCTGCCCCCTCTGTCTTGCCCTCCTCTCTCTAGATTTCTCTCTGTCCTGTCCAACAAAAACAAAAGCAATGGCAGCAATAACATAACAACAACAGGGTCAAAAAATGGGAAAAATGTTCTCCAGGAGCAGTGGATTCATAGTGCAGGCACCGAGCCGCAGCAACAACCCTGGAGGCAAAAAAAAAAAAAGTATATCTGATGGGGACTGTATGGAATAATACCCCTGTTATCTTACAATCTTGTTAATTATTATTAAGTTACTAATATATATTTTTAACTTTTAGTATAAAATACTAAAAGTATTTTATACTTTTATAGTTGGAAGATGATCATTGGTTTTATTTTTATTCTGTGTTATTCATTGCATCTGAGTAAATCAATAGACTGACCAGGGAGGAAGGCTTCTTAATAGCTTTTCAGTTTCCATGTCTCACTGAGGTAAACTTCAGAAAAGATTTATAAAGTAAGATTTCATGTAAAAAGCACAGCAGCCAAGTTATTTTTTAAAGCACATACACATTTGTTTAGGTGGAACTTTTATCTCTTTACTGTTCTTCATGTCTTTATTTGCTTTTTGTTTATCCATTTAGTTACACAGTGTCTCAAACAGGATTCCACTGCTTTGGGGCCAACTTTTCTTCTTCTTTTTCTTTCTTTTTTTTTTTCAATTTTTAAATTATATTTATTTTCCCTTTTGTTGCCCTTGTTGTTTTATTGTTGTAGTTATGATTGTTGTTATTGATGTCGTCATTGTTGGATAGGACAGAGAGAAATGGAAAGAGATGGGGAAGACAGAGGGAGAGAGAAACCTACAGACCTGCTGCACCACTTGTGAAGCGACTCCCCTGCAGGTGGGGAGCCAGGGGCTCAACCAGGGATCCTTACACCAGTCCTTGTGCTTTGTGCCTTGTGCGCTTAACCCACTGTGCTATTGCCCGACTCCCTCTTTTTCTTTTTTATTGTCAATGGGGAGAGAGAGAGAGGGAGATCACTGGGAAATTCCCTTACTAGTAGAGCTTCCTCTGATGCTATGATGAGCCCCCATGGTGCCTGCAGCATTCAGTATGGCGAGGTATGTTCTACCCAGTGAGTTATTTCTTTTTTTTTTTGTAATTTTTTAAAATATTTTATTTAATTTATTTATTCCCTTTTGTTGCCCTTGTTGTTTTATTGTTGTAGTTATTATTGATGTCGTTGTTGTTGGATAGGACAGAGAGAAATGGAGAGAGGAGGGGAAGACAGAGAGGGGGAGAGAAAGACAGACACCTGCAGACCTGCTTCACCGCCTGTGAAGGGACCTGCCTGCAGGTGGGGAGCCAGGGGCTCGAACTGGGATCCTGAAGCCAGTCCTTGAGCTTAGCGCCACCTGCGCTTAACCCGTTGTGCTACAGCCCGACTCCCCAGTGAGTTATTTCTAATACCCAATATTTTATCTTTATATTTTGAAATATGCTATTATTTATTCACTTATTGGATAGAAATAGACTGAGATGGAAGAGGGGCATAGAAAGGGTGAGAGACAGAAAGAAACTTGCAGCACTGCTTCACCACTTGTGAAGCTTTCCTACTGCAAGTGTGGTCTGGGCGTCTGAAGATGGCAGCATGTGCACTCAACTAAGTGTGTCACCACCAGTTCCGGTATTTTGTATTTACAAAATCAACTATACAGAACAGAAAATAACATCAGTACTGATGTCTTCAGCAGCATGGTTAAAGCTTTGACGCGTTACGTCCCAAACTTATTTAACAACTGAGCTTGTTTTTTCTCAGAACAACCCAGTAAGGATTCTGAAAAATGAGCCTAGTGTGGAGAAATGGATGTCTTGTGTCCACTCATAATTTTTTTTTTCCTTTCCCCTTTCTGGCTATTGAACATGTTTTACCCAGGCATGCAGACTTGGATTGTGAACATCACATCCCAACCTAAGTACAGTTCTCTCTCTCTCTCTCTCTCCCCCTTTCTCCTTCCCTTACTCCCCCCTCTTTCTTTATTTCTTTCTTCCTTCCTTTCTTTCTTTTTCCTCCAGAGAACTGCTCAGCTCTCGCTTATGGTGGTGTGGGGAATTAAACCTGGGACTTTGGAGCCTCAGGTATGGGAGTCCTTTTGCATAACCATTATGCTATTTATCACTCCAGTTCCTTTTCTATGTGGAGAATTACACTGGGAAACTAAGAAACTTTTCTGAAGTTGGATGGGTGGTGGTGCACAAACTTGAATGCAAATGCTGCCGTGCTCAAGGACCCATATTCAAGCCCCCTGTGGCCATCCCCGCCCCCAGCAGGGGGAGAGTGTCACAAATGGTGAAGCAGTGCTGTAGGCATTTATCTTCCTTTGCCCTCTCAATTTTTCTGTTTTATCAAAATAAATAAAGCTAAATTCTAAATAAATAAATAAGATGGGGCCGTGTGGTGGCACACCGGGTTCGGCATACTTTATAATGTGCAAGGACCCGGGTTTGAGCCCCCAGTCCCCACCTGCAGGGGGAAAGCTTTGCAGGTGATGAAGCATTGCTGCAGGTCTCTCGATCTCTCTCTCCCTCCCCTCCATTTCTGGCCATCTATATACAATAAATGAATAAAGATAGTAAAAGAAAAGAAGAAACTTTTCAGAGTTGGAAGGATTTTTGCCCATTATTCTGTAGAGAAGTAAAACCATGCACTGAACACAGCCTTGTGGTCAGAGAGCAGGTGTGGAGGTGAGTCCTATGTTTTGAAGTATGCTGGGGACTATAAGCAGGATGAAGAGGAAGGACTGGATGTAGACATAGTGGGGTTCCTGCATTGCTCTGTTCATCGCCTACAATATCCCCAGCCCCAAGCAGTATAGTACTCGGTTGATACTGGGGCCTGATTTTTGGAAGTTTCACTAATCCCATATCCTAAGACAATGAGATGATTGCTTTTTTTTTGAAGCAAGGTAAAAAAAGAATCTCTTCTCTCTTTTATGTTTTATTTTATTTCATTTTATTGTGTGGGGTTAATGAATTACAGTACATCTGCTCACACATGTGTATGGTGTCTGCTGCACACTTTTCTCTTCCTCACCATCGGGAGCTTCAAACCACTCTCCCCCCAACCAGGCTTCCTGTTCCTTCCCTCCCCGGAGTCCCTTTCTTTATTGCAGTGCCCCTCCCCTAGTCCAAGTTTTACCCAGTGTTCCCTCCTTCCTAGCTCTGTCTCCCAAGTTCCACTTACATTAAGAGTTACCCATATTCATCCTTCTTTTCTTTGCCTTTTGCCTCCAGGATTATCGCTGGGGCTTGAATTGCTGCGTTAGGAATCCACTGCTCCGGTGGCCATTTTTTTTTCTTCAGTTTTTTGGATAGGACAGAGAGAAGTTGAGAGGGGAGGGGAAGACAAAGAGGGGGAGAGAAAGACAGACACCTGCAGACCTGCATCACCGCTTGTGAAGCACCCCCCCCCCCACAGGTGGGGAACTAGGGGATGAAACCAAGGTCCTTGTACTTTGTACTATGTGCCCTTAACCCACTGTGTTACTGCCTGGCCCCCCTCATCCTTCTCTTCTTGACCTATTCCACCCAACAGTTTTCCTTCTGTTACCAACAAAAGTGAGGCAAAGATTGACATTTACATTTGTGAGATTCTGTTCTGCTCTCTAGGCTATTGATGGTCGGCCTTGGTTTACTCACAATGGTCACATGACTGTCCTTTCTGCCCTCCCATGAAAGGGCCTCGTACTGATGGGAGTGCACTAGGAACCTTCACAAGCAGAATCCTTCTATCCTCAGCTAACTTGGCCAGCTAGGAGACAGACACCCTTGTCATTAACAAAGAAAGAGTGAGGTGCAGAGATTTTTGGTAGCCAGCCCAGTAAGTACGGCAGAAGTGATTTCCTACTTTTATCCACCACGTTTGAAAATAGAAAGAGTGCTGCATGAGGGGAAATAGCCCCACCTTCTTCCTGTCCTCTTCAGAGTACTATGTCCAGAAGGAGAATGGGAAGACCCCCCAAGTTCCTACCAGCAGTGATTTCTCTTGATTAATGCAGAGGACGTCAGCTAATGAATTGCCTAGCTGATAGATTTTTTTTCAGACCTCCTCTACATCATTTGAAAAATTGATAGAATTCCACTTGAGAATGTTATGAATTTTAATGTAATAGAGCTACTGCTGTCGTTTAATAGCGTTACTACTGATTGATTTAGCAACGTGTTAGAGGAAATGTTAATACAGATTGCCAGTGACAGGACCAGACCAGTCAAGTAGCCAGCAGGCCACACAACTTTGGGGTCCCCACTCATCACTGAACGCTGTAGAGGTTCAAACTCAGGATTTAGCATTTAGGCCAAAGCCAGTGCATCTCCTTGTAGTATCAGTCTTAACGAAATAACTAGGAGTTTGGATGAAGCTTTATACACAAGAGGTCTCTGTGATACCAGACACTGGAAGGAATATTAAGATTCTGTGCATCTTGTAGTTAAAACTATATTTTTTATTTTTTAAAAAAACTTCATTCATGCTGGTGCTCATGTGGAGTGGCTTCAACCAGGGGGTAAGCCACCAACCCTCCTTCACCAGCTCTAGGGACCACGCGATTCAGAAAGGAGGCCTCGGGGAGTATTCTGGTACAAACACTCATTTGTTTGGAGAAGGGTACAGGTTTTTATAGAACATTTTTCACATATATCAGAAATTATAGGTTTCTTAAAGGTAAACTTGCCCCTATGGTAGGGTGCTGGTATGACAAGAATTGATGCGACAATTAGTCTCCATGATGCAGACAAGTTAATTATCCAAAGGTATTTGAGAGAAGCATAGGTGAGGTAGAGAAGAAGAAAAACAAAGCTTAATGTAAATCACAGATATGAAAGTGCACAAGGAAATAGGATTTGGGGTTTTCATTGTCTGGTGTTGTGGAGGTGTATGATAGAGTGTGTGTTCTCCTTTGTGATCAAAAAGTGAAGTGGATGTGTGAACATTGAGTGAACCCTAAAACAGGCAACCATTTGGCCTGCTGCTAGCAGGGGAAACTAAGTGTGAGAGGCCTGTAGGCTTTCTGTGAGCTTGAGAGACTAACAAGGAGAAACTGAGTCTGGGAGACTTTTCCCTCTTGGCTCATCTCTATAAGGAGAGAGGCTAACAAGTGGGGTGTCTTTCCAGACCTCCATCCAAGGATGGGAGAACTCCCCTAAGCTCTACCAAGCTTTCACATAGTCCCACACATTCAGGCATTAGATCTCATTCAAAAGACAGAAACGGGGCTGGGCTGCAGGTTAAGTGCACATGGCAGGAAGAGCAAGGACCCTGGTTTAAGCACCCCCCCCAACCTGCAGAGGTGGTCACTTCACAAACGGTAACACAGGTCTGCAGGTGTTTATCTTTCTCTCCCCCTCTGTCTTCCCTTCCTCTCTCAATTTCTCTCTGTCCTATCCAACAACAGCAACAGCAACAGTAATAGCAGTCATCGTGTGGGGGAAATAGCTGCCAAGAGCAGTGGATTTGTAGTGCAGGCACCAAGCCCCCAGGGATAACCCTGGAGGCAGGCAGAATGTAAGAATGTAGAGCAAACTAAGTAGGATCTGTGCAATGCCCTTTGAGCCTAAGATCAATATCTAGAAATGTTATTCCATTGTTACAGAAAAATCCTTGGTACAGCTCTGAAGAGTTCCAACTCTAGAGTTTTACAGCTTTATTGTAGCCAAAAACAAGACCAAGGCAGGGTGTTAGGTTTATTTCTCACCAGAGGAATCAGGTAGATTTGTACCACACCTGACTGTATCTTCCACTCTCACGTGCAGCTTTTGTCCTTTTCAAACTGGGCTCCATGCAAGCTGATTGGTTAGAGGGCAGGACTGAAAATCAGGCGCAGGCTGACTGGTTACAATTTGTGCTGAATCAAAGGCACAGATGGACTAGCTATAATCAGAGTTAGCCAGGGTGCCCTATATTCAAAGGTGGGTAGGTACCAAATCAAACACATCCAAAAAGATCTGTGTATACATATGTTCAAAGCAGCACAATTTGTAATAGGCAAAACATAGAAGCAACCCAGGGGTCTACCAACAGATGAGAGTGGTTGCGAAAGTTGTGGTTTATATAAACAATGGAATACTACTTAGCTACTAAGAATAATCAATCTACCTTTTTCAACCTATCTTGGATGGAGCTTGAAGAAATTATGTTAAGAGAGATAAGCCAGAAAGGGAAATCTGAGTATGGGATGATCCCACTCATAAACAGAAATTGGGAAAGAAGAAACAGAAAGGAAATCACTGGATTTGGAGTATTGAAAATAATAAGAGTGGTGGTGGAGGAGGATAGATTTTTAAGCTCATTTGTAGAGGGTAGCATAGGGACATAGATCTATGGTGTCGGGAACTAGTTAATTAATTTAAAAAAAAAGAATGGAAGGATGTGAGAAGATTGGCTGTAATCAGAGTCTGCCAGAAGTGTGCAGATTCCAGGATGTATGCGGGATTACTCATTTCACCATCTTCGAACCCCAGAGATGATTGATTGTACATGGATAGGACTGATTTACCCCCACTGTGCTCCAGAAATGACTTCAAGTAGCAGGCAAGGACATATGACAAAGAGATTTCAAAGAAGCCATATGACCCTCTTGCTGAGTCCAGGAGATGCTCAAATGTGCACCCAAAAGTCTGGTTTCAGTTCTGATGAACTTTCAACCAGGAACAGAAAGAATGGGGCAATTTAGGACATATGCATTATAAATGGCAGGCAAAATAATTTGTTCTGGTCCTGCCAAGGCAACCTCAGGTGGGGTTCAAAATTCAGTAATCTAGGAGCTTTATTCATAGCAACACGAAGCACTAATTTTTAAGTTGATAATTTTTCCATGACTCATGGAGTGATATTAGAAATACTCAAATGACCCATGGCAAAAATAAAAGGTTTCCCATCCCTGGTTTCAAGGATCCAAAGACAAAAACCACAGGTTTTCTTTCTTTTCTTTTCTTGCAGACAGGGTTATCGATGGAGCTTAGTGTTGGCACTGTGAATCCAATGTTCCTAGTAGCCACTTTTGCCTTATTATTATTGTTGTTATTATTATTATTATTATTTTTATTGTATAGGACAGAGAGAAATTGAAAGAGGAAGCGAAGATAGAGAAGGAGAGAGAGACACCTGCAGACCTGCTTCACTACTTGTGAAGTAACCCTCTGCAGGTGGGAAGCCGGGTCCTTGAACCAGGATCCTAGTGCTGGGTCCTTCCTCTTCATACTATGTACACTTACTTAACCCAGTGAACCACCACCCAGCCCCCGAAAACACAGATTTTCTTAGAGTAAAGCCAGAAAGAGTAGCAGACATTTCCTGCTAGAACCTCTAGAGAGATAACTTAGAAACAGCCAATGTATTTGAGAACAATATCTGGACAAGCAGAATGATACATTTACAAGGCTGCCTTTACAAGTTCAAGAGGATGGCTGAATCCTGTCCAAGGACCTTCAACGGAGCTGTGACCTGGAGAGGAACAAAGATCCCACCTAGAGCCTGATTTCTACTCTCCTAAGACTTCAGAGAAAGGATTCTCCTGCTTACCAGTCTCCAGAATTGCTTTTGGATCTAAACAGAACCACTGGGTTCTTGTAATGACACATAACTAGGAATTCCAAACCCAGTTCTAGGATAGCCCATGCAGAACAAGGAGACCACAATTCTCAGGGATGCCAGATCTCACTTCTTCTGTGAATGGAGAGACAATGGTCCTCTCTCATTGCTCTTTCTTCCACACCCCTTTACGGATGCAAACTGAGTTTCCACAGAGGATCACCTGAGGGCACATGCTCATTGCCAGAAAGGAAGAGAGCCAGGGAGGGGAGATAGCATAATGGTTATGCAAAATGACTTCCATGCCTGAGGCTCAGTGGTTCCAGATTCAATCTTCAAGGCCACTAAGGCAGTCAGTCACTTACAGGAAGAAAAGACAGTAAGATAGAAAGCAAACCTCTAGTTTGATTTAGAAAGACCAGCTGTGCTTCAGATCTCTACGCAAAGTTGTGGAATAGGTCCGTGTTCATGTCTCCAAGTCTTAACTGTTAACAGAAAGCACTGTAACCTTCTACCTTTTGCACCTACCTCATAAGAAATTTTTGGTCCATACTCTCAGAGGAATAAAGAATAGGGAAGCTTCCAATGGAGGGAATGGGACATGGAACTCTGGTGGTGGGAACTGTCTGGAATTATAGCCTTGCTATTTCACAATCTTGTTAATTATTATTAAATCACTAACAATTTTTTTTAAAGCACTTTAGCTAGTGAGAGAGCCTAGCAGTAGTGCACATGCCACTCAATGTCATCACTTGCTGTGTTTGTTTTGAGGAAGACATTTTTTTTTTCAAACTTTTTAATGAACAGGCCATAGGCCTAGTCTTTGAAATGTTGACTTTTAAAAGCTTAGACCGGGGCTTGTATTGTTATATGGAAAACTGGGAAATGTTATGCATGTACAAACTATTGTATTTACTGTCAAATATAAAACATTAATTCCCCAATAAAGAAATTTAAAAAAAAAGAAGCTTAGACCAACCAGGGAGAACAGAAGCAACCAGTGGCATTACTCTATAAGACACAGCTATATACAAATAATATCAAAGAACATAAATTATGGTGATGTTGTGTATGATACAGAAAATCCTAACAAAGGGAATTTTAAAGTTAACCAAATTGCTAAATAATTTGATTACAGTAATAACTATCTATTGCCTTCTTAAACCCTAAGACAGCAGGAACCTCCCACTTCCTCTACAGAACCTATATTTCCCCCAGTCCTAGAACCTCTAGGGTGGGGCTCACTTTCCTGTATGCTTCTCCCAATTCATATCAAATGATATTGCATCTGCTGATCTCCACCTAATCAACACAATGAGTACCACCTCAGCATGCTTCACTTCAGACTGTGTCCAGAGATGTCAGGTATAGAATGTCAACCCTTCAGCCTAGTTACTCGGGTGAGACCTTTCCTTTCATGGTATTCTCTAATTCCACTCCAGGTGGTTCACTTCCCAACAAAATCCCAAAACCTAGATATAGGCCAGGTCCCATAAGATAGGGCATATGTTCACAGGTATCCATAAATTAGGGCAAAATATATACCGGAAAGCAAAAGTACACAATAGTCTAGAGTGAGTCAGTATATGCAGTAAGCAAGTAGAAAGACCTAAAAAGACACCATAAAGTTTCTAATGAAATAGTGTCTACTTAGACTTAGATATCCTCCTCACCTACTTCCTATTGCACTCCCCTCAGTCACTCCAAAGCTCACCTTATCAACATAAGGAAGACATTTTTATTACTATTGTCATTTCGGTTTCCCCCTCCATCCTTCCATTTCTTCTCTTTATTCTCCTTTTCCTTCTCCTTCTTCTTTTCTCTCAATCTCTCTCTCTCCTCTAAATAGAGATAGCAGAAAGTAAAAAAGCACAGCACCTGAAATTTCCTTCAGTGCTATAGGGCCCAAGTTCAAACCTGGGTTTTGCACATGACAAAGCAGCACACTGCCTATGTGAGCTTTTTCACTAGCCTTCCATTTAGATATTTTTTACTATTTATTTATTTATTCCCTTTTGTTGCCCTTGTTGTTTTATTGTTGTCGTTATTATTGCTGTTGTTGCTGATGATGACATCGTTGTTAGATAGGACAGAGAGAAGTGGAGAGAGGAGGGGAAGACAGAGGGGGAGAGAAAGATAGACACTTGCAGACCTGCTTCCCCACCTATGAAGCGACTCCCCAGCAGGTGGGGAGCCGGGGGCTCGCGCCATGTGTGCTAAACCCGCTGCGCTACTGCCCGACTCCCTCATTTAGATTTTTATCACGAGTGGAAAACATTACTTCCAACTAAGGGTATATAATAAAAACAATAAAAACTTGGGGTTTAGAATGATCTGAGTTCATGTCCTGACTATTGCTCAAATAGTCACAAGTCCCTAGTCACTTTGCTTTGATTTCTTAGAGCTTCATGTTGCTATTCATTTCTTTTCCTCCAAGTCTGAGAACACTTCTCCATTTAAAAATGGGTAATTTAGATACATTCCTTGAATGGCCACTGGAGGGCAGCATGCCCCCGTTTTTGCTTATTGACAACATCTATTAAGTCACTTTCTGTAACTTGAAGGATTAGATGTAGACAAATATATATATTTTGTTTGTGGGTATTTGATATATAAATATATAGGGATATATACTTACATATCTGATTTTGCATATATTTTTATAGAAATTATAAATAGGAAAGTAGAAGTTTAAAACTAGGCACTAGCAAATATTTTGTGCATTTATATACAAGCATTTTTATATTTCTGTCTTATTCTCACCACTAGTATGTATTTAATGCCTTTCATGAAATTTATACATTGGTTGAATTTGCAGTTTTCTAGCTATCATTTATCTTACTGACAAGAACCAAGTACAGTTTAAAACTTGTAAGCCATAAAAAGTCAGAAGTGGGGGACCGGAAGGTAACACACTGAGTTAAGTGCACGTGACGCAAAACCCAAGGACCAGTTTGAGCCCCCAGCTCTCCACCTGCAGGGAGGTCACTTGCTTCTTTCTCTCCCCATCTCTGTCTTCCCCTCTTCTCTCCATTTCTCTCTGTCCTATCTAACAACAATGATAGCAGTAATAATAGTAACAACAAGGGCAACAATGACTTCCAGGAGCAGTGGATTCATAGTGCAGGCACCGACACCCAGTGATAACCCTGGAGGCAAAAAAAAAAAAAAAGTGAGCTGTGTGGAACACAGTTGTAATAACCCCCAAACCAGAGAGCCAGCATGAGCTAACTGTTTGTCTGTGTGTCCACACACACTCACCTGAAATTTTTGAATGGTCTCATTCTTTGAAAACTGTTGCCTGTCACTTTATAATTTAAATTACACTTTGGCTCCTGTAGACAGTGCAGTTTGGACATAGAAGTGCATATATCCTTTTGGATTAGTGTTTCTGTGTCCTTTGGATATATACCTAAGAATGGTTGATAGATGGTAGGGCATTTCCATGTTTATTTGCCCCAAGTGTTTTGCACAAGGGCTGTACTAACTTAAAATGTACTGGGAATCATCACCCTATTGTTCAACACTGTTCTGGGACTTTGTGATCTATCAGATTTCACCATGGGGATGTGCTGTCATGACTAACCTCTTGTAAAATTCATGGTGTTTCCTTTTTTTTTATTCTCTTTTGTTGACCTTTTTTTTTAAATTGTTGTTGTCATTGTTGGATAGGACAGAGAGAAATGAAGAGAAGAGGGGAAGACAGAGAGGGAGAGAGATAAGACACCTGCATACCTGCTTCACCTGTGAAGCTACCCCCCACCACAGGTGGGGACCCGGGGACCATGGTGTTTCCATTTTTCCCTCTGTAATAACATTATTATGAAAGCATATAATTACATCCTTTGAGTAAATTTCAAGGATTGGGGGCCATGTGGTGGTGCACCTGGCTAAGTATAAGATACCATGCATAAAGACTTGGGTTCAGGGAGTCCAGTGTTGGTGCAGCGGGTTAAGTGCACGTGGCGCAAAGCACAAGGACTTGCATAAGGATCCCTGTTTGAGCCCCCAGCTCCTCACCTGCAGGGGCATCGGCTTCACAAGTGGTGAAGCAGGTCTGCAGGTGTCTGTCTTTCTCTCCCCCTCTCTGTCTTCCCCTCCTCTCTCCATTTCTTTCTGACCTATCCAACAACAATGACATCAATAATTACATCAATGTTAAACAACAAGGGCAACAAAAGGGAAAATAAATAAATATATTTTTTAAATCTTTAAAAAAAAAAAGACTTGGGTTCAAGCCCTTAGTTCTCACGAGCAGGGAGAATCTTCACTTGTAATGAAGCAGTCCTACAGGTGTCTTTCTTTCTCCTTTGTCTCCTCCTTCCCACTCACTTTCCCTCTGTCACATCAGAATAAAAGATGGAAGAGTGGAAAGAAGTGACCACAGAAATAAAAGTCAAGAGGGCTGGGTGGTGGCACGCCTGGTTGAGCGCATACATTACAGTGCATAAGGACCCAGGTTCAATCCCCCAGTCCCCACCTACAAGGGGAAGAGCTTCACTAGGGGTGAAGCAGTGCTGCAGGTGTCTCTCTGTCTCTCTCTCCCTCTCTTGATTTCTGGCTGTTTCTATAAACAAAAAATAAAGATAAAAAATTTTTAAATATATAATAATAATAATAAAAAGAAAAAAATCATGGATTGGCCAAAAGATGCACATTGCCAAGCTGTTCTCTAGAAAAACTAGCAATTTTATTCAAACTCACAATGGAAATAGAGATGGCCTTTATGACTTCTGCTCTAACATTTTATAAGAGAAAATTCTGGTTGCGTTCAAGGGCCTGGGATTGAGCCCCAGGTCCCCAGCTGCAGGGGAAATGCTTTGTGAATGATAAAGCAGGACTGCAAGTGACTATATATTACATATATACAGCCTGTGTAATCATGACTTGTCCTGATATTTGTAGCGATACCAGAGTTCGTTCCTTTTGGGAGATGAGTCTCATAGAGTAAATTGTATATCGATATGACTGAGAATGATCTTTGTCCCTGAATGTTGGGATAGGGAAGCTGCCTGGCACACACCACTCATTTCCATCTCTCCAACAAACTCACCCTTGTGATCTCCCTCAGTTTCCTCAGTCATTGAAGAATCAAGGCTTCTCTAAGACCTCTTCGTGAAGTTTCCTTCTCTCTGCTAGATGCTGTCTCTCTTTCTTGGCTCTGGGTCCTATGTGTGTCAGAGCATAGAGCACCCCAAGTAGTCTTGGTCAGAGCGCTGCCATTGAACTTCTGAACATTTTTGCAAAGGATCTGTGTTATGTCTGACCTGTGTGCTGTAATGCGCTGTGTACTGTGTGCTGTGTAATTCTACAAAGCCCATGTAATCCTAGAGCCCCAGAAAGGAACGTTGCCCTTACTTGTGAAGAAGGAATAAGAGTGTTGGAGACCTCCTTGTCTGAACCCCGACCTTCTCATTCCTCAGATTGCAATGTGAGTTAGAATCCAAACCTAGGGCATTTCTCCTATACAGCCATGCTCAGTGTTTAGGTTTCTGTTAGTTTTGTGAAGATTCAATTTGAAGCCTGGCTAGCAAAGTGTACTTGTGGGACACAGATGAGGACTGTGACATACACATTCCTTGCATGTTTGACACATGGCTGGCATTCATCTCGGACACTGGAACACACCAATCTAGTAGGCCAGGTTTTTGAACTGTCAGGCTCTCACCTCAGAAACTCCCTCCTCTTTCCCTGAGAATAGCCACAGCCAACACATCTTTGTTGGTCCTGAGTCCGTAAAGGCTGTCATCAAGAGAGAAGGCAGGTTCTTGTGATTTCTTATCCAGGCCTTCTTGAAAATGAACTACCTGCAAACTAAACTTGATTGCTTCCTTCTTTCTTTCTTTTTAAAAAAATATTTATTTATTCACTTTTGTTGCCCCTGTTGTCATCGTTGTTGGATAGGACAGAGAGAAATGGAGAGAGGAGGAGATGACAGAGGGGGAGAGAATGATAGACACTGGCAGACCTGCTTCACCGCTTGTGAAGCAACTCCCCAGCAGGTGGGGAGCCAGGCCTAGAACCAGGATCCCTACTCGGTCGGGTCTTTGTGTTTGCACCACCTGCGCTTAACCCGCTGTGCTACTGCCCGATTTTTCCCCTTTCTTTTTTTAAAAAACATTTTTACTTATTTATTATTGGATAGAGACAATGAGAAATTGAGAGGGGAGAGGGATAGAGAGAGACACCTGCAGCCCTGCTTCACCACTATTGAAGCTTTCTCCCTGCGGGTGGGGACCAGAGACTTAAATCTGAATCCTTGCACACTGTAATGTGTGAGCTTAAGCAGGTGCACCACCACCTGGCCCCTTTGCTTCCTCCCTCCTTCCCTTCCTTCCTTTCTTTCCTTCCTTCCCTCCCTCCTTACTTCTCTTCTTTCTTTCTTTCTTTCTTTCTTTCTTCTTTCTTTGCCTCTGGGGTTATTAGTGGGGCCCTCTGAATCCACTCTTCCTAACAGCTAGTTTTATTGAGTAGGACAGAGAGAAAGTGAGAGAGGAGGGGGAGGGAGAAACAAAGATACACACCTGCAGACCTGTTTCCCCACTTGTGAAGCATCCCCCCAAAGGTGAGGAGCAGGGGCTTGAACCCAAATCCTGACATGGGTCCTTGAGCTTAGGACTACATGTGCTTTACCAGGTGTGCCACCACCTAGCCACCACCATAAGCTTTCCGGAACTCTCTAGGGACATCTTGGATGTTGCTGGAGTGAGGGAGTCCCTGGATGGAGAGCCCCTGGGTGGAGAGCCCATGGTCTTCAGCCCCTACCTCACAACAGCAAAGCTGCAGACTTCAGTAATGTCTGACTATAAAGCACCACTTGAGTGGACCACCCAAAATTGGTCCTCATGCCTGAGAAATTTCAACTCATTTAATTCTCATGGGTGCACTCCCACACATCAGTGTCCTCACTAGTGTATGAAGAAGATGAAGTCAGTGAAGATGAAAACACCTGGGTTAGTCCATTAGTATAACCCACAGACCCAAACCCGCATGCCTCATCTATGTTAATAAAGTGAGAAATCTACTACAGGAAATCTGTTTAGCCTTCACTAGGTGGCGCGACTAGACTGATATTTTGGATACTACTACTACTACTACTAGCGTTTGCCCTTCTTCCGTAGCCAGTAGCCAGTCAACAGCGTCAGGTTGAGCCTGATGTAAAGTTTCGAGACCTCCTTTGAATCTGGAGAGGTGGCAGTCGTTGACTATGTGGGTCATAGTCTGTCTGTAGCCGCAGGGGCAGTTCGGGTCATCTCTGGCTCCCCAGCAATGGCCTGTTCGATAGCGATTGAGGAGGGATAAATAGGCCCTACTTCCTGAGAGCTGGCTGGTGAAGCAGGCTCTGGTAAAAACACTGGTCTCAGTGAAGCACTATGGGGGGGGGATAAGTGTCTTATTTCTAAACTATGCTCTTGTGGAGATGCAGTTGGTCATTGTGCAGCCCACCCTCCACAGCACACATCCAGCCTGCTCCTATGGTCAAACTTTTAGGATCTCAAGAGTGCTGACTCAATGTTAAAAAGTTACTGGGAGAAGTCCTCCTCTCTCTTCTGACTAATCAGCTTCTTATGTCAGCTAGGATTATGGTTCTTTCAAGATTCTGAAATTGGTCGTCTCATCTCATGCAGTGATTGATGTGACTTGAAGTGGGTGTGATCCTTAAATATTAGTCAAGTCTAAAATTCAGAGGATTTAGCTTCTCACAGTAATGTCAGTAGTGCTGTGAGGATTTCTGGTTACCCTGAAAACAATCATGCCTGTGTCTGTTGCTTATAGAGAAGGAAGAATTGGCAGAGTTCTCAAAGTTTAAACTATGCCAACAACAATGTCCAACAGAGAAACAATTACAGAAGCAGGAACTCCCACCTTCTGTATCCCAAAAAGAATTTTGATCCCTATTCCCAGTGGGGGAGAAATGACGGGGACAATGACTAGAGGACTCTGAACTTCATCAGGACCCAGAAAGAGAGGAGAAAAAACGGAGGGGCATTTGGATGTAGAAACAGGTATATGGATGACTTGGAAAGGAAGAAAAGATGGGACCCAGAACTTAGAAAAGTAAAAAAGGACAAATACAGACAGATAGTTGTAGAGATAATATTTAGCCCATATATGCAACCTTAGGAGAACTGCTGTAGCTTACAATGGAGAGACTGGGAATTCAGAACTCTGGAGATGGGAATAGAGTGGAATTGTACCTCTGTTATTTTGTAAGTAAATATTAAATCACTAATAATTTTTTTGAATTTCCAAAAGTTTTCTGTAATCAGCAAGTCTTGAATATGTGGAACTGTTTTTTCCTGTCATCTGTGCACTCTGATGTCCACAAGTGGCCTACAGATACATATATTAAACTCAAATATAATTAGAAGTGCAGTTCATCAGTCATAGGAGCTACTTAATAAGACAGGATGAGGGAGTTTGGTGGTAGTGCAGCAGGTTAGACACAGGTGGTACAAAGCACAAGGACCGGAATAACGATCCTGGTTCGAGCCCCCAGCTCCGCACCAGCAGAGGAGTCACTTCATAGGTGTTGAAGTAGGTCTACAGGTGTCTATCTTTCTCTCCCCCTCTGTCTTCCCCTCCTCTCTCCATTTCTCTCTGTCCTATCCAAAAGCGATGACATCAATAACAACAACAATAAGAAATACAACAATAAAACAAGGGCAACAAAAGGGAATAAATAAACATTTTTTTAAATCTTTTAAAATTAAAAAAAAAAGACAGGATGAGATACGGTGGGGTAAGTTCAGCATCAGAGAGTAGAGAGAAAGGATTTCTCTATCATCACAAGGGTTCATCCAGAATTCAAATCTGATCCAAGAGAAACAGAAATCATTTCTAGGGGCCGTATTTCCACACTGGCCTTGATCAAAGCCGCTTTCTGCTGTGACACATGACGATAAGATGGCAGATAAGTTGAAGAGTTTATACCATAATCTTTTATTTATATATTTGTTTTCCAGTTTTACTGTGAGATGCCGACATGATGGTGAGTAAGTTTAAGAAATGTAGACGATGATGCATAGTCATTATAGCGTTAGTCACAGCTAACAACTACCATTATTTTCTTTCTTTCTTTCTTTCTTTCTTTCTTTCTTTCTTTCTTTCTTTCTTTCTTTCTTTCTTTCTTTCTCTTTTGGTGATGAAAGCCTTTAAAATGTACTCTCTCAGCAACACTCAAGCATAAAATGCGCTACTAATCATAGCTGCCACACTGTACATCACATCCTCAGAACTTACTCATCCTGTAATGAAGACTTTGTACCCCTCAATCTCAAGCTCTTTTTTTCCACCCACTCACCTTGAGCCCCTAGCAACCAACCACCAGTCTACTCCTTATTTCTAAGTTTTGGCTGTTTTTCAAATGTCAAATGTAAGCGGTACTATTCAAAACTTGTCTTTCTCTGTCTGACTTACTAATATTTTATTTAGTACAAGGCCTTCAAGTTTCACTTGTGTTGTCAGAAATTACAAGACTTCCTTAATTCTCATGGTATGCATGAGTGCGTGTGTGTGTGTGTGTGTGGTCTTCTCTGTTCATTGTTCGCAGGGTATTTAAGTTGTTTTCTTATAATGAATTCTTCGTATCATTGTGAATAGAGCTGCAGTACATGGGAGTGTGGATATCTATTTTTTTAAATTCTTTTAATAATTATTTATTCCCTTTTGTTGCCCTTGTTTTATTGTTATAGTCATTGCTGGGTAGGACAGAGAGAAATGGAGATAGGAAGGGAAGACAGAAAGGGGGAGAGAAAGATAGACACCTGCAGACCTGCTTCCCCGCCTGTGAAGTGACTCCCCCACAGGTGGGGAGCGGGGGTTTGAACCGGGATCTTTGTACTTAACCCACTGTGCTACTGCCCGGCTCCCAAGTGCAGATATCTTTACAAGATACTCCCCCCTGCCTGCTGTAACTACCTAGAAGTAGAAATGTTGAATCATGTGCTATTTCTATTTCTAATTCTTTCATAAATCTTCATACTGATTTCCATAGTGGCCAGGCCTGCCAACAATGTACTGAGAATCCCTTTTCTCCTCATCCTGCCAATACTTATTTCCTGTTTTTCTGATGGTAACCATTCTAAACATGTGAAGTTGTAGTGAATTATGGTTTCAATTTATATTTCTCCTGTGGTTAGTAAAACCAAGTAACTTTTCATGTCCCTGCTGGCCATTTGTATATCTTCTTTTGAAAAACATCTTTTTAGCTTATGAAGCTCTTGCCAGCTTTTGTTTTATGAGGTTTACATAAATCAGTTTAGAGATAAAATTAATATTCTTGGCAGGTAAAAATTGGTCCTCAAACAATAAAGGATAAATGATTTATTCCTTTAAACTTGTCCTTTTAACCCTCCTTTTATGTATTTCACACCAAAATTTGCCTATTTTATACTATTAGCATTAGTGAAAGTTTTTGCATATTCTTAATGTTTTTGTACTTTAATATTTATAATAGAGTTAGATAGTTAATATACCAGTAGATTACAGCATCACAGTTTCCAGCATCTGATTACAAGCTTGCTTTTGCCATACTGGTTATATTATGTGTATTCATGTTACTAATTAGTGTCTTTTTGTTTGAACTTGAACTACACCTTTAGCATTTCATTGTTTATAATGATCTATTTATAGGATGGGGGTTGTTGGCATAATGGTTATGCAAAGAGACTTGTATGCCTGAGGTTCCAAAGTCCAAGGTTCAACCCCTTGCACCACTGTGAACCAGAGCTGAGCAGTGCTCTATTGGGAGTGGGATAGGGGGCAAGCAGTAACGCAGTGGGTTAAGCACACAGGTGGGCATCGGCATAAGGATCTCAGTTCAAGCCCCCAGCTCCCCACCTGCAGGGGAGTCGCTTCACAGGCAGTGAAACAAGTCTACAAGTGTCAATCTTTCTCTCCCCCTCTCTGTCTTCCCCTTCTCTCTCCATTTCACTCTGTCCTATCCAGCAATAATAATAACAAAGCAATGATAAACAACAAGGGCAACAAAAGGAAAAAATAGCCTCCAGGAGCAGTAGATTTGTAATGCAGGCACCAAGCCCCAGCAGTAACCCTGGAGGCAAAGAGAGAGAGAGAGAATAAGGAAAGATTTATTCTTTTCTTAATTTAAAATTTTTTAATTATCTTTATTTTATTTATTTATTTTTAATGTTTTGTTTATTTCATTTTAATGGGAGACTGATAAAGAAAGGCCACAGCACTGCTTAGCTCTAGCTTACATGGTGCTGGGGATTGAATCTGAGACCACAGAGCCTCAGGCATGAAAGTCTTTTTGCAAAACCATTATGCTCTCTCCCCAGTCCTATCTTTCCTTACTTGTTGAATAGAGACAGCCAGAAATTAAGAGGGAAGGGGGATGATAGAGAGGGAAAGAGACAGAGAGACACCTGCAAGACTTCTTCACCACTCACAAAGCTTTCCCTCTGCAGATGAGGACCAGGGGTTCAAACCGGTTCTTGAGCATAGTTAACATGTGTTCTCAACCAGTTGCACCACCACTGGACCCTGAGAGTAAAGATTTATTTATTTATTTTACCATAAATAAAAAAAGGCAGAGAATCAGGACATCACCATGATCCATGAGATGACAGGAATCAAACTCGTGACCCTATGATTGTAAGTTTAGCATTCTAACCAACAGCCTTCTTTGGTATTTCTTGTAAACAGTGGTTATAAACTTCCTCAGATTATGTTTGTTGGGGAAGTTTTTATCTTACCCTATTTCTGATGGACAATTATCCTGGGTAAATTATTCTTTGTTTTCCATTTCTTTCTTTCTGTACTAAATATACCATCCTCCTTCTCTCCTGACCTGAAAGAGCTCTACTGAAAAATCTCCTGGTCGTCTTTTATAGAGGTTCCCTTTCTATGAGGGCTTTTTCTTTTACCTTGCTGCTCTTAAAGGCATCTTTTTGTCTTAGATATTAGATAATATTGTCATGCTTTGTCATGGAGAAGGTTGTTTTATATTGAAGTGCTGTGTCTACCTACTGGATTCATGAATGGGTGTCTAAATTTCTCACAGCTATGTGAACTTCTCAGCCATTGCTTTTTTTTTTCTTTCATTTGGTTTTATTTATTCACTTTTTTTTTAAAGTTGCCACCAGAGTTATTGCTAGATTCCTTGCCTAAATGATGAGTCCACCATTCTCTGTAGCTAGTTTTTCTTTTTCTTAATTTCTGATAGAGACAGTTAATACAGAAGGAAAGAAGGAGGAGAAAGAGAGAGAGAGAGACCTTCAGCACTGCTCCACCCTTCATGAAGCAGTCCCACTGCAGGTTGGGAACAGGATCTTGAACTAGGGTCATCTCACAAAGTAATCTCACCATCAGGTTCCTCATTATTTCTTTAATAAAGTTTCCTATCCTTTTCTCTCTTTCTCCCCCCCCCCACTTTATTTTAGTTTATTATTATTATTGATTGATTGATTGATTGATTTAATAATGATTGGCAACACTGTAGGATAAGAGGGGTACAATTCTACACAGTTGTCACCACCAGAGTTCTATATCCCATCCCCTCCATGGGAAGCATTCACTTTATTTATTTATTTATTCATTTATTTTTGCCTCCAAGCTTATTGCTGGGGCTTGGTGCCTGCAACTATGAATTCACTGCTCCTGGAGGCTATTTTTGTTGCCCTTATTGCTGCTATTATTGTTATTGTTGTTATTGCTGTTGTTGATGGATAGGACAGAGAGAGATGGAGAGAGGAGGGGAAGACAGAGAGGAGGAGAGAAAAGAGACACCTGCAGGCCTGCTTCAACGCTTCCCACACTGCAGGTGGGAAGACAGGGGCTCGAACCAGGATTCCTTATGCCAGGCCTTGTGCTTCATGCCATGTGCGCTTAACCAGCTGCGCTACCACCCACCACCCACCTCGCTTTATTTATTTTAATGTGAGAGAGCTATCAGAGCACTGTTCAGTTCCAGCTTCAGGTGGTGCTGGGTTAGGGTTAGGGTAAAGGTAAGGATTAGTCCCAGGCATGAAAGTATTTTGCACAACCATGATGCTATTTCCCCATCCCCTCTTTTTCTTCATTTTTATAGACCTTATGGGACTCCATTCAAGTATGCATTCTTTTCTTGTTGACATAGGTTCCACAGGATTTCCTCATTCCTTTTAGTTTTTAGTTTAACTTTTATTAGTGATTTAACATATTTTAGCAGGTCTCCTGTGTATCATATTTTCATGCCTAAATATGATGCATGTCAATGACCATTCCCCACAAGGTTCTGTTCTCCACCACCACCACCACAACTACCACCACACTTTGTCCCTCTCACCACCTTAACCAACTTAGCTATTTCTCTCTCTCCCTCCCTCTCTCTCCCCCACCCCCATCTCTCTCTCTCTCTCTCTCGCTCTCTCTCTCTCTCTCTTTCTCTCCCCCCCCCCCTCTCTCTCTCTCTCTCTCTCTCTCTCTCTCTCTCTCTATATATATATATATATATATATATATATATATATATATATATCCACTAGGGTTATCTGAAGTTTTATCTGAAGTTTGGAACGGGCACTATGAACTCACTGCTCCCAGTGGTCATCTTTTCCCATACTTTTTTCTTTCTATTTTATTTGACAAGACAGAGAGAAATTGAGAGAGGAGGAGGAGATAGAGAAGTAGTGAGAAAGATAAGCACTTGCAGACCTGCTTCATTGCTTGTGAAACATCCACCCCTGCAGGTGGGCAGTGGGGGCTCAATCCCTGGGTCTTTAGCATGGTAATAAGTGCACTTAACTGGGTACTTCACCTCTCCTTCCTGCACCTCGGTTCTTGCACTGTGTGAGGTACAGTCTGGTTAATTTTTTTTAAGTTCATTTGCTTTAGTCATTTACATTCCACATAATAACAAAATCATCTACTAGTTTATTTTATTTATTAATTTTACTTTACTTATTTCACTCAACGTAATCACCTCTAATTCCATTCATTTTGTCACAAATAATACACACTCATCTTTTTTATTGGAGAGTAGCATTTCATCCTTCAACTTCTTTTTATTCTGTTTTGTTTTGCTGCTCTGATTTTTATATTTTTTTTCAATTACTTTGTCTTTATCTTCACTGTTTTTGGCTTGTTCCATTCTTTAGGGCAGAAGAAATGTTGGTTTGTTTTGTTTTTTTTTGCATTGTGGTGTGTGTGTGTGTGTGTGTGTGTGTGTGTGTGTGTGTGTGTGTGTGTGTGTTTTCAGTATTTTTAAGTTTTTGGAGACTAATTTTCCTTTCTTTCTTTCATTGGGGCTCAGTGCCAAGTGAATCCACTGCTTCTGGTGGCCATCTGTGTTCTACTGTTGTTGCTGTTGTTTTTGTTGCTGCTGCTACTGTTGTTGTTGGATAAGACAGAAATTGAGAGAGGAGAAGACAGAGAGTCAGAGAGAAATATAGACACCTGCAGACCTGCTTTACTGCTTGTGAAGTGACTCACTCAAGTGGGGAGCCTGGGGCTCAAACTGGGATCTGTGTGCCTCGCAGCATGTATGCTTAACCTGGTGTGCAACCACCTGGCCCCAGAGACTAATTTTATGTTTGAATTTAGATAGTCTATCCCAGACAATGCTTCATGTCTCCTTGATAAGAGAGTTTATTCCACTGCAGTTGGAAGGGGTGTTCAATATGTATCTGTTTGAACTAGTTAATTTACAGTGTAGTTTAAGTCATCTGTTTTCTTGTCAGTATTGTCTTGTTGCACTAACCATTATTAGAAGTGGGATATTGATGTCTATTTTTCATTTAGCTCTGCCCTCTGCATATATTTTTGGAGTTCTGTTGTGAGTTTCATATATCTGTGATTTGTTTTATGTACCCTGGAGGTAGTAGACTCTGTCTCTGTATAGTCTCCCTTGCCTCGTGCAACAAATTTTGTCTTAGAACTTTCTTTTGAATATGGTTTTGGGTGGTCCAGGAGGTGGTGCAGTGGATAAAGTGTTGGACTCTGAAGCGGGAGGTCCCGAGTTCAATCCCCAGCAGCACATGTACCAGAGTGATATCTGATTCTTTCTCTCTCTGCCTATCATTCTTCCTGAATAAATAAATACTTTTTTTTAAAAGAGGTTCAATAAGTAGATTAAGGTTTCAGTGGATGGCATTTTTCTCTATTTTCACTTTCAACTTGTGGGATTGAGGGAGATTAAAGTCAATGTATTGTAGACAGTGCATGCTTAGTTCATATCTCCCTATCCATTCTACCAATCTCTACCTCTTAAACTGAAATTTTTGTTCCATCTATAGTTGATATCACTACTGACAACAGAGGACTTTGCCTTATCTTTATTTGCTTGCTATGTGCTTTATTCTTTTCCTGTTCGTTAATGCCTCCACTGTTAGTTTATTTTTTTTATGTTTGTCACCTCGATTTTCCATCTTATTTTTCATTTTCTTAGGATTTATTGTATTTCATAGGAGAGACAGAGCATCTCTCCAGCATATGTGTTGTTAGGGATTGAACCTGAGGCATTCCCCATAAAAACGCTGTGCTCTACTCACAGAGCCACTGCCCTGAATGTCTACTTATCATTCTGTATATTGTTTGGTTATTTTCTCAGTGATTAATCTGGTGACTTAATTAATATCTACATAAATGATAGTTTAACTTGAATAATTCTGACTTACTTCCCACAATATATAAAAGCTTTGCTCTTATATGTTTTTTTAATTTTTTACATATTTTATTATTAGATATAGACAGAGAGAAATTGAGAGAGGAGGGGGATATAAAAAGAGAAAGAGACAGAGAGACACCTGCAGTCCTGCCTCACCACTTGTGAAGCTTTTCCTCTGCAGGTGGGGACCAGGGGCTTGAACCTGGGTCCTTGCACACTATAGTGTGTGCGCTTAACCAGGTGCTTCACCACCTGGCCCCAGCTCCTATCTCTTTGCTGTTCTCTTGTCGTTATTCACAAATCAGAGCTTTCACACATAGTGCTTCCCCTACAAGAGATTTATAATTTTGATCTAATATTCCAGTATTTTAAATCATAGGAGATAAAAGTGAGTTACAGACCCAAAATATAAAATTCTATAAGTTTTTGTTTTCTTTTATGAAATGTCTCTTTATTTTTTTCTTTGCCTCCAAGGTCTATCACTGGGGCTCAGTGCCAGCACTACAAATCCACCGCTCCTGATGGCCATTTTTACATTTTATTTGATAGGACAGAAAGAAGTTAAGAGAGGCTGGGGAGATAGAGGGGAAGAGAGAAATATAGACATCAGCAAAAATGCTTCACCATTTGCGAAGCAAACCCTCCCCCCACCCCTGCAGGTAGGGAGCAGGAAGTGGGGGGTGGTCAAACCCAGTTTTTTGTGCAGGTCCTTGCTCATAGTACTATGTACACTTAACTGGGTGTGCCACCGCCCAGCCCCCTGCCTTTTAGGACCTTTTTTGAACACTGTTTGTACTCACTATTATTTGTGGTCACTTAATAGCTTAGTGGCCAACTAGTGACTAGACAGAGATTCTCAGCAACCTGGAACAAGATCTGAAAATGAGAAGCCCCATTAGTCTTTGCAGATAGATGAGACCTCTGGGTTAGAAGGCTCCTTAACACTTTATGAGTTTTGCAACTCTGCCTTCATTTTAACCTTCTGCCTGTGCTCAGTCTGGAGGCCAACTGGAGATAAGAGCAGAGGCTGTTTTCAGAGAATAATCTAGTTCTTGACATGAACACAATCTCTCAGGCTCTGTGGAGTATGTGAGAGCTTATCAGCTTTTACTTTTCCACAGATCTCTTCTCACTCGTAAACTCTTCAGTCTGTCTCTGGATAATAATTTACCCATCTTTTACCCCTGTGACTTTAATCCTCTATTATCCCTGTGACTCCTGACTACATTTACTTTTCCCTATTTCCAGCAAATGCTGTGTAGCAACATACCTCATACCTAGAAGTTTGGAGTCACATGAAAAAAATTGAATTAAAGACAAGTTCCAGAGCTAGGTGGTGGCACCCCTAGTTAAGCACACACATTACAGTGTGCAGGGACCCAGGTTCAAGCCCCTGGTCCCCTCCTGCAGGGGGAAGACTTCATAAATGGTAAAGCAGGGCTGCATGTATCTCTGTCTCTTTCCTTCTCTCATTAAAAAAAGAAATTGGTCTTATCTTTCTTTATTTGTTGGACAGAATCAGCCAGAATTTGAGAGAGAAGAAGGTGATAGAGAGGGAGAGAGACACAGAGACACCTAAAGCCCTGCTTCACCACTTGAAAAGCTTTCCCCCTACAGGTGGGGACTGGAAACTTAAACCCAGGTCCTTGAGCATTGTAACATGTGCTCAACCAGGTGTGCCATCACCTGGCCCTCTCTTTTCCTCTCTGTCTCTTCCTTTTCTATAAATTTCCTTCTATCTAATAAATAGATAAAATTATTTTTTAATTTTTAATATTTACTTATTTCCCCTTTTGTTGCCCTTGTTGTTTTAGTTATTATTATTGTTGTTGGTGGTGTTGTCATTGTTGGATAGGACAGAGAGAAATGGAGGGAGATGGGGGAAGACAGAGGGGGAAGAGAAAGACACCTGCAAACCTGCTTCACTGCGTGTGAAGCGACTCCCCTGCAGGTGGGGAGCCAGGGCTAGAACCAGAATCCTTATGCCGGTCCTTGTGCTTCACGCTATGCGTGCTTAACCTACTGCACTACCACCCAACTCCCAAATAAAAGTATTTTTTTAAAAAAAGAAGCTGCCAAGTCAATTCTTCAAAGACCCACTAGACCTTTTGAACAATCGAAAAAGCAACTGGCTTTCTTTCTTTTTAAAAATACTTTATTTATTAGGTAGGCAGAAACCAAGAGGGAATGGAAAGATACAGAAGGAAAGAGAGCAGCACTGTGCTTCACTGCCTGTGTGAAGCTTCCCCCTTGCAAGTATGGCTGGGGGCTTTAACCTGGTCCTTTGCTCATGGTAACATGTGTACTCAACTGGGTGCACTTTTACCCTGCCCCTATTTCTCTTAGAGTTTCATATCATTTCTGTTACCAGCAAGCTGCATGAGAATATGGAATGCCGTGTGTGTGTGTGTGTGTGTGTGTGTGTGTGTGTGTGTGTGTGTGTGTGTGTGTGTGTGTGTTAGATATAGATAGAAAGACATCAAGAGAGAAAGTGACCACAGTCCCAAATCTTTTTTCAGTGCACTGTGGCCCAGGCACAAGCCTGGGTCAGACACATGGCAAAGCAGCACAGTACCTAAGTGAGCTATTCCACCAACCCAGTCTGAACATCTTTTTCCAAGTCACTGTCCACATTTGAGCAGGGACTTGTGACAGGGACAATTTAAATGCCATAGATACTGTTTAGTGAATTTCAAATATGGCTTCCTTCATTAAGTCATCTCTTGAATGTTGTAGGTTTTTTTAAAAAACAAAATTAAGAAAATTTGAAATCAATAGCTTTGGCCAGTTTATGCACTGCTTTAGTGGAGGAGCAGACTTTTGGACTTTCCCAAATAACCTTTTTTACTTAATCTTGTTTTTACTTCTTCCCTTGCATTTGACAGTATCTAATAATTTTGAAGGCTTTATACTATATGTTTACATCAGTATGTCCAAACTTAAAATGACACTATAGATAACCTTTCTAATCTTTATCGAAAATGTGGGCTCAGAAATAGTGAATAGCATTATGAAGGAGATGGACACTGGGCTAAGAATTAAAGCTAGGTCTTGCTTCATTATCCTGTCTTTTCTATCTGCTTTCTCCTAAAGTTTGCTATCAGTTGTTGTGTGCTTTTTCATTAAATAAGCACTTGAATCGCATTTTGAGAGGTTTCTTTGCCTATTTATGCTGTTCATCATATGCAGTATTTTTGTATTTGCCCAGGTTTGTTTCTATTTTCCTACATTTGAGCTATCGACAAGGTTTATTGCTATCTGTATGAATACACATAAAATTTTTCAAAAGTATTTCCATCCTCACATTCATCTTAAGAATGCCTTCCTGAGACCTCAATGTATTAAGGAAGGAAACAGCCATTTTGAATAACATAGATCAATGAGGTTTATGTCTCTTTTGGATAAGAAATATGATAACTGAAAAAAGAAAATTGGCAGAGTTATGCTACCTCTCTCAACATAAATAAGAATTTCTGACATCTTCCCTGGTACTGAAAGAGAATATGAATTCCAATAAGTAGTACAAAGCTCAGAGAGAATTTTTCAGCCCAGTATTAAGTTTCATAGTTGGTCTAACATTATATTTATTTCAATGAAATATGAAAAAAAAATCCATGAACCATAGAATAAATCGTGATATATTTAACTCTAATTTGAGGTGTGTTGTAGAATTTGGGTACATTGTTAATGAGAAGACATTCTAGTTTATACTATCTCAGTAGCAATTTATAAAAAAAAAAAAACAAGTTGTACCCCTCCTACCCTATGGTTTTGTTAATTAATCCTTTCTTAAATAAAATTTTTAAAAAAGTAAGGGATTTTATGATTGTGTAACCAAAAATGTGCATCATTTTAGTGTAAACTTATTTGATCTTTTAGATGATTTCCTAAATTCTGACTCTTACAAGGTTGGGATTCACTAAATGTTTTATCAGGGTCATTGCATACTTCATTCTTTTAGTTCCTCCATTCTCCTTTTTACATTCCCTCACTTTGTATCTCTTCTTCTTTTTAAAAAAATATTTTTATTTATTTATTATTCCATAGAGACAGAGAAATTGGTAGGAGAGGGGGAGATAAAGAGAGAAAGAGACAGAGAGACACCTGCAGCCCTGCTTCACCATTTGTGAAGCTTTTCCCCAGCAGGTGGGGACCAGGGACTTGAACCTGGGTCCTTGTGCCCTGTACCATGTGTGCTTAACCAGGTATGCCACCACCTGGCCCCAGTACCTCTTCTTATGCTCTTTTTCCTCCATTTTCCCCCCTGCTACCATACTAGGGTTATTGCTGATGCTCAGTGCCTACAGAAATCCACCATTGCTAGCTGCCATGTTTTCGTTCTTTTTCTGTTTCCATAGAAGATGGGAGACAGAAAAAGAGATGATGAGGAGACATAGGGAGAGAGACAGACAGAGGACAAGAGGCCAACAATACTGATCCACAACTGGTAAAGCTTTCCCTCTTTGCAGGTGGGGCCTAGAAGCTTGAATAAGGACCCTCATGCATGGTAATATGTATGTTCTACTGGGTGTGCTACCACCTTGTTCCATCATCTCTTCTTAATCACAAGCAAAATCTCCTGCTTTAGATTTAGGTAGTACTAGGGTGAGCGCCAAGATTCTATAGGACATTGATAAACAAAGACAAATACAATAGTCAGGTTTGAAAGAAACTAACCAGCAGTTCTTGTTTGTATCAAGCACAGTAGCTCTAGCTACAGTTATACCAGAAATGACCAATAGTTACACACTATGATTGTTAAATGAGCTTTGCAGTCACCTTTGGTTTTGAAAACAGTATTCTTAGCTTGACAATGCTTGACCTGATTCAAAATGTGTGGTTTTTATACAGTTGACTGAGCTTTCGAAAGTATTTTTCCTCAAACCATTGTTAAAAATTGTAGTGACGTCCCTAGGAAAACCAGCAGTGCCTCACTGACAAGTAATATACATTCTGTATTAAGTTTGGTTATTGTTTACAAGAAAGCAGATGTATTCATGCATTTTTCCCCCTTTATTTAGTGAGCAAGTTTGGAATTATTTCTGAGAATAGGTATTACAGGAGAACTCCAGTAGGGCAATGTTTTGCATCAGGCAGGGTTCAAAGGAAGGTTCCTGAAGGAGAAGCCAGACTATCAGTATAAAACATATTATACAGTATAAAATATGTATTCACAAGTAATTACACATTGCGTATCAGATATGATTACATTATGTAATTGACGTAGCATTCATATATGCAAATATATTTATAGACATAAATGTATGTGCATATTAATAAAAGAGCCAAGTCTCTATAACTGAGTATGCAATGTATCTCTTCATTTGCAACTTAGAGACGAATCAAATAGAGCCAAGTGTAATCCTCCAAACCAGGTTTCTTTTCCAGAGACCAGACTCCACACACTAGCACAGAAGATACTTCCTTGGGTCTGAGTAAATGCACAGTTCTCTCATGTATAAGGATGTGACCAGGCATAGAACAAGGAGTATTCTATAACAGCATCCCTGCCCAGAGCAGCCCCGAGAAAGTGAGAAGGAGCCAGAGGCACAGTAAAGAATCTGCCTCCCTGACACCAGGCAAGCTGTGCCAACTTTATTCCAACTCCCAAACCTACATCCTGAAAAAGAAGAGAAGTACATTTACATATTCAGCTATGGAGACGTGCTTCCGTTTTATAAGGATCCTTGTAATGTAGCTAGCACCTGCCTGATCATTTCTCCATTTTAAGACCCTTTTCCTAATCACTTCTGCAAAGACTCTTTTTCTATCTAAGGTAATGAGTATAGGTGTCAGGGATTAGGGCCGGCTGCCTTTGAGGACCCATAGCTTACTGCAATGATTTCTAAGTTCTGCTTGCCACAGAATCGTAGACATATTTCAGTTAAATCTTCTCACATTATAGAACAAAGATCTACTTTCCTCCAGTTTCCAACAATGCATTATTCAGTTTCTTCTGGGATCACCATATATCTATGAATAGCATTTTTATGACCATCAAGTGTAGAGTTTCCCTGCCATGTTCCTCACATCACAGGTTCATCAACACCGTTCCATTAGCAGTCTGTTCAGGGACATCTAGGGATTATTTTTATTATGCACATCAAAATTCTTTCAGTTTTTGCTTACTGCCCGTTTTCAAATTTTCCGTAGACATCTACATTCAGGTGGGAGTCAGGCAGTAGCGCAGCGGGTTAAGTGCACATCGCGCAAAGCGCAAGGACCAACAGAAGAATCCCAGTTCGAGCCCTGGCTCCCCACCTGCAGGGGCGTCGCTTCATAGGCAGTGAAGCAGGTCTGCAGGTGTCTATCTTTCTCTCCTTCTCTCTATCTTCCCCCATCTCTCTCCATTTCTCTCTGTCCTATCCAACAACGACATCAACAACAATAATAATAACTACAACAGCAAAAACAACAAGGGCAACAAAAGGAAATAAATAAAATATCAAAAATAAATAAATAAACTTTTTTTAAAAAAGAAATCTGCATTTGGGTACCAAATCTTGCATTGTTTTCCTGCTGATGTAAACAAATCTTCTACAAACTTATTTGGTAAAAAGCATACAGTCTTGGGAGGAAGCTAAAATCAAGTGGTTTTCATTCCTTCCAGAATCTCTAGGACAGAACCTCTCTTTTGCTTCTTCCAGCTTCTAGAAGTTGTCTGCATTCTTGGGTCTGGGTGGCACCACCCTGACCTTTGCTTCCTGTCCCCACATTTCTGACTGACTCTGACACTTCTACTTCCCTCTCCAAAGACCTTTGTGATTAGATTCAACCCATCTGGATAATCCAGGATATTCCCTCCATCTCAAGGGACTTAACTTAATTGAATCTGCAAAGTCCTTTTGGCAAATAAGGTAGCACAGTTACAGTCGGGGGGGGGGGCATTTAGATACATATCTTTGCAGGGCCGTTCTTCCTACCAGCATCACACCTTCTGCTGTATGATGTCGTGTTTCTTTTTTTTTTAATAGATCACTTAATTTGATCTTAATATTTATTTATCTATTCCCTTGTTTTGTTGCCCTTGTTTTTTATTGTTGTAGTTATTATTATTATTGTTGTTATTGACGTCGCCATTGCCCTATAGGACAGAGAGAAATGGAGAGAAGAAGGGAGACAGAGAGGGGGAGAGAAAGATAGACACCTGCAGACCTGCTTCACCGCTTGTGAAGTGACTCTCCTGCAGGTGGGGAGCTGGGGGCTCGAACTGGGATCCCCACGCTGGTCCCCTCACTTTGTGCCAGGTGCGCTTAACCCACTGCACTACCGCCCAACTCCCGATGTCATGTTTCTATGTCAAGGTGGAAGACTCATCTCTGAAAAGAGTATTGGGTAGAAATCTGAGAATCAATCATTCTTTTTCATACCTATCATCCACACACAGAATAAATAAAACTGTTCTTATTGTCTTTCTTTTCCAATCAGAAAGACTACCCCAGAGAAATGAATTAATGCCAAAGCTTCTCTAGCAATTGGCTAAAGCACTGGCCACCTTGAATTGCCCCTGGTCAAGAGGACATGTTTCTAGTGAGCATAAGATCATAAGCGCCTGGTTAGGATGATATAATTCTAGGTTAATGAAAATAGTTTAATTTATTAATGAATATTATTTTTCACCGGAGCACTACATATCTCTGACTTATAGTGCTGTGAGGGATTGAACCTGGGACTTCAGGATTATAAACCCTTGATTAGGATGATATAAATCCAACTTGAGTAATAACCAAAACCTGGAAGCAACCCAGGTGTCCAACAACAGATGAGTGACTGAGTAAGTTATGGTATATATACACAATGGGATACTACTCAGCCATTAAAAATGGTGAATTCACCTTCTTCACCCCTTCTTGGATGGAGCTTGAAGGACTCATGTTGAGTGAGATAAGTCAGAAACAAAAGGATGAATATGGGATGATCTCACTCATAGACAGAAGTTGAAAACAAGAACAGAAGGGAAAACACAAAGCAGAACTTGGTCTGGATTTGGCGTATTGCACCAAAGTAATGGACTCTCAGGTTGGGGAGAGGGTTCAGATCCTGGAACATGATGGCAGAGGAGGACCTAGTGGGGGTTGAATTGTTATGTGGAAAACTGAGAAATGTTACGCAAGTATAGACAATTGTATTTTACCGTTGAGTGTAAACCATTAGTCCCCCCCAATAAAGAAAAGAATCTGACTTAAAGCAAGTAGTTTAACTAATTAACCAATGAATTTTTTTTAATTTTATTTATTTATTCCCTTTTGTTGCCCTTGTTGTTTTATTGTTGTAGTTATTATTGTTGTTGTCGTTGTTGGATAGGACAGAGAGAAATGGAGAGAGGAGGGAAAGACAGAGAGGAGGAGAGAAAGATAGACACCTGCAGACTGCTTCACCGCCTGTGAAGTGACTCCCCTGCAGGTGGGGAGTCGGGGTTCGAACCGGGATCCTTATGCCGGTCCTTGTGCTTTGCGCCACCTGCGCTTAACCTGCTGCGCTACCGCCCGACTCCCAACCAATGAATTTTTAAACTATAACACTACATTGGGGTGTGTCAGGGGTTGAACCTGGGACTTCAGAATAACAGACATGAAAGGCTTTTGCTTAACCATTATGCTTTCTCCCCTACCTGTAGTTAATGTTTTTAATCCTTTTAAGCCACCTTAAATGTTAAAGGGTGGAGGGGTTGCATTGTTTTCTAAATAAGTTAATACATAAATGTCTTAGTAGAATTCATCTATTTTACTATCACCTCCAGAGCTTCACCACACTCTACTCTGGCTTATCAGATGAAAAAGAGAAAGAGGGAAGTACCACAACACTGAAGCTTTTCCCCAGTTCAGTGGAGACCAAGCTGGAACCTGGGTCACATGCATGGCAAAGCAGTCACCCTCCCATGAGAACTATCTTATCATCCCCTTAGTAGAATTTAAAACAAACTGGACCTTTATAGGAGGGTATGTGTATCAATACTGAGTTCTTAGAATCAGTAAAGTTTTTCCATAAACGCATTTTTAAAACTCTGTGTTTCAAATTCTTATCTGAAAAAATGGGGGCAGGGCGGTGGCACACCCAGTTAAGCTCACAGGTACTAAGCACAAGGATCCATGCAAAGATCCAGGTTTGAGACCCTGGCTCCCCATCTCCGGAGGGAGTAGGGGATGCTTCACAAGGGGCAAAGCAGATCTGCAGGTGTCTTTATGTCTCTCTTCCTCTCTATCTCCTCCTTCTCTCTCAATTTCTTTCTGTCCTATCCAATAAAATAAAAATATTTTTTAAAATGGCCATCACGAGTAGTGGATTCATAGTGCCAGCACCAAGCCATAGTGGTAACACTGGAAGCAAAAATAAAATAAATAAAAATAAAATAATGATGGGTTCTAGGGCTGGATGATAATTTCTTCAGAAAAGAACACACCTTACTGTAACTTAGGACCTGGTTTTAAGCCTGGGAACCACATGAGAGCACCATGACATTTGGAGATGTTCCTTAGATGTGTAGAGTGCATTCTCTCTCTCTCTCTCTCTCTCTCTCTCTCCATCTAAAATAAAAGGAGTGAAAAATGTTGACCTGGATTAAATACAAAGTGATGGTTTCCAATAGATGACCTAGCTGGCTCCTTTGTTCTATGTCATTCTACCATTCTCCATGCAGACTTTGATCTCCATTCTGTGTGAAGGAAGTGCTATACATAAAACCACTCTACATTTCAAGGACCCCATAATGGAAGGCTCCCTTTTATCTAAAGTTATTTTTTGAGTGTTATAAAAGCAGAGGTCATTTTTGAAATGTTTTAAGAATTGGCATCTTGATTTTGGTCTCTTACTGATGCTGGAAACTTTTATTATTTGGGGGGGGGGGTTACATGAACAATGCATTCATTAAAGGAGAGACACTATCATAAAGGACATTTATTTTTCTGAGGGAAGCTGTCCATAGGGAATTCTACTAAACTGGGGAGTAATCCATGAAATTTGAAGATAGCATTTATCAAGATACTAATTTTAGAACTAATATCTTTTTATGTTTTTACAGTAATCATTTGTCCTTGGAAAGAGTCCTTTTTTTTTTTCCAGATTCAGTTAAATTCTGTCCACCTGCCTTTAGACTTTCTCTGATCCTTCTCCCTGGCACTATATGCAAAAGCCAGACTTCATATGCCACTTGTTATCTTCTAGATGCTTCCTGTACAATGGTTTTCCGCAAAGGACAAGCCTCCTAAGACCAAATAATCAGAGTGAAACATGACAGTAGAGGATGTTTTTAGTAAGGACTGAGACCAATATGGCAGAAAGAAAAGATTCCATTTCCTTTTACAAACATGTGACATTGTCCAAGAAAGGAAGGCATGAGGAAGAGAAGTCAGAGTAGAAATGGCTCAAATAATTGAAATGAACAGTACCTATGGCCAGGTTAAGACAGGATCCTGGCAAACATTCTCGGCCCATGTCCCACCACTGAACTGAGCTTCTTCCTCTCTCTCTCTGTCTTTCTCCCTCCCTCCCTCTCTGCCTTCCTTCTTCCCTTCCTTTCTTTGCTTCCTTCAAGCTTTTATAGTGCCATTGCTTCCCATGTACTTCCTTTTGTGTTCATTGCTTTGTATCTAGCACGATAGTTTTAGAATTCTTTCTGCTACCTTACTAGAATTTTTCTTTGTAAGGAAATTCTTGTCTTTCTGAGCTCTTTGAAGTTTTGCTCTCAAGACAAATTTAACTCGGTGAAGTTGTCTGTCTCACAGCAGTTCAGCTTTAAACATTATTTAAGTTTGCAAACAACTACATGAACTAATGCTATGTTCCTTTGTGTTGACTGCATGATCTCACAAACTGGGTTTTAAGTCACAGTTTTCTCAATTGTAATGAAATATGTTTGTACATGGCCCATCTTATACTCTCTAATAATATGCTTTTTTAAGCATGTTTTATGTTTGAAGAGGTCCATTGTAAAGACCCCAAACAACTGATTGGTTTAACACAGGTGCATATACAGAAGAAACACACCTGTACATTAATATTGAATGTTTCATCTTCCATTGTCATGATCATGATTTCAGTGATGTGTGAAATGTCCCTGCTTAAGGTTAGGAATGCAGATAACTGAATTTAAAAAGCAAATACAGATAACTATGACTTCCTTTCCACAGCCATATATTCTAGTTTATTTCAGAGACATAAATACAATGATGACTTACACTATCTGTAGTCATCAAGTATGAATTATAAGCATAGTGAACAAACATTTAATCTGTCTGAACAGGTAGAAAAAGTAAAGGCAAAACTAAAGATTTTTACATTGAGCTATGTATCTAAAAGTAGAATGATGACATTGTTTAAAACTGAGCATTTTGGGGGTCGGGCGGTGGTGCAGTGGGTTAAGCACACGTGGCGCAAAGCGCAAGGACCAGTGTAAGGATTCCGATTCGAGCCCCCAGCTCCCCACCTGCAGGGGAGGCGGTGAAGCAGGTCTGCAGCTGTCTATCTTTTTCTGCCCTTCTGTCTTCCCCTCCTCTCTCCATTTCTCTCTGTCCTATCCAACAATGAACAGCATCAGCAATGGTAATAATAATAACCACAATGAAGCTACAACAACAAGGGCAACAAAAGGGGGGAAAAGTGGCCTCCAGGAGCGGTGGATTCATGGTGCAGGCACCGAGCCCAGCAATAACCCTGGAGGGAAAAAAAAACTGAGCATTTTGCATGTGGATTTCACTTTGTTATTAAATCCACATGCTAGGCCTCTTCTATAATAAAAAAATTAACTAAAGACTACTATATTGCCCAATAAGATTTTAGTGGGGATTATGCTGAGACAGAGAAAAGTGAAAGCAGAAGGGAGTCTTATCAAGAGAAGAGATGAAAGCTTAAGAGAAAAAAAAAAATAAAAGAAAGAAAGAAAGCTTAAGAGAGACCTTACTGGCTCCCTGAAGAATTCACACAACAGTTTCACAAGGAGCTCAGAGGAGACGGAGCATGTTCAGGGTGGTATGGCCGGCCATGTAGACAAAAAGTAGCTCAGCCGCAATTTGTATGTCTGAGGTTTCACCTCTGTCGGCACGTGTACTGGAGTGGTGCTCTGATTTGCATTTCTTCTCTATTCTCTTTGAGACACAATAAATAAAATGAAGAGTCTGGCAGTGGCATACTCAGTTGAGTGCATACGTTACCATGTGTTAAAGACCCAGATTCAAGCCCTGCTGCTCAACTGCAGGGAAGAAGCTCCTGAAACTATGAAGCAAGGCTTCATACAGTTCTCTCTCTCTCCCCCCCTTTCTTTCTCTCAATTTTCTGTCCTAATATGAAAGAGAGCACAAAAAGAAGAAATAAAAGTCACCAGTAGTGGTGGACTCATTATATATGCATTGAGCCCCAGAAATAACCCTAGTGATAATAAAAAATATATTTTTAGAAGTTAATACATCACTTTAAAAAAACCAAACATTTACTTATCCCCTTTTGTTGCCTTTGTGTTATTGTTGTAGTTACTATTGTTGTTATTGCTATCTCTGTTGTTGGATAGGACAGAGAGAAATGGAGAGAGATAGGGAAGACAGGGGGAGAGAATGATAGACACCTTCAGACCTCCTTCACTGTCTATGAAGTGACCCCCCCCCAGGTGGGGAGCCGGGGGCTTGAACCGGATCCTTATGTGGGTCCTTGTGCTTTGCACTGCCTGCACTTAACTCACTGCACTACCGCCCTACTCCAATATATACATCACTCTTAAAGAGATAGTAACATGCAGATGGCATGTGATTCCTTCCAATAACCAGTCAGGAACAACAATGCATTTCTTCTGCACATAGGCACTCTTCAGCTGTCGTATGCTTTACATTGGTTTGTTCTAGCCCTCCCCCCGCCAAGAGAATTGGATCAGTCCTATTAATTTCGCGGGCCTGCTTGGCCCCGCCCCAAGGAACCCCGAGAGAGGGTTCCTGAGTTCGAGAGTGACAGAGTTCCTGAGTTCCTGAGTTCGAGAGTTTCAGGGTTACAGAGTAAGAGAGAGTTCCAGTGTGCCAGAGTTTCAGAGGGCTCTCAAGTACGAGAGTTCCAGAGTGCCAGAGTTGGAGAGTTCCTGAGTTCCAGAGTAAGAGAGAGAGTGCTTGTGCCACCGCAAAGAGACAGCAGAGTTCTGTTTGGTGATTAGTTTGTCTTAGTTTATGAATCGTTGCTCCTGAATAAAGAAATACAGCTTCCCTGCCCAGCCATTGTCTCTGCGTCTCTGTTACCCGCCGTGAAGCCAGCCCGGCCGGCAAGAGCCTAAGAATTTTAACAACATTCAGCTGCTCTTTGAATGAGTGGGAATAATTCTAGGTGAAACATATCTGGGTGAGAAACTCCCAGGCTATGGAACACTGGGTTAAGTGCACACATTACCAAGCACAAGGATCTGGATCCCAGCCCCGGCTTTTCACCTGCAAGGAGGACACTTCATGAGAAGTGAAGCAGATGTTCAGGTGTCTCTCTTTCTCTCACTATTTCTCCTCATTCTCTGAATTTCTCTCTGTCCTAGCTAATAATAATTTTTAAAAAAAAGGGGGGGAAAGGAAAACATGGCTGCTAGGAGCAGTGAATTCATAGTGCTGGCACCAAGCCCCAGTAATAAAAAAAATTGAAAAAAATAGAAAGAAAGAAGTCCATAGTTATGCAGGTAGAGATCGAGATCCTATTTCAATTTAATATTGTTTCATTTGAAAACACAGGATTAAAATTAAGTAATAATTGCACCCACCAGTTGATATCACTATTCACTTTAGATGGAAAGATCTCTTCATTAAGACTGGCTTTGATGGGAGTCGGGTGGTAGCACAGTGGGTTAAACGCAGGTGGAGCAAAGTGCAAGGACCAGTGTAAGGATCCCGATTCGAACCCCTGGCTCCCCACCTGTAGGAGAGTCGCTTCACAGGCGGGTGAAGCAGGTATGCAGGTGTCTTTCTCTCCCCCTCTCTGTCTTCCCCTCCTCTCTCCATTTCACTCTGTCCTATCCACAATGACATGAATAACAACAACCACAATAACTACAACAATAAAACAACAACGACAATAAGGGGGGGGGGGAAGATTGGCTTTGATGAGGGCTGGGAAGTGGCACACTATGTTAAGCACACATAGTACAAAGTGCAAGGACCCATGCAAGGATCCCAGTTTAAGCCTCTGGCTCCCTACCTGCAGGGGGGTCATTTCACAAGTGGTGAAGCAAACCTGCAAGCATCTATTTTCTCTCCCCCTCTCTATCTTCCCCTCCTCTCTCAATTTCTCTCTGTCCTCTCCAACAACAACAGTAACAGCAACAACAACATCAATGGAAAAAAGATGGCCACCAGGAGCAGTTGACTCGTAGTACAGGCACAGAGCCCCAGCGATATTCCTGGAGGCAAAAAAAAAAAAAAAAAGAGCAATAAAAGGTGAATGAAATTGAGTCATCCTCCAGTTAGTAAATTTCATAGAAATATGAACAGGACAGGGCAGAGTGGTGGTGTACCTGGTTGAGCACACATGTTGTAATGCTTAAAGACCGGGATTCATGCCCCCGGTCCCCACCTGCAGGGGGGGGGGGGAAGCTTTGAGAGTGGTTAAGCAATACTGCAGGTGTCTTTCTGTTTCTCTCCCTCTCTACTGTCCCTTTTCCTCTCAATTTCTGGCTGCCTCTATTCAATAAATAAAAGTAATAAAAAAAGAGAGATGAAATAACTACAGTGTAACAGCTCTGCAAGGGCATTCTGCTCTTGCAGACAGTACAAGGTCTGTCTAACAGGTGAAGTTAGGGGCATCCAAGAGCATGGACTGAAATCACAGCTCCACTTTGACACAGTGCATCCCTGGCCTGATCCCTTAATAGCCAAGTTTCACTTCCCTGCCTTTTGAACAGAGATTATAATGGCAATGACTCATCTACTGTTTGATGTGATGTATTGAATCAGGTAAAGCACCCAATATGGACTAACTTGACAGGCTGTTACAATCTTTGCCATTGTAGTTGCTGGTCATGGTAGCAGTGGGCAGAGATATAACTATTTGGAAAAGCAGACTTGAATGAAAAACAATAATTAGGTTGTACCAGGAGATTGCTGTTATGACATAATTCCAGCAACACTGGGGTCTCATGATCAACATGGGCCCAGAACAAAATAATGATAGTCAGGTTCCAGTGAAAATTTAGACTGCATTTCTTCCGCATGATAGTTTTGATCTATTTTTTGAAGATAATTATATTTACAATCTTGTCAAGGGAAGTATTTTAGATTTTCCTGGGAAAGGGCTGGAAAACAAAGATTAGAGGATGTATAAGGGCATTTTAAATTGCTTTTTCAAGTGGTAATGTATGTATGAACACACACACATCAAGGCACAAAGCGTTAAGCATATTTGATTTGAAACTAACTTCTAAACAATATTAATCTTCAGCACAATGCTATGCAATTTGGTGGAGACACGTTAGACGATTTCATAAAAGGTATTACACAAATTAACGAGTACCTATTATAACCTTCTGGAACATAGCAATGGCTTAATAGTAGTCAGTGAGTCACTTACAGGTCTTCCTCTCTTATTTTTCAGCCTGACTATCTCTGCTGAGTGCCCCATGCAACTTGAGGACTTCCCTATGGACGCCCATGCTTGCCCTCTGAAGTTTGGCAGTTGTAAGTTATTTTCACAAGTAAGAAGCATGGCTACAACTTAGGGTTATTTCCACATTCATCCAGAGGAATTAAGGGCCTACCTCTGAGTGTGTTTGACATGAGCTCAATGTGCTTGAGAAGACTGGAGACTACTGTGGGATGCGTGCCCCTCCTTTGTCCTCATAGCCTGTTTCTTTGTAACTGATAGAATGCAAGTGGAGGTACTGACCATCTAGAATATGCTCCCTGGGGATTTTTTCACACCCTGACTCCTGCCCTGGATGTTTATCTGGCAGATGTTTCTTATTTTCACCTCTCAGATTGCAAATCACCTCTAAGAATCAACTTCCTCTACCCATCTGGTAAATTTTTGTGCAATGTAGTCTTTGCTATGTTGACTCACTTCTAGAATGTTGGTTTTTTTTTTTTTTAATTTTATTTATTTATTAATGAGAAAGAAAGAGAGAGAGAAAGAACCAGACATCACTCTGGTACATGTGCTGCCAGGGACTGAACTCAGGACCTCGGCTCCCGGACCACATGTTTTTTTTGTTGTTGTTTTTTGTCTCCAGGGTTATTGCTGGGGCTCAGTGCCTACACCATGAATCCACTGTTCTTGGAGGCCATTCCTTACCCCCCTTTGTTGCCCTTGTTGTAGCCTTGTTGTGGTTACCATTGTTGTTGTTGATGTCCTTCCTTATTGGAGAGGACAGAGAGAAATGGAGAGAGGAGGGGAAGATAGAGGGGGGAGAGAAAGATAGACACCTGCAAACCTGCTTCACTGCCTGTGAAGTGACTCCCCTGCAGGTGGGGAGCCTTAGCCAATCCTTGTGCTTTGTGCCACGTGCGCTCAACCCGTTGCGCTACTGCCCGACCCCCCTTTTTTTTATCTTGCTGATTCTCTATGTCATATTTGCATATCAGCTATCACAAAGAATATGCTGAAGTCTACAGACATAATAACATTTTTGTCTCTTCTTTGAATTTTATTGCAGTTTTTAATCAAGTGTTTTTCCTCTGCTAATTTAGTGCATGTGTATTTAAGGTTGCTATGTATCCTTGGTGAACTGGCCTTTCATAATAATATAGTTGTATCTCTCCTTCCCCCTCTCTCTTTCTCTCCATCCTCCCTACCACCCTTCCTCCCTCCTTTTATTTTAGTTAAAACCTTTTCATTGGATATCCTCATGGATGTACTTGCTCTTTTGATCACTGTATTATATCATTCTCGTGCTTATTCTCTATGGATCTACATCTCAACAATTATTAAAAAGTGAATTTTTTTTGTAGATGTCAAGTCATTATTTTTAATCATTTTGCCAGTTCTTGCCTTTTAATTTTTTTCATCATAACTCCCATATCATGGTTTAAACTTGCCTTTTTTCCTATTCTCTGTGTTTTGTTTGGTTTTTTTTGTTTTCTTTTTTCTATCTGCCAGTAAGCTAAATGGACATGTTTGTGTAGGTGTTACTTTGCTTCTGTTTTTTTATATTAGTAATTTAACAGTATTTTGCAAATTATTAGGTTTCAGGGATATAATTTTAAACACATATTTACTTGTACTCCGAATCTGCATAAAAACCTCTTATTAACTGCCCTTCTTTACTTACTTCACTTAGCACAGTCACTTCCGGCTCCTTCTATTTGTTTCAAGGGATAAAGTTTCATCTTTTTTGATTACAGAGTAGTGTAGTTTGTCTTCATATTTGGGTTATTATAAATAGTGCAGCTCTGAACTTAGGGCTAGATATATCCTTTAGAATCACTACTTGACTACTTGATTTCCTTTGCATATGTATAGATGGACACTTATCATTATTCTATTCTTATTTGTGACATCTGCATATTTTATATGACTTTTTATGTTACTACACACACACACACACATTTGTTATTCTACTCTTGTCCTTGTTTTGCTGGTTCAAAGGAAGAATAAAAACCTTACTTTACTCTATGTATCTCTAACTTCCCATAATTATAACACTGCCTTAAGTATTTCATCAATAGATATCTAGCGCTATTTCATAGAGTTCCATAATTTTTACTTTGGCCAACCAACTTAATTTTGAAAACACAAAAGTGAAAGTAAAATCTATAAGATTTACCACATTTTACTTGTTATTTTTTATTTCCAGTGCCACAAACTTTCTTCTTGACTTAAAATTATTTTCTGTTAAAAATACATATGTCTATAATAAAAGTTATTCTGTATCCATAGGAAACTTTCTCCTACTACCAACTTTTAGATTAGAGCATGGCAATAAATTTTCTTGGTTTTTCTTCATCTGAAAAATATCTTGATTCCCCCCCCCCTTCATACCTGAAGGATATTTTCACTGTATATAAGATTCTATTCTGACAGTTCTGTGGCACTTGAAAAATATGCTATTTTATTCTTGCCTCCACGGTCTCTAATGAGAAATCTACTGTCATTCAAATTGTTTTGTCTTATAGGTAATATGTCATTTCTCTCTTGTTACTTTTAAGTCTTTTATTTAAGTGTCTAGTTGTTTGAAGTTTGACTATGATGTATATTGGGATACATTCCTTTGCTCATGCTCTGGAATTTAGAAATTATTGCCAAGTTTATGAAATGTTATTAGTTGTTTTTAATACAATTTTTGTCCAATACTTGCTTTCCTGACTCCGGTGATATATTAAATCTTGTATTATATGTACACAAATACTGACCCTCTTTTTATTTTCCTCTATGTTCTATTTTGTTTTCTTGTTGTTGTTCTGTCTACCAATTTTTTCTTTAGTCCCTTTCATCTTGTTGATCCCATTCACTGAGGTTATGGTTATTTATTATTATTGTTGTTGTTGTTATTGTGTTGTCCTATTCTTTCATGGTTGATTTTATGGTTTTTTATTTTTATTATCTTTATTGAATAGAAACAGCCAATTGAGAGGGTGCAGGGGACAGGTAGAGACAGACACCTGCAACAAAGCTTTCCCCCTCCAGGTGGGAACTGGGGGCTCAAACTTGAGTCCTTATGCATTTAAACATGCACACTCAACCAGGAATGCCATCACTTGACCCCCTGATTTAATGTTTTGATTGCTTATGGGATGTGGAGATATTTATTTGAACGTTATCCTGAGAATATTTATGTATCAGAGTTATATTTAAATTGGTAGACGGAGTGAAGCAGATTGTCTCCCTTGTCCTCAGTCAGTTGAAGATCTTCACAGAACAAAAAAACCTAACATCTCAGAAGGAAGAGACTCCTATCTTGTTGCCTTGATCAGGAACACAGGTTTTTTATTTTTTTATTTATTACTCCTAACTTTGGATTCAAATTAAATAGAAAGTCTTCTTCAGTCTCTACCCAGATAGGTCTCAGATTGCAGCCACATTATTAATTCTCTTGGGTCTCCAAGTTGCTAACTGAAGGCTCACACGCATGTGTGTGTGTGTGTGTGTGTGTGTGTGTGTGTGTACGTATGTATGTACGTATCCTTGCTAAGGTTTCAACACTCTGGGTCACCATGTTTAGACAGAAAAAGCAAACAATGGGGGGTAGGGAGGGAAACCATGGCACTGAACTGTCCTCCAGTGTGATGAGGATACAGCTCAAATCGAGGTCCCACTCATGGCAAAGCAGGCACTCTGTCCAGATGAGGGGTTTTTTTGTTTTGTTTTTTTCTGATTTTAAATATTTACATAGGACTTTGGATGCTGTTGAAATGATTTGAGTTTGTATGTGGGGGGACTGGGATGGAATTAGTATATTTTGTATGCAAGAAGGACATGAATTTTGAGATGCCACTGGTAGAATGCTGGGGACTTAATTTTATCCTCCAAATGCAAGTTTTGAAACCCTAATCCCTTATTTGGACATAGGGTTTTAGTAATTAAGCTTAAATGAAATCATGATTACAGAACCCCAATGTGTTACAATTGCTGCCCTTATACCATGAAGGAGCAGTGGTATTACTGAATCATAATGGGATTCTATTTTATTTGTTTGAGGACTTCCCAGACAGTTTTCCGGAGGAGCTGTACTAGTCTGCATTCCCACTAACAGTGTAACAAACAGAGTCCCTTTTTCTCCACAACTTCGCCAACACCTGTCATTTCCTGTTTTGTTGATGTAGGCCATTCTAACAGGTGTGAGTTGGAAGCTCAATGTAGCTTTAATTTGCATTTCTCTAATGGTAACTGCAGTTACACTATAATTTTCCAATCTTGTAAACTACTTTTAATCACAAGTAGAAATGGGTTGTAAAAAGAAAAGATGGGAGCCAGATGGTGGTGCTACCCAGTTAAGCACACAAATCACAGTGAGTGGGGATTTGGGTTCAAGCCCCTGATCCCCACCTTCATGGGGAAAGCTTCAGGAGTGGCGAAGCAAGGCAGCAGGTGTCCTTCTGTCTCTTTTCCTTTTTACCTCCTCTGCCCTCAATTTCTCTGTCTCTATTAAATCATAAATTAACTATATAATTTAAAAAATGAATGAACAGTGGTGAACATGTGAATCTCTACTAATCCTCCTGTGATTCCTTTTTAATTTTTATTGTCACTGGAGCTTTACTGCTCTGAGTTTACTTGCTTAATTAGAAAGAAAAAACAGAACAAAATTGTTTAATAATCAGGAACCTAAAGGTAAGAGTATAGCAGATGAGAGTTGGGGTCTTTATGTTGGAAGAAGCTAGGAAAACTATTTTAGGTATATTCCAAGTGCCCTATGACTTTCCTAATTTTTGCCTGAGCCTGACAGCTAACATGCAGGTGAGCTAAGAGTATTGTTTGGAAAGATGGTGTTGGAGTTGAAAACAGGACTAGAAAGTTGGATCAGGGCAGAGAGAAGCTCGTGAATCTAGGGAAAATATATAAATTCCGTTATCCGTAAACCCCATCAACCTGACCTAAGGCCCATGTCTATTCATATTTAGCACAGGAGCCTGTGTAGCCTCTGCATCCCTTTAAGTTTGAGCTCACATTATATGTTCATAGCTAGGAACATTCTAGGCTGCACTCATTTCAGGATCCATCTTCCTCAAATGGCAGAGTGTGTTGACCCAGCCTCCCTTAGGTAAGTGGGGTAATTTCTGTCATTGTTATGCTACACTGAGGGCAAGGTCCTATAGAGGCCAACAAGAGGGTTTATGTTGTTGTTCCTGAAGGAGATGACCAGCAGTGGTGGAGAGAGGGATCTGTTAGAGGTCTAGGCCTACCAGGATTCCCTGACTAGGGCCCCAGATGATGAGGTGGCCTGGTAATAAAGCAAAAAAGCTTCTTTATCCAGCTTTTGTAGTCCTTAAATGAACTGACATGGTTGTACTTAGAGTGATTGAGGCAAGTGAAATGGGAAGTAGGTAAGTAGGGTATCTAAGTCAAAGTAGAAAATATTTGATTTAGTACTTCATGGTATGTTTTCTAGGTCTTTCTACTTGCTTGCTGTACTTCTTGAGTCACTGTAGACTATTGCACACTTTTACTTTAAGGTATATGTTTTCTCCCAACTTATGGATACATGTGCACAGTTTTGCTTTATATCTTACTGCTTTTCAGCCACCAAGTTGCAGATGCTACCATAATGCCAACCTAACATCTTTGGTAGATGACTTCACCAATGTGTCCTGGAACCTTCTCTCTCCACAGTCCTGCCCCACTAGGGAAAGACAGAAACAGGCTGGGGGTATGGATTGATCTGTAAATGCCCATGTCCAGTGGAGAAGCAATTACAGAAGCCAGACCTTCTACCTTCTGTACCCAATAAAGATCTTTGGTCTATATTCCCATAGGGCTAAAGCATAGGGAATCTTCCAGTGGAAAGGAAGGGATATGGAACTCTGGTGATGGGCATTGAATTGTATGGAATTGTACCCCTCTTATCCCACAGTTGTGTCAGTATTGTTAAATCAATTAAAAAAAAGAAAAACAGAGAGACCTCGGGAGAGATGGAGAGCTTTCACAGCTCCCTTCAGTACAGGAGATGGAGGAGGATGAGTAGGCTCAAACTTAGGCTGTGAGCATGACAAAGCAGGCTCACTAATTAATCCTTCCTGGAAACCACTCCAGCAAGGAGCAGAAGGGCCCTGGGTTAGGGTGGAAATTCATGTTTCTTCCCATAGCAGAGAATGGATGTCTTCTCTGCAAAGTGGAGGGTGAAACTCTGTTTGCACTTGACCTTCTGCCAATGCCTTTGCTATTTAGGGACACTTGGTGAGGATACAAGTCTATGCCCTTTGAGGTCGGGCGGTGGCGCAGTGGGTTAAGCGCATGTGGCGCAAAGCGCAGGGACCGGCGAAAGGATCCCGGTTCGAGCCCCCGGCTCCCCACCTGCAGGGGAGTCGCTTCACAGGCGGTGAAGCAGGTCTGCAGGTGTCTATCTTTTTCTCCCCTTCTCTGTCTTCCCCTCCTCTCTCCATTTCTCTCTGTCCTATCCAACAACGAATTGCGTCAACAAGGGCAACAAAAGGGGGAAAAAATGGCCTCCAGGAGCGGTGGATTCATGGTGCAGGCACCGAGCCCAGCAATAACCCTGGAGGAGGAAAAAAAAAAAAACAAGTCTATGCTCTTCTCTCTGTTGGTTCCAGCTACATTTTCCCCTGTGGGTTTTGATCAAAATAGAACAAATATTGTCTAAAGTTCTCTGTCTTTCTTGATCCTTGGCTAGACACCACCCATTGTTACTGTAATTTTGTGTAGACTCATTGACATCTCCAGTTTGCCAACTTCTCCTACTCCAAAGGAATTCAACACTGTCCCAAGACCCATCTATATTTTTCTTTCAAACTTTCAGATTCTTCCCATATCTAGTTTATATACAGCATACAAGGTTTTGAGTTAGTGATAAGAATAAGGAAGTCACATCTAAATTTCCCTGGAAACATAAGTTCCCTACATTTGTTTTTAATTTCACTTATCCTTCTTGAGGTTTTCTGAGCCTATTGAGTCTCTAAATTTTTAGTCTTTCAGCCAAATTTGTGGTATGTCAACCACTGTTCTTTCTAATACTTTGCATCATCATTTTTCTCTTCTATCTGGAGTTCTAATATGTGTTGTATTTTTTTTTTTTAACATAGAGGCAGAGAGCGTGAAAGAGACCATCACACCAAAACTTCCTTCAATGCAGTGGGGTCCAGACAACTTTTTTTCTTCATTTTTTAAATCTGTGATGAACAGTAGATTACAAGATTGTAAGATTACAGAGTATTATTCCACATCATACTCACCATCAAAGTTCAGTATCCCCACCCTCCCAGCTCCTAAATATAACAACTTATAGTTATTCCAGATTGAACTCATTTCTCACCGAGTATGAATCATATTTCTCTTTTTAAAAAAAATATATAATAATTTTGAATTGTTTCCTGAGTGCCTTAATCTTATGTTTCAGCTACTGGATACTGCTATATATATATATATATATATGGCTGAATTTAGAGCTCAAACTCTATCTTTCCTATGATAGGCAGCAGTTGAAATGTCAGGTTCTTTTTTTTTTTTGCCTCCAGGGTTATTGCTGGAGTTTGCTACCTGCACTGCAAATCCACTGCTCCTAGAGGATATTTTTCCCATTTTGTTGCTCATCATTATTGTTGTTGTCATAGTTGTTGGATAGGACAGAGAGAAATTGAGAGAGGAGGGGAAGACAGGAGGGGAGAAAAAGATAGACACCTGCAGACCTGCTTCACCTCCTGTAAAGTGACCCCCCTACAGGTGGGGAGCGGGGAGCTTGAACCAGTATCCTTACGCAGGTCCTTGCGCTTCGCATCACATGTGCTTAACTCACTGCGCTACCGCCCTGCGGCTCCCAAATTATTCTTTTTATATGTTATGATAATAGGATTCTCTATGTATGCATGATTATTCTCTATGTATGATTCAGTACTGAGTTAGCTATATTCTAGCTGTTCACACATCCATGTAAGATAAATCTGGGCTTTTTTTTTCCCTATTTATAACCCTACACCTACCTTACTTTCTAACCAGGTAGCTTTGATAGTTTTGGGGAAGTCTTTCTTTTGATTGTTTAAGCCAGTCAGACTGAAGTCTTTTGTCTGCGCCTTTCAACCACCTCACCACTCTGACTCAACAGTTTTTGAGATAAAAAGCTGTTTCTTTTTCTCAAGTGCCCACTCCCCTATAGCTTTTTTTCTGTGTTGGTTTACTCTCCACTGCCTCCAGACAGTTATTTTACATTGTTTAATCTTTAGGAGAGAAACAGAGACTAGAGCATATCTTAGTTCTATCATACAAGTTCCCAGTGATGGGCCCTAAGCAATAAACCCACCACCCCTGATATTTTTTTTTCCCTCCCTAACCCTTCTTTCTTTCATTTGAAAGGACACAGAGAAATCAAGAGTGGAGGAGTAGGAGATAGAAATGGAGAGAGAAAGAGAGACACCTGTCACACTGCTTCCCTCACTGCTTGTGAAACTTTTCCATGTAGGTGGGGCCCGGGAACTTGAACCTGGGACTTGGTGCATGGTAACATGTGTGCTCAACCCAATCCTACACTCCAATATATATTTTTGATGTGGTCTTGTATCAGAGTTAGTAGTTTACCTAATAGTTGCCACTCTGCCTGGAAACAGGACCTCTTTTGATTTCAATAACTTCCTTTATTTATTTTATTCCCAGAGGGTTATTTGAATTAAAAGAGTTACTTGCATTTGATGAGGCAAAATTTAATATTGGATGGCAATAATTCATTGTTTTTTAACTATGATCTTCAGATGATGCAGAGAGATGAAATATGCACTTACTCGGAGAAGCAGTTTAATGGAAATGGAGTCTCACCAGGATTTATTTGTCATTTGCTTCCAGGGGTGGTTGACCTTATCTATATAAAGAACAACAACCTCCAAAGATCCCTAAAGTCTCTCATTTGCAAATCACTGAATCATGGGTCTGGAGGAAAATGTTCACATCCCCAAGAGCAAAGCAGTTAAAGCATGCATCACTCTCTGAAAATGGAAATTATACCCTTGATTTGATTAAAGGCAGAATACTAAAAGTCAAAGATTGTTAGCTTTTTCATTAGTTAGAAAGGTTCAAGGCAATGTTAGACTCACACTTAATAGCCATGAGGTGCAGTAGAGGAGACTCAAACAATTTTTGGTAAATGAAAAGATGTGATCTTTAATTCTTCTTTATCAAATTACTCATGATCAACAACCAACCAGACAGCTAATTCCTTTATCACATTCACAGCTAAAATAAGCATTCAGTAGGATTCCTTCACTACTATCATCAATCAAAATGATTGTGTGTATAATTATAATATAACATAAACTTTTCTTAAACTCAGTAGAGATTGTGGTTATATGGCAATTTTTTTTTCAACCAGAGCACTGCTCAGCTTTGGCTTATGGTGGTGTGGGGGATTGAACCAGGGACATTGAAACCTCAAAGCAAAACAGTCTCTTTGTATAGCCAATATGCTATCTACCCACAGCCCTGGCAACTTTCTTTTATCTGGCAGTTATTTTGAAAATTGATTTATTAGATGTGGATCTTTATATTTTGGTCTTAGTATCCTTACTGCAATATGCAAAACAATTAGAAGGATCTTATTCAAATGTCACTTTTGTATACAGTTGGCCAAGAGCTAGAAAGCTTCACAATCTCACTGGTCCTCAGCTTCTGTTATTTCAGTTCAGGACACAACATTTTTAGAAGAAATATTATTCAATTAAGTAGATTTTTTCCCTTGCTTTTAATATTTGAATTTACTAAAAATAGCTGCTGGGCTGTCTCCTTCACCTAGACCATTGGCAACTGAGGGTGCAGAGACTAAATGTAATCATTTAATGAGTTTCAAATTACCCAATCCAACAGTTCACTGCTATTAGGAGACAAAGGAATGCAAATAGGTGTCATTATTCCAATGAGCCACATGCTCTGTCTTCTCTAGTGGAGGACTGAATTAACAGACATTTCTGTTATTGCTTTCTGTACTTTCAAGAATTCAAACACATGTTGAAATTAACTCTCGCTTACAGAGGAATGTTTCACAGCCTGTAAGGGAAATTTCATAAAGATAATGGCATGGCTTACACTTAGAAGGGGGTACTTAAACAAACCAAAACTCTTAAGATGAGAATTATTTTTTAAATGCACTTAATTTTCATTCATTTTCTTCATGGAGCGATGCATTAAATATTTGATTAAGTCACATCTGTGTATATGAAATTGTATACTAAATTAGACAAGAGGACCTCTTTGGATATCCAGTGAATAGCAGTCAGGAAAACAGGAGTTAAATCTTTTTGAAGGGAGCAATTAGTGCATTCAGACTTTGGAACTGTGGCTCCCTTGATGTTTCCTTAAGGCTAGTGTGTATGGGTGGTCTAGGAGGCAGGGTGCGGGGTGCACCATGTATGTGTAAAGGGCTGCTGGGATTCTTGTGTCCATATTGTGTCTAGTTTAGGCTGATTACTAAACCTTGATTCCTATATAGCAGACACATTGGGTGTTTGAGGCATTCAGCTTCAGTACTCTGCTATGTGTAGAGGGGGAAAGGGGAAGCTTGAATGCACTCTCCCTGCTCCCAGGGTGATGGACTCATAGATAATGGAGTTAAATACCCTTGTACAGCTGAAAGCCATTTAGAATTCCCAGACGGGGAAACTCATCACGTGGATCATATTTTGCATTGAGTCCGGATAGATTTAAATAGAAGAGGGCAGAACAGAAGTCAAGGTAATGCACAGGCAGCAGGGGCTTAGTCAGTGGAGCTGATCAGATGCCTCTTCTTGGGGAAGGGACAAGTTGACATCACACCCAGAATGGGAAGGAGCTTAAATCCAAAAATATATTTAAAAGTTGTAGGCAGAGCAGTTGGTTCTTGTGGTACAAAGGGTAATAAGTGTTGAAATCATGGCTATGGAACTGAACACAAGAAGTGCATCTTACTGAAGCACTGGCAGTAATGAGTGCTGAGAGCAAGGCGGTGGCCAGATGTGAGAAGGAGACTTGTAGGATGGGAGGGAGACACAAGGCAGCCATGGCATCCTAATGTTAAGGTGACTTGGAAATTACTCTTTCCCAGGAGGAAATTGAAGCCAGTTGATATAGCTGCTGGCTGTGGAAAGGTAATTAGTTTATAGGGAGGTGAGGGATTGTGATGAGAGTTTCCTCCTCAAATCTGGCTGGTTGCCCTGCTTCTCAGTAATCTTCACAAGGGTTAAGGTCTTTCCTTTTCTCTCTCTGTCTCTCCTTGTGTGTGTTAGAGATAGATACATACATACATACATACATACACACATACATACGTAAATGCATACATGCATGCATGCCTCCTCTCTAGTTTTATCTCACTAAAGTTCAAACACAGAGAGCAGAAACTATTTGACTTTGCTCCTCACACCAGACATGACAGACTCCACTTCAGGTGTTCATGGGCCATTTTACCAGCAGATTGAAACCCTTCAGCACAGCTGCCTTGGTAACAGGATAGAAATATTCTTTGTTGGGGCCGAGTGGTCGCACACCTGGTTGAGTGTACGTGTTACAGTGCGCAAGGACCCAGGTTCAAGTACCCCGTCTCCACCTGGAGGGGGAAAGCTTCACAAGTGGTGAAGCAGTGCTGCAGGCGTCTCTCTCTCTCTCTCTCTCTCTCTCTCTTCCTCTCTATCCCCCCCTTCCCTTTTTGATTTCTGGCTGTATCTATCCAATAAATAAATGTAATAAATTTTTTAAAAGAAATACTTTTGTTGTCTGCATCTGCAAAGTGATTCCAGGCAAAGAAAATAGTGTGACATAATCTTACTGATCAAATTACCTGCAAAACTTAATCCAGGGTTACTGGGGAGCAGCTAATGAATCTACAGACATTAAATGTTTAACTTTAAAAATAATTTTTGGGCAGAGGTAGATAGCATAATGGTTATGCAAAGAGACTCTTGTGCCTAAGTCTCCAAAGTCCCAAGTTCAGTCCCCTACACCACCATAAACCAGAGCTGAACAGTGCTCTGGTAAAAAACAAGTGAATGAATAAAAAAAATAATATTTATTGGGGGGCAGGTGATGGTGCACCTGGTTAAACGCGCACATTACAGTGCTCAAGAGTTTGAGCTCCTGGTCCCCATCTGCAGGGGGAAAGCTTCACGAGCAATGAAGCAGGGCTATAGGTATCTCTCTGTCTCCCCCCGCCCTCTCAGTTTTTGGCTGTCTCTATACAATAAGCAAATAAAGATAATTTAAAAAAAATTTTAATATTTGTGGTTTCAAGCATTTTTTTGGGAAAAACTGTAATTCTATAATGAAATACATAATAAAAACCTTTCACTATCACCAGAAAAAAAAAATTTAAGGAAAAAACAGCTGTCAGAAGTGGTGGATTTACAGTGCCAGCACCAAGCCTCAGCAATAATTCTAGTGGCAATAAGAAAAAAAGAAATGTAGAAGAAGGTAAACAGAAGTTGTTGAAAGTTGAGTCATACTGTACATTTCCTTTATAGCAAACTCTCATTGCTTCTGGTAAGGCTTGTAAATAAGGAGGGTTTGGGTGGGTGTGTCATTACCACTTCCTGATCAGGATTTTTCTCAAAGAAGACAGGCAGGATGTGTCAGTCCAGGTGAAGGAGCCACCGTGGAAGTGATGGATTCCTGGTTCTGCTGATCTATAGGAGAATGCCTCACAGTCTGTCTCTGGAACTGTAAATTATGACAAATAATAGCACAGCCAATTGGATTGCCTCATTTACTATTGTCCCTGGCTGGGAGATTGAATGCTACACCGCTGACACAGAATGAAGAATTTAATGTCTCTAAATGCCTGAGCTGAGACAGGCACCAGCGGTCATTTATTCCCATACTTAATTTGATGAGGAGAGCGGAGCTCACAATGTTGGGGCTGTCACACAGCAAACACAGCGCCTCCTGATGTTTTTATTAATGCTGTTAACATTATGGATATTGAAGGTCATTTCATACTAATGTCTCCCTGGTGAAAAACGGGTGTTGCAGCCAAATATCCGGATGTCTCTGTGTCAGGAGAGCCTAGTGCTGCCCTGTGAAAAGCACACCCCTGTGTCACCTGAAACTTGAAAACATCAGGTCAGTTCTTTTCGAAATCATGTCAAGAACACTACTTGATATTCATCTGCAAAATGAATGAAGTATCCTTACTTGTAGAGCAAGTCTATTCCCTTTGCTAATATTTCATAGCTTGCCGGCATGTTGACTAACACTAGAATCATCTCATGAGTTCTCTTGGTTCTGATTCCGTAAGCAATCTCCTAAGAAGTTTTCCACTCCTATGACTTTTACTGATTAGGGTCACGTTAGTTATTGAGAAAGAGCATTGAGTTCACCTATTGAGTGGGGAGAACATCTAACAAAAGGTGTGCACGAGAACTAGGCAGGAAATAAGCCGGCTTTCCTGGAAGATAGAGTTCAACAAACATACAGGACTGGGGGGCTAGGCAATAGCACAGCAGGTTAAGCACATATAGCACGGAACACAAGGATCGGCGCAAAAAACCTGGTTCGAGCCCCCAGCTCCCTACCTTCAGGGAGGTCACTTTACAAGTGGTGAAGCAGGTCTGCAGGTGTCTATCTCTCCTCCTCTCTGTCTTCCCCTCTTCTCTCAATTTCTCTCTGTCCTATCCAGCAATAACAACAATGACAAGGGCAACAAAAATGGAAAATTGGCCTCCAGGAGCAGTGAATTTGTAGTGTAGACACTGAGCCCCAGCAATAACCCTAGAGAAAAAAAAAAACATACAGGACTGTTGCTTGGACCTTTCAGCTTATAGCTAGTGATGAGGCTTTGAATGACTGTGGGTAGGCACTTGGCCCCATAATCTATGGCTCCACATTCCAGTATGCTTTCCCAGGAAACACTATTGTCTCTGGGTCAGCCTTTGTAATTCATATTACGTGTTTAAGTCACATCTAGCAACCTTCACAACACAGAGCTTACTACTCAGTGGTCCTGGATGGAACCACATAGGAAGGTGACAATAGAGGAGACAGAGTGAGACAGAGACAGAAAGAGACAGAGAGGAACAAGAGACTAGAGGAAAGAGAAATGGGAGAAAACCATGGGCCTCATCAGACTATACATTGAACAGGGTCTCAAGGGTGGGTAGTTCCTAGGGTTCACTCTACTGGTAAATTTAAGACATAAGAGCGGGCTCAGGAAGGGAAGGGGGTGGTCACTTATCACTCAAGTGGTTAGTTACCTGTGTCACCAAGGCCTTTCTAAAGAGGGAACCTATCTTGATCGAGTTGTGTGGCTGGGGAAATGAAAAAGCTTGTTGTCAGCATAGACACACTAATTTCTGGGATTGCAAATGTCCTTATCACGCAGCTGCTTATCATCAGGAGAGGTCTCCCCAGTCTACAGTCTTTGGAGTCAATTCAGTTCCAATTCAAGTCTCACTGGAACGTTTTAATGAAGCCTGATGAAAGGATTCTAACACAAAAATGCATGAGTGGAGAGCCCAACATGAGGAAAGGGCAGATGTGCTTCTCCAGATGTCTGCACCTGCTGGATTCCAAGGCTGTTCTTCCCTCGGTTGCAAATTCTGCCAGATCCCATGGTCATTTCTCCCTAGGTGGCAGAGCCAGTTTGAACCTGAGACCACTCCTCAGTCACTGTTGGCACCTTTCCCATGCTTTCCCATTGCAGTGGGCTCTGCTCTAGTGCCTCTGATGTTTCCCCTTCATTCCCACATTTAAAAAAAAAATACCTTTGTATGTTTACTGAATAGAGACAGTCAGAAATCGGAGGGAAGGGGGAGATAGAGAGAGAGACTGAGAGACACCTACAGCAGCACTGTTTCACCACTCACAAAGCTTTTCCCCTGCAGGTGGGAACTGGGGACTCAAACTCAGGTCCTAATATGTTATAACACCTGCACTCAACCAGGTGCACCGCCACCCAGCCTCTCTCCACAATTTAAATTTTTTAAAAATTTGTTTCACTTTATTGTTTCAGTTTATTATTATTATTATTACTTATCACAGGGGCTCAGTGCTAGCACCATGAATCCACTTCTACCATTGGCAATTTTTTCCCTTTTGTTTTTCTATCATATTTGACAGAACAGAGAGAAAATGAGAGGGATGTGGAGGTAGAGAGAGAGAGACACCTAGAGACCCCTTTTACTGTGTTCCCCCTGCAGGTGGAGAGTGGGGACTCGAACCTGGGTTCTTGCACATGGTGATAATGTGTGCTTAACAGGATGCACCACTGCCAGGCCCTACAATACAGTTGTTGATCTCTCATCTCCCAATAAGAGGTTTTTAGGTGCTCTGTCAACCCAGATCCTCTTGCTCCATCATACATCAGGACCCCAGCATCCCTCTTTTTCATCCCTCTCCTGCCTTTCCCAAAGTCTTTTGTTTTGGTACAATACACCACACCCAGTCCAAGTTTAACTTATATTTTCCCTTGCTGTCTTTGCTTCTGAAGTTCCATCTATGAGTAAACATTGGATTTGGACCTTCTCTTTCTAGCTTATCTCACTCAACATGATACCTTCAAGTTCTGCCCAAGATATGACAAAATCAATGACTTGATCACTCCCCACATTCTGCATCTGGCAACTCCCTGGGACTTGAGACCCTGCTCTCTAGACCCCACCAGCACTCACTCCCATTCCCATCTTACAAAGTAATATCTCTGTGCTGGTGAGTCCCACCCAGAACCATTCATGCTGTGAGTCACCCACTTCCTGCTCAACATCTATGGGCCCCTCAGCACTGAACTACCAACTTTCCCAGCAGGAGTCAGAGCCTTCCAGAATCTTCATTCACTTAGTAAGTGCATACTCAGCCTAGTCACCGTGTCTTCCTCACACTGCTCCTAACTGGTCTGTTAGCTGATTGGGTGAGTTCCCCCTTTAAAATGCACCTTCAGTGGCGCTGGGCAGTAGCACACAGGTTGAGTGCAGACATAATCATAGGTAAGGACCTAGGTTTGAGGCACTACTCCCCACCTGCAGGGAGGATGCTTCATGAGTAGTGAAGCAGGTCTACAGGTGTATCTCTTTCTTCTTCTCTGTCTCCCCCTCCCATCTCAATTTCTATGTGTCCTATCAAATAAAAAATAGCAAAGAAAAAAGGAAGGGGGGGAGCTGCTAGGAGCAGTGGATTCATAGTGCAGGCATCAAGCTCTGACGATAAACTTGATGGCAATAAAAAAAATGTGGAAAATATTTTTTTTAAAAATGCACCCCCAATTTCTCCTCTTTACTCCACTTCCTAACTATCATCTTCTACCTCTACTGTTTAATCTTGCCCAAGTCATCTCCCCTTTTTATCCCTTGTCTACCTGTATTGTATTCTTATTTTTTTTTATTTCCTGTATTACATTTTATTCTCATGTCTCAGCCACAGTGATCTTATTAAATTGAGAGTAAAATCCTTAAAGTGCCCATGAGGCACTGTCCTTCATGTTCAGTCATACTGCATGCCTTGCTTCTTGGGCATTGGAAGTGTCTGATTGCCTGCCTCAGGGCCTTTGCACTTGCAGTGCCTTTCCTGGGGTGTCCTTCCTTCTGACAGCCACTGGGCCAGCTCCTGCACATCCCTTGGGTCTCTTCCATTGGACCACTCCACTCCCACTCATTCCATTGCAAACTGTCTCCTCCTGCTTCAGAGCTTGTGTTTTTCCACCACACTTAACTTCCACCTCTCAACAGTGCCTGCTTTCTAGCTACCTCTTTTCTTCTTGAGGAGCGTGTCTTCTGTTTGTCTGTCCTTCATCTGCCTCTTCTAGTTCCTATTGTTACTGTTAAAAGTTATCACAAACTTAGTTGTTTGTCTAACACCACATGTATTAACTAACCATATGGGGGTATCTTTATTTTGCAGTATGTCGCATATCACCTGTCCATCATTTGCATTCATCATTTCCATTAAGTTTACACAATGTTATGTGTCAGTTTCATCTTAATAAAGTTGGGAAAAAATTCAAGCAACACACAAAATTACCCCCACAACTTTACAGATTGGAAATCCAGTAGATTGTCTTGTTTCTCTGCAGGGAGTCTTCTAGCATGTTCTATACACAGCAAGAAGCAGAAATGCTTGTCTGAGCACTCAGACCTTTAGCAGTGGGAAGGACCAGCCTAGGGTAGTATCTACTTTGGTCTGGTAGTACACACTGTCCCGGTTGCTTAACTTTGACTTTCCAAACATTCCAATCATGTCTCTCTCCTATTTCTCTCAGAAATATCTAGAGCAAGTCCACGTGCATACTACTTTATATTCTTCCTCTCCTCCTCCATACAGATGCGTACCCTAACTCTGAAGTCATCTACGTGTGGACCAATGACACCACCAAGTCAGTGGTGGTGGCAGAAGATGGTTCCAGGCTGAACCAGTACCACCTGATGGGACATACAGTAGGCACGGAGAACATCAGCACCAGCACAGGTGAGACCCGCACAAACACCAGGGCCCCCAAAGCTCGGTAGGGTGGGCACACCTCATCCTGTCCAGATCCCTTGGGGCATGACAGAGCTGGGCACAGGGAGCACAGTGCATCTGTGAACATACCTCCCTCCCTGTAGCTGAATTCAGAGGCACCGGCTTGCAGCAGCATTACTATGAGCCACTAATCTGTGGTGCATTTACCTCCACGTGAGCGGGTCACTGCTTACATAACATTGCCCTGCCCTGGCTCTGAGATGCAGAACAGAGGGAATGGGTTTCTTGCAGATTACTTCTGTTTACTCACTCCCTTACCTCCTGCTTGGACCACTTCAGACATTTCCCTGGAGTTGCATTTTGCAAGCTGCAAACAAGCAGCATAGTGACAGACCAAGCAAGCAGGTACCCACTTGTAGCAGAGCTGATTCCAGTGACACCAAGGGTGAAGAACCTGCCTCCCATAGCAGTCTCCACACAGATGAAGAACCTGCCTCCCATAGCAGTCTCCACACAGATGAAGAACCTGCCTCCCATAGCAGTCTCCACACAGGACAAGACCTATTGCAGAGTGAAGTGTTTATAGCAGCCTATGCAAGCCGAGTAGTTCCTAGTATCTTTTGCATTTATCACACATTAGGCCATTGCAGAGGTCACATCACCATAGCAGCAGCCTTAAGAAGCAGGCATTGCTACTCTGGTGTCACGTAGACTGAACACAGAGCTTTAAAGATGTGACCAAAGCCACAGCACTGGGAGAGCTTGTGTGGTAGTGCATGCTAGTATTTTTTTTCTTTCTCTTTCTTCGTTCCTTTCTTTATTTCTCTCTGCTTTTCTTTGTTCCCTCCCATTTTCTTTCTCTTTCCTTCTTTATTTTCTTTCTTTCTTCTTTACTTTTTCTCTTTCTTTTCTTTTATTTTTTTTATTGGTTTATAGTTGACAGTAAAATACAATAGTTGGTATATCTGTAACATTTCTCCGTTTTCTATATAACATTAACTCCCCACCTACATCCTCCTTTGCCATCATTTCCAGGACCTGAACACCACCCCTACCTCAAGGTCCTTTAATTTGGTGAAATATACCAACTTCTGCTTTTTTTTTTTTTTCCAAGTTCTGCTTTTTTTTTCATTTTGTTTTTATTTTTTAACTTTTGTCCATGAATGAGATCACCCCATATTCATCTTCTCTTTTCTGACTTATCTGAATTAACATGACATCTTCAAGCTCCATCCAAGATGAGATGAAGAAGGTGAATTCACTATTTTTTTATTATTATTATTATTATTTTTTTCCCCTCCAGGGTTATTGCTGGGCTTGGTGCCTGCACCATGAATCCTCTGCTCCTGGAGGCCATTTTTCCCCCTTTTTGTTGCCGCCTCGTTGTGGTTATTATTGCCATTGTTGACGTTGCTTTGTTGTTGGATAGGACAGAGAGAAATGGAGAGAGGAGGGGAAGACAGAGAGGGGGAGAGAAAGATAGACACCTGCAGACCTGCTTCACCGCCCGTGAAGCGACTCCCCTGCAGGTGGGGAGCCGGGGGCTCGAACCGGGATCCTTACGCCGGTCCCTGCGCTTTGCGCCACGTGCGCTTAACCCACTGCGCTATTTTTAATAGCTGAGTAGTATTCCATTGTGTGTGTGTGTGTGTGTGTGTGTGTGTGTGTGTGTGTGTGTGTGTGTGTATGTGTGTATATCCACAACTTACTCAGCCACTCATCTGTTGTTGGACACCAGGGTTGCTTCCAAGTTTTGAATATTGCAAATTGAACATAGGCATACACAGGTCTTTTTGGATGGGTCTCCTCTCTTTCTTTTGTAACCAGGGTTATTACTGGGACTCAGTGCCTGCCTACCTCCACTACTCCGGATGGCAATACCAGAAATTGGTCTAGGTATTCTGGGCAGGATACAAAAGGAACAAAATGTTTTTACCATCTTGAGCCTGCCAAGTGTGTCATGGAGCCTAGCCCTGGCCATCAGGGTCATGTGCAGGCTATGAATGGGGAGGGGATTTCAGGGCTCCAAAGTTTCCACATTGTAGAAAAGTGTTCTGAGGGAAGGGATGTGTCCTAAAGACAGCACAAGGTCTAAAGCTTCCCCCAGATGCCCACACTGGGAGCTCTGGCTAGTGTTGCTCTGACCCCAAAGCCACATTCTGAGCTAGCAGAAAGCCCAAATGAGCATTGAGTGCCACAGCCATGCACACAGGTGCTCCAAACCAGCCCCTGGAACCACTATGGGCATTCCGGGGGAGACGGGAGAGAGCCAGGGAGGACTAGGAAAACCGGATTATACTATGGTCATCACACTAAAGGGAAAAGAAGAGGAAGTAGGTGTAATATTATGAGAACAAGTAAGATTGGCTGGTGTGAAACTGAACAAGTAAAAGTGAATAAGGTTGTTGGCAAATTTTCAGGTAAATAATTATGATGCTTGGGACCAGGCTGTGGTAAATCATGTAAAACACACACTTTACCATGCTCAGAGACTCAGGTTCAAGCCTCCCATTTGTACCTGGAATTGGGGAAGCATCACAAGTTGGGGGAGCAGTGTTGCAGGTGGCTCTCTTTCTCTTGAAACCTCCCTTCTCTATATCAAAAGGAAAGAAAAAGGGGAAAAAATGCCCAGAAATGGTGGGTTCATAGTACAGGCACCAAGCCCCAGAGACAACTCTGATGGTAAAAAAATAAAGAATTTGATGCTAATTGAGACTGCTATGTTTTCTCAAATAGTTCTTTAAAGCTGTAAGTTTTATTCATATAGTTATTTTAAAGATCCTTAATGGCCAGGAACTGGTGCTCCTGCTTGAGTATACATGTCACCATGAACAAGGACCCAGATTCAAGCACCTGTGCCCACCTGCGAGGGAGAAGCATCACAATTGATGAAGTGATACTGCAGGTGTCTCTCTCTCCCTACATCCCCTCCCCTTCTTAATTGTTTATCTGTCCTATTAAATAAAGAAAGAAATAAAGTAGAAAGTGGCCCCTGGGATCAATGGATTGGTTGTGCAGGCACTGAACCCCAGAGAAAATCCTAGAGGCAATAAAAAAAAATAAATTAAAAAATTCTTAACTTAGCTTCTGCCCCTGTTTCACTCTGAAGAGGTGGTCTTTCTGTTTTAAAGATTACCTGGGGAGTCAGGTGGTAGCGCAGCGAGTTAAGTGTAGGTGGCACAAAGCGCAAGGATCCTGCTTGAGCCCCTGGCTCCCCACCTGCAGGGGAGTCACTTCACAAGCGGTGAAGCAGGTCTGTAGGTGTCTTTCTCTCCCCCTCTGTCTTCCCCCCATCTCTCCATTTCTCTGTCCTATCCAACAACAACAACGACATCAATAACTACAACAATAAAACAACAAGGGCAACAAGAGGGAATAAGTAAATAAGTATTAAAACAAAATTACGGGAGTCGTGCGGTGCCGCAGTGGGTTAAGCGCACATGGCGCAAAGCTCAGGGACCGGCGTAAGGATCCCTGTTCAAGCCCCGGCTCCCCACCTGCAGGGGAGTCGCTTCACGGGCGGTGAAGCAGGTCTGCAGGTGTCTATCTTTCTCTCCCCTCTCTCTCTGTCTTCCCCTCCTCTCTCCATTTCTCTCTGTCCTATCCAACAACAAAGCAACGTCAACAAAGGCAATAATAACCGCAACGAGGCTGCAACAACTAGGGCAACAAAAAGGGGAAAAAATGGCCTCCAGGAGCGGTGGATTCATGGTGCAGGCACCAAGCCCAGCAATAACCCTGGAGGAAAAAAAAAATTACCTGATATTGCTACCCCCAGGTGAAAAATGTAGCTTAATGAGAATAATACAAAGAAATGAAAATTTGGAGAATAATTCCAAACTCAATCACAAGATATAAAGGTATAAAGGAAGGACATTTCACTACTTCTCAGATGTAAAGGGCAGTCAGATCAGATGGCTAAGAAGACCCAGTCCTAGGGGCCAGGTGGTGGTGCACTTGGTTGAATGCATGTATTACATGGTTATGACACAAGGACCCAGGTTCAAGTTATGGTCCCCACCTGTAGGAGGAAAGCTTCACGAGTGGTAAAGCAGTGCTGCAGGTCTCTCTCTGTCTTTCTATCCCCCCCCCTCTCAATTTCTGGCTATCTCTATCCAATAAATAAATAAAGATAAGAAAAATAGAAGACCCAATCCTTATTGGTAAAGCTTCCCCTCCTCTATCCCTGATTCTTTCTCTTTCCATGGAGCCCCAAGCTTCTGTCATTTACTCTCACTTACCTTGGGACTGTGGGCAAGGGTGATATGCACTGCTTATGTGTCTAAAGGCACAGCTGAGAAGTGGGGTCTCCTTTGCGGTCAGAGATGTAATCACGTGTTCTCGGTTTTTTTTTTTCTGTCTCCTGTGTACGGTATGTTGTGAGGAAGGTACGGTACCTAGGGACATGACTGCAGCTGGCCTCACTAAGCTCTTGGCTCTGCTTCCAATATCAAGCATTGGGACTGTCTCCAGCCTCAGACATACCAGTACTCTGCATAAGCAGCCAAAAGACCACCTCCCAAATAGGTGACCCCATCTGGGCTCTACATTGGAGTTTGGGGAACAGGGGTACAGCTTCTCTCCCCACAGGTTAGCCTGGTTCTCCAGTCATGGCACTTAAACTCTACAGTTTCATCAAGGAACTCTGCTCTTTGGATCAGTTGGAATTTGTCTCTAAATCCCAGAACATTCTCTCCATCTCCCTAAAGAGATGCAGATTCAAGGATCCAAGGAAATCTCCACCCTCAAGAACCCCCCAACATCTCCCATTCTTTCCCCCATCACACCTGAGCTGCTGATTCTCTTACCAGTTCACTATCAGTACTGCGTCATTCTCGGCGATGAAAGGGAGATCTCCACGTGCCTCCCACATAGCCAAGCAGATCCACAAAAGGCACTGGGGCATCGTCACAGAATGTCCTTGTCCCCAGAGTATAGAAGACACTTGTCTCTCTGTTGATAGGGTACAAGGGGAGCTGCTTGTCCGTTGCCCTGGGAAGCTTCTCCTTGCTGAGTGTGAAGCCTGTCCAGCGTGATGATCCCTGCTCCTTCCAACCTTCTTCCTCAGCTAGAAATAGGAAGGATATTGTCCACCCACAGTGAGGCTCTGATGACCCACATTATGTCTGGAGAAGCTAAATCCTGGAATTCTAATAGCAGTAGCAGCAGGGGATGTGAGGAGCACAGATTGTGACCTGGGATTAGGGAAAACACACAAATCTGATTTCCCCCCAGTGGTCAGGGGGATAAAAACATCTGTCAGCAAAGTTTCTTCAAAGACTGGGCTAAAAGATTCAGAAAATTACCTTTATGAAATTCAAGCATCCTCCTCTCTTTTTTACTCCACTCAACAGGTACAAAGAAATACTGGTCCATTGGGGAAGGGGAAGGAAGTAAATTTCCCAGTACCTCCTCTGACCCAGGGGACAGAAATCACTAAAATATGAACATCAGATGTTAATTGCTTTCCCATGCTCCATTGCAGGGGAATACACCATCATGACTGCTCACTTTCATCTAAAAAGGAAGATTGGTTACTTTGTCATTCAGACCTACCTTCCATGCATAATGACCGTCATCTTGTCACAGGTGTCTTTTTGGCTGAACCGAGAATCTGTCCCAGCCAGGACAGTATTTGGTAAGTGTCCCCAGGCCAGGCCTGGACACCAGAGTTGTGTCTGCTTCTAACCATCCCTAAACAACAGCCTCTGACCTTTTGGTGCTGCCTATCTGTTCTGTAATCTGGAGATTACAATCAAATGGAGCAGTTAGTTAAGAATTCAGTGTACGGAAGTCTGGCGGTAGCACAGCGGGTTAAGCGCATGTGGCACAAAGCACAAGGACGGGCGCAAGGATCCCGGCTCGAGCCCCCCTCCCCACCTGCAGGGGAGTCGCTTCACAGGTGGCGAAACAGGTCTGCAGGTATTTGTTTTTCTCTCCCAGTCTCTGTTTTCCCTCCTCTCTCCATTTCTTTCTGTCTTATCAAACAACGATGACATCAATAACAACAATAACTACAACAACAATAAAAAGACAACAAGGGCAACAAAAGGGGAAATAAATAAATAAATAAAAAGAAAGAATTAAGTGTAAGAAGTTGGGTGGTAGCGCAATGGGTTAAGCGCACATGGCGCTAAGAGCTGGGACCAGTGTGAGGATCCCGGTTTGAGCCCCTGGCTCCCCACCTGAAGGGGCATCGCTTCGCAAGCGGTGAAGCAGGTCTGCAGGTGTCTATCTTTCTCTCCTCCTCTCTGCCATTCCCTTCTCTATTTCTCTTTGTCCTATCCAACAACAATGACATCAATAACAACAATAATAACTGCAACAAAAGGGGAAAGAAAGGCCTCCAGGAGCAGTGGATTCATAGTGCAGGCACCGAGCTCCAGCAATAACCCTGGAGAAAAAAAGAAAAAATTCAGTGTTGGGGTTTAAGATAGAAGATTACTCTCTGAAGGAGGGAAAGTTCTGGAATCATGCATGGTCTATGTGATCATTGTTTTGGGGCCAAAGACCCTTTAAAAATTCTGAAGTTGCCAGCACATCTGTCTTCTTTAAAGTTTCAGTTTTGTGTTTTTATAGTTATCAGAAAGTAATACTTTGTACTTCCGTAGACAGTATTCTTTTTTTTCTCAAACAACAGCAACCTTTAAAAAAATTTTTATTATTTATTTACTTATTTTAATCTCTTTTTTGTTTTTTATTAGTAACGAGGAAACACTGACAGAACCATAGGATAAGAGGGGCACAAATCCACACAATTTCCACCACCAGAACTCCATATTCTATCCCTTCTCCAGATAGCTTTCCTAGTCTTTATCCCTCTGGGAGTATGGACCAGGGTCATTATGGGATATAGGTGGAAGGTCTGGCTTCTGTAATTGCTTCCCCACTGAACGTGGGCATTGGCAGGTGGGTCCATACTCCCACCCTGTCTCTCTCTTTCCCTAGTGGGGCAGAGCTCTGGGGAAGTGGAGCTCCAGGACACATTGGTGGAGTCATCTGTCCAGGGAATTCTGGTTGGCATCGTGCTAGCATCTGGAACCTGGTGGCCTCCCCCGAGAATCCCAGGTTGAAAACTACTTCCTTTTGGAGCTCACACCAGGTGTTGTTTCCAAGCTGCCATCTTGACTCCATCCTCATTTACTTATTGGATAGAGACAGAGGAGAGGAAGAGGAGATAGAGAGGTGCTGGGCTAGCTTCGCAGGCGGGAGAGAGAGATGACCAGGGGCTCATGGCTGAGTGGTACGCAGTTCAGTCTTTATTCATGTGGAACGCAGTGCAATCTAAGCTATCTCTAATCACAATCCTGTCCTGAGGCAGAAGTGTCAGGTCCGAAGAGGATGTAGGTAGGATAGGGGGTGGGGAGAAGGAAAAAGCCTACAAAATAGTGAGGATTAAACCAGTGCCCAGGAGGTAGGGCGGTGCTTAGTTAACAGTGGTTATGTAAATAGAATATAGTGTTAAGCAGGGAGGATTAAACCAATGAAACAGAAGGGGTCTTAGAAGCAGAATTTAGAAGCAGACCAACAGAGAGGTAAAGAGAGAGAGAAAGAGAGAGAGAGAGAGAGACCTACAGCCTTGCTTCACCACTCGTGAAGTTTTGTTCCTACAGGTGGGAACCAGGGACGTGAAGCTGGGTCCTTGTGCACTATGTGCCACCACCTGGCCTTAGTAGGCTGTTTTCTTTAAAATATTTATGCCTGTGGCCAGAACTTCCATATGTGACACGGGAGCTTGATCCCTTGAGTCACATAGGTTCTGCTCTCTTGAAAAATAAACTAAGCTGTAGAAATATGTATGCTACTTAAGACTTAAAGCACCAAGTGACGATCCATTTGTTGTATGTGATATGATAGCTAAATCATGCATGTTCAATACTGTCAGGGTCAAAGGGGAAAATTCTTCCTTCCCTCTGGGTTGGATGAACAAACAACAAACATATTATCTGCAAGGTTAATAGGAGAAAGGAAGCAGGTTTCATGACACATTTATGAAGAATCTTCATGACTACATCCTAATACAAATGACACACTAGAAGTTTATATCTAGTGTTACTTACTGGGAGTGTCTATGCCTCCCACTCTCTTCCACTTGCTCTTTGGTAAACACCATTTTTTTTTTTGTCAAAATTTAGGAAGTGTTTTTGGTGTGTGTGTGTCTGTGTGTTCCTATTGCATTTTCTTTGATATCCCAATATGAATGAAACCATCTGGTAGTTATTTCTTTCTCTTCCAGACTTACTCTATTTCACATAATTACTTCCATGTTGTTGCAAAATAAAATATTGTGTCATTTTATGGCTGCAATGTCATTTACACCACTTCTCTTTTTGTTGTCTCTAGTCACTGGGGCTCAGTGCTGGTACTAAAATTCCACTGCTCTACTTTTGGCAGCCTTTTTTTTTCATTCCATAGAGAGAAATTAACAGAAGAGGGGGAGATAGAGAGAAAGATAGACACCTACAGACATGCTTCACTGCTCATGAAGCATCCCCTTGCAGGTGGGGAGTAGAGGTTTGAACCCAGATCTTGGCATGTATCCTCGCGCTTAGTACTATATGGTTTCCAGTAGTTCCTTATTTCGTTGCAGCATGATTCCAGCTTTCACATAGTGTTTTCTTGTAAATGTGTGAGCCACATTGAATTTGATGATACCTTAATGATGTCACTTCAATATAATTATTTCTGTAGAGACTTATTTTTGAAGTAAGATCATATCTGAGGTTATGGGAGCTTGAATCAATATACAGGTTTGGAGGGGAACACAATTCAATGACAACAGCTAGATGTATGCAGTGCACCTTTATGCAGACAAAATGTAGGAAGAATGATGGCCTGGTTAACAGTGCAAACTGTGAGGGATGGTAAGGGTTCTACAAACCTGCATCTGAATATGAGTTCTCATTTGCCAGCTGCTTGGCAATACTAGATTTGGGATACACCTGTAAATACTTCGAGATGTCTAAACTCTCCACCAGCAAAATAGGTACAGTAACACATCTGGAAATGACTTCGGGTGGAACCTGGCACCTTGTAGGTGGCTCCTAATATGTCAGGCTTAGGAGGATATCCCCTTCAAGGTGCCCAGTCCTGCTGTGTGGCCACTACAATATACCCTTAGAAGCCACATCAGATGTCCCAGGACATCCTTGTGTAGAAACACTGATCTCTCACAGAGTGAGTGAGGCACCAGACTCAGACTCATGACTTCAGTTGTGAATGTGACTCCTGACTGTTTCAGGTTGGGTACTGGGCAAGTCTTTCTCATTAATCAGTCCTGAGCAGCATACTTTCAAAATGGCACAGTAAATCTCTGTGGAATATTCCCCCTGGAGAGGGAGTGGCATATCAGGTAGAATGCACAGGTTAGAATCAAACCCGCAGTCCCCTCCTGCAGGGGCAAAGCATCATGAAGCAGTACTGCAGGTGTCTCTTCCCATCTCTAGCTCCCTCCTCTCTATCCATTTTTCCCTCTGTCTCTATCCAATAAATAAATGAATGAAATGTGGTCAGGGGTAGATAACATAATAGTCATGCAAACAGACTCTCATGCCTGAGGCTCCAAAGTCCCAAGGTCAATCTCCTGCACCACTATAAGCCAGAGCTGAGCAGTGCTCTGGTAAAATAATAATAATAGTAATAATAATAATAAATATAAATAAATAATAAAAATAAAATCTTTTTAAAAATTACCACACTGGGTACAATGTGAGTGTGCTGCCCTTTCTCAGTGAGATTTTGCCCAGTGTCAGGAAGGAATGTCACATACTTTACACACCTTTTGGGGATGGCTGTATTCTAGATTCAGTTCAGAACAGTGGGAAAGTCATTAGGATAAGTGTACAAACCAGAACCAAGTTCCTTCCCCCTCTCACTTTAAATTCTAGAGTATAAATCTGATTTCTTTTGGTTAGCTTGATTTTAAATGTTGTGTTAGATGTTTTGAAAACCACAGAGAGGGAGGTTCAGACTGGGAGTGAAAATGGCCTTTCCCATTTTGGTCAGTGTATGGGTATTATAGTGGAGTCCAGGCGCTGATCTTTGTTTCTGTTCTCCAAACTGCCTGCCATCATTGACAACTACAGGAGTGACCACAGTGCTGACCATGACAACCCTCAGTATCAGTGCCCGGAACTCTCTCCCCAAAGTGGCTTATGCCACCGCCATGGACTGGTTCATAGCTGTGTGCTATGCTTTCGTCTTCTCAGCGCTGATTGAGTTTGCCACTGTCAACTATTTCACAAAAAGAGGCTGGGCCTGGGATGGCAAGAAGGCCTTGGAAGCAGCCAAGTTCAAGGTACTGTTATAAATTTTTTCTTTACTCTAGGGAAAATAGAAAAAAAAAATCAAAAAATCAGTGTCAGGTTCAAATGGAAATTTAGATGTTCCTCCCACTCCCACAACCCCCTCCCTTGCTATAACCCTTTCCTTATAGTCAAGGTCCATACAAAGCCTCACTTTAAACAGGTCATATTTTATTTACTGGATTTGAAGTTTGAGTATAATTTATCATTAAAAAATAAATAAATAAATAAATAAATAAATAAATAAATAAATAAATAGTTAGGCAATAGGAGATAGTTCACCCAGCAGAAACTAGTCATTCCCATGTGCAAGAACCTGGGTTTTAGCCTAGGAACCACATGAGAGCAGCATGTATAACACCAAGATGGTGATCCCTAAAGTGTAGAGAAGTGCTATAGCACTTCTCTCCTTTCTCTATCTCTCTCTCATTCTAACTAAAACTGAAAAGGGGAAAGAACTTATCCACTGGGAACGGTGGGATCATTCAGACAGAAGGCCCATATAAGGAAAAAAAAAAAGCAGATTTTATTTTGAATAGCTAACTTTGTTTAAGCTCTGGGAGTGATGATCTGTGAATAGTTTTGGACTTGCTTATATTCAGGCTCATTATTTTGCAAAAGTACCTCCTGTCTGTTCAGTTATGAATCCGTTCTTTTTCTCAACCTTTTGCACCTTCTATGAAGTGGCTGTAACGTCATGAAGGTAACATGCTACATATTGAAAGCATCATGTCAGTAAAACATCCCCATTTCCACTGACAAGATGAAATGACTTCTTTTTTTTTAATAAGTATTTTTTTCAAATATTTTTTTTAAAAATTTTATCTTTTATTTATTTGTTGGATAGAGACAGTCAGAAATTGAGAGGAAGGGGGGGATAGAGAGGGAGAGAGACAGACACCTGCAGCCCTGTTTCACCACTTGTGAAGCTTTCCTCCTGCAGATGGGGACCAAGGGCTCGAACCTGGGTCCTTGTGCACTGTAACGTGTGCTCAACCAGGTGTGCCACAACCTGGCCCTGAAATGACTTCTTTTAATGGTGCACATGAATTATTATAAAAATCACTACTCTGTTTAAAGCAATTAACTGTTGGGTACTTGGAGGTTGACTGGTGCTTCCACCTAATTACTATTTAAAGAAAAACGGTTGTGCAAAATTCCGAGCTGAACGATGTCTGTGGGGAGATGAGAATAATGTATATTGAACAGAAAATGGAACAGTACATGACAGACTGCTAATTATACCAGGCATTAAACAAATAAGCAAATCCTTTTCTCTGAGTGAAGAATTGCCCAGAGTCATTAGGGAAAATAAAGCTTAATCTATCTTTTGAAAAAAAACAGCTTGGTGGAGTTGGGTGGTAGTGCAGCGGGTTAAGCGCACGTGGCGCAAAGCTCAAGGACCACCATATGGACCCCAGTTCTACCCCCCCGGCTCCCCACCTGCAGGGGAGTCGCTTCACAGGCAGTGAAGCAGGTCTGCAGGTGTCTATCTTTCTCTCCCCCTCTGTCTTCCCCTCTTCTCTCCATTTCTCTCTGTCCTATCCAACAATGATGACAACAATAATAACTACAACAATAAAACAACTACGGTAACAATAGGGAATAAATAAATAAATAATTGTTTAAAAATTAAAAAAAAAACAGTTTGGAGGGAGTTCTGGAAGATGTTAGAGAAAACTGATTTCTATGTCCTAATCTCCCAAGCAGACCTACATACCAGTAATGACACATCCAGAACACTGGTCTCTGTAGACAATGAACTTTGTCTCCTTTAAGACAGCCCATGAGGGATTAGGGTGACAGCATAATGGTTATGCAAAAGTCTTCCATGCCTGAGGCTCTGAGGTCCGAGGTTCAGTTCCCCAGCACCACAGTCAGCCAGAACAGAGGTCATTCTCTGTGTCTCTTTCACTAAGATATATATATATATATGACGGCCTTTGCAGGGCCAGGCAGTGACATACCCATTTAAAAGCACATAGTACTAAGTTCAAGGACCCACATAAGGACCCAGGTTGGAATCCCCTGCTCCCCACCTGCAGGGGAATACTTCACTAGCAGTGAAGCAGGTTTGCAGGTATCTCTCTCTCTCTCTCTCTCTCTTTCCTCTTCCTCTCTTAGTTTCTCTTTGTAGTATTCAAGGAAATGGAAAAAATGACCTCCAGGAGGAGTGGATTCATAGCGCCAGCTCTTGGAGGCAAAAAACAAACAAAACAAAAAAACAGCCATGCTTAGTTTATTTGTTTGTTTTTAATTTAATACTGCTGTTTCCCTTAATATTCAGCACCAGAAATTCTGACTTGACCTGTCCTGAGTGACTGTTCTGAACTGAGCCCCCTACCAAGCCCCAGTCTATCCCTCTAAGATGGAAAAAAGTCTAGAGGGACATATCATAGGTCTTCCTGAGGAAAAAGGAGTGCTTTATAAAGCAGGAACCTTAGGTGTGGGTGTAAAGGGAACAGTTGTGAGCTGAACATAGTGGATGATTAGTGGGAAAACATGTATCAAGGGAGGGCATCCTCAGATTATGGGAGTTCTTGACTAAAGCATGGGAACTTGATCAAACCAACAGAGGGAGCCATGAAGGGTGTTTGTTGAGGGGAGGTACAAGCAGGTTTCTTGAAAGAGTCCTTCCTGACACCAGCTCTTGGGTGGCCAGGTCTGAAATGGGAGAACAAGTGAGAGTTTGCTGCATGGATCTAGGTAATCAGGCTTATATACGTGAGGGAGGAAGGTGAACCGGGCTAGTGGGGTTGATAATAGTGGGGCATGAAGAGCCCTAAACATTGTCAGATGGACTCATCCTGGTTTTCAATCAATGCTTGTTGCTACTTGTCATACATCTGCATGGGCACTTAGAGGGAGAGGAAGGTAGTGTAATTGTCCAACGAAAGCTAATGACCATCTTTGGGAATAAGTACTATATACCTCAGCAAATCTTAGTGAGCAGTGAGATTAAATGTTGGGAGCCAGGTGGAGGCGTGCCTGGTAGAGTGCACATACTGTCATGTATAAGGACTCCAGTTCAAAACTCTGATCCCTGCAGGTCCTTCAGACCCTCTGGCTTTTTATTGGGGGGATGTGATGGGCAGTGGCGCATCTGGTTAAGCACACATAGCACTATACACTGAGATCCAGGTTCAAGCCCCTGCTCCCCACCTGCAGGGGGCGATGTATCCTGAGTAATGAAGCAGATCTGCAGTTGTTGTTCTTTCCCCTCCCCTCTCAATTTCTCTCTGTCCTATCTAATAAAAAATGGGGGGAAATGGCCACCAGGATCAGTGCATTTGTAGTGCTGGTACTGAGCCCCAGCAGTAACCTTGGAGGCAAAAAAAAAAGGAAGCAAATACATGAAATAAATAAATAAATATATACATACACACACACAAGTATGGATTGTCTTAGATGAGACCTATGTTCTGGTCCATTACTACATTCATAACTTTCAGGAGGAAGCTTCACAAGCAATGAAGCAGAGCTGCAGGTGTCTTCCTTTTGTTCTCATTCAACCTCTCTCTAGCCCTTTGCATCTCTCTCAGTTTCTCACCCTCTAGAAATAAAAAGAAAAACAAAAGGGATTTGGGTGGTGGACATCTGGTAGAGTGCTCATGTTGCACTGTTCAAGCTGATACAGGTTCAAACTCCCTCTGCACAGCTGCAGGAAGGAGACTTCACAAGTGGTTTATTGTAGGTGTCTTTTTCTCTCTCTCTCTCTCTCTCTCTCTCTCTCTCTGTGTGTGTGTGTGTCTCTATCTCCCACCTCAACTTTCAATATCTCTATGTCTCTATCCAAAATAAATAAAAAATTAATAAAGAAGAGAGTCATTCTTTTTTCTTCTTCCATTTTATTTGATAGAACAGAGAAAAATTGAGAGGGATGGAGAGATAGAACAGTAGGGAGAAAGAGAGACAGCTGCAGACTTGCTTTACCACCTGTGAAGCATCCCCACTACAGGTTGGGAGCAGAAGCAAGTGTCGTTCTTTAGAAAAAGAGAGAGAGAGAGAGAGAGAGGAAGGAAAGAGTAGTTTGTATTAATAACCCTGGTGAGAATGAGAGAGAGAGAGAGAGGAGAGAAAGAGTCATTCCCTGTGGCTTGGAAGACAGAATGATTGTGAAAAAAAAAAAATTCTTACTTGCCTGAGGCACCAGAGGTTCCAGGTTCAGTCCCCAGCACCACTTCAGCTAGAATTGAAGAATACTCTGGGGGAAAAAGTCATTCAATAGAAGGGATCCTGGGGTCCTACCCCTTATCCTCTTATGCCTGCAAGACTCCATGAACTAGAATCCTCAGGACATCTAAAAATCATTCTGGTGGGCACTTCAGTTTGTAATACACAGGAAATGAACATGAATTAAGAAGCCTAGTGTTAGCCAACTCTACGAGCTGTTTATTTCCCCAAGAGCATTGCTCACCTCATGTTCATTAGTAGTATGAGCTGTTGAACCTGGGCCTCAGAGCCTCAGGAATACAAGTCTTTTGCATAACCATTATGCTATGTCCCAGGACTCCAGAAGCTGACTGTTGAAACAGAAGGAATGTGGAGGGGAAAAAAAAAACTGGCTGTGCTCACAACCGTTACAGGTTTGACCCTCCAAAAGGAAATGATGGGCCACAGTGTGGGGTTCAAGGTAGGAGTGAACCCTTGTCAAAGCACAGAGGGAGAAAGTAGACTCAGTAGAGAAAAGAAGTTGACCACAATGAAGTACAACTGTTGCAGAGGAGGGGGTCAAAGGGCATAGGAGTTCCCTTAATACTCCACCAGTAGGGTTCTAGAAAAATATCCACATGGAGAAATCCAAGAAAACCTATCAGTTTCAGTGAGATGGGAATTTACTGAAGCAACACAGAGACAGAAAAGAGAGAAGAGAGGTCAGGTGGTGGTGCACCTGGTTAAAAGCACACATTATGGGGCCGGGCAGTAGCACAGTGGGTTAAGTACACATGGCAAAGCAGATGTCTATCTTTCTCTCCCCCTCTGCCTTCCCCTCCTCTCTCAATTTCTCTCTGTCTTGTCCAACAGCAATAACAACAACAACAATAAACAACAAGGGCAACAAAAGGGAAAAAAATGGCTTCCAAGAGCAGTGGATTCATAGTGCAGGGACCCAGCCCCAGTGATAACCCTGGAAGCAAACAAACAAGCAAAAGCACACATTATGGTGTTCAAGGATGCAGACTCAAGGTCCTGTTCCTCACAGAAAGAAAGCTTCACAAGTGGTGAAGTAGGGCTTCAGATTTCTCTGTCTCTCTCCCTGTCTATCTCCCTCTCCACTCTCAATTCCTCTGTCTCTATGCACTAATAAATAAATTCAAATCTTAAAAAAAAAGACAGAAGAAGATACATGCATAGAAACAGGCCCTTAAGAGTGACAGAGCGGGAGTTGGGCTGTAGCACAGTGGGTTACGCACAGGTGGCACAAAGCACAAGGACCAGCATAAGGATCCCCGTTCGAGCCCCCAGCTCCCCACCTACAGGGGAGTCGCTTCACAGGTGGTGAAGCAGGTCTGCAGGTGTCTTATCTTTCTCACCCCCTCTCTGTCTCCCCTCCTCTCTCCATTTCTCTCTGTCCTATCCAACAACGATGACAACAATAGAACAAGGGCAACAAAAGAGAATAAATAAATTAAGAAAAAGAGTGACAGAGCAAGAGAGTCCTGAATTTCCTTGTCTTATTACTTTGGGGGAGGGGTATGGGAGAGGAATGGTTAGTGGTTTACAGTACAGTTATTTAGTGCATGGGTCCAATTTCTCATCTGACCAAAATAGGTGTCTGCAAAATACTGTCATGCCAAATTTTGTCCATCATAGTGTGCTCAGACCTGAAAGCCTGATTCCTCACCCTTCTCCCTGCCCTCCTTCCCCAGAGTCCTTTGCATTGATGCAATACCCCATGAATGAGATCTGTTCTTATTTCTGCCCATGAGTGAGAGCATCATCCTATATTCATCTTTCTTTTCTAATGTATACATCAGAAAGGACAGTAACAGCAAAGTTTGAAAGGCCATCCTACACTTTTGGGGCACAGGGTAATACTGGTTTACAGTTGACAGTAAAATACAGTAGTTTGTAAATGTGAAACATTTCTCAGTTTTCCACATAACAATCTAACCCCCTACCTAGGTCCTCCTCCACCATCATATTCCAGGACCTAAACACTCTTCCCCACCCCAGAGTCTTTTCCTCCTACTTTTAGGTAGGTTCTAGTGATGCTGAGACATATTCTGAGAGGATTAACTTTAGGATTTGTCTTCAGGTGTGCACATATGCATTCATCTACATTTTATGGCCTTAGGTGAAAGTGGAGATACCAGCATAGGATGTAGGAATCCCAGAGTGTGACCCCCTCTTCAGAGCAGGGTGCAGGGGGAGGGATTGCTTGCTTGCTGGAAGGATACTTCCAGCACTCTCCAGGAATCGCTCCCTAAGTAGATCCCTTAACAGAGCCAGAAGCCCTCTCCCAAAGGTAAGCTGGTAAGTCCCTATCTCTTTGTTAAGAGACAAGTCGAGGAGGGGTGGCTGGGCAGTGGCGCATATAGTGGCATGAGGACTGGCATAAGGATCCCAACTTGAGCCCTCAGTATTATAATTTAAACTTAAAAGGGGGTTTGGGGGAGCATTGCGGGTGTGTAAAAGGATTCACAGTGGGGAGCTGGGTACGGGTTTAAACATACAAGGTTTATTAGGGCATTACAAAAGCATAGGACATATATTTAGATACACAAAATAAGCAGTTATCATCAGGGGTTAAGAGTACGCTAGGTCCATAAAGTCTAAGTATAGTTATCCAAAGTTTAGTCCCATAAGATAAACAATTATCAGCTGAGGTGAAAGTTGCTCATGGCTGTAGAGGGGTCTAAAAGTTTACCGGCTAGCGGTCACACATGTTCGGTTCCCAGGAGAAGTAGCCATGGTGGATACCTGGAGCACCTCTGCCAAGATGAAGCAGCAGCCAAAAAGAATGACCTGCTCCAAGTCCTGTGCTTTTATACATTCCCTTCTCTGTGTGTCCCACCTCAGGCTGACGTCATTCAAATGCTAATAATACCAAACTCCTGTTGGGGTCACAACACCCAGTTCCCTACCTGTAGGGAGTAGCTTCTCAAGCAGTGAAGCAGGTTTGCAGGTGTCTATCTTTCTCTCCCCCCTGTCTTCCCTTCCTCTCTCGATTTCTTTCTATCCTATCTAACAACAATAGCAATGGATAAAAGACGCTGCCAGGAACAGTGGATTCATAGTGCAGGAACTGAGATCCAGCTATAACCCTGGAGGCAAGAAAAAAAAAAAAAAAACAGGGAGTCAGCAGTAGCACAGTGGGTTTAGTGCACATGGCACAAAGCGCAAGGACCAGCTCAAGGATCCCGGTCCTAGCCCCAGCTCTTCACATGCAGGGGAGTCGCTTCACAAGCAGTGAAGCAAATCTGCAGGTGTCTTTCTCCCCCTTCTCCACCTTCTCCTCCTCTCTCTATTTCTCTCTGTCCTATCCAACAATGAGGACATCAACAACAACAACAATAATAACTACAACAACAATAAAAAAGGTCAACAAAAGGGAAAATAAATAAATTTTTAAAAACCTTTAAAAATAAATAAGTAAGTAAATAAATAAATAAAAATAAAAAGAGAGACAAGCCATCTTGGGGTTGGGTGGCTGAGTGCACACATTACCATGTACAAGGACCTAGATTCTAGCACCCACTCCCCACCTATAGGTGGAAGGAACACTTCGGAGCAGTGAGCCGAAGTCTGCAGATGTCTGTCTTTCTCCTTCTTTATCTCCCTTCCCCTCTCAGTTTCTCTCTGTCTTGTCAAAAGAGAAATTTTTTTATTATTTATTTAAGAAAGGAGACATTAACAAAACCATAGAATAAGAGGGGTACAATTCCGCACAATTCCCATAACCCAATCTCCACATCCCACCCCCTCCCCTGATAGCCTCCCCATTCTCTATCTCTCTGGGAGTATGGATCCAGGGTCCTTGTGGGTTGCAGAGGGTGGAAGGTCTGGCTTCTGTAATTGCTTCCCCGCTGAACATGGGTGTTGACTGGTCGATCCATACTCCCTGTCTGCCTCTCTCTTTCCCTAGTAGGGTGGGGCTCTGAGGAAGTGGAGCTCCAGTACACATTGATGGGGTCATCTGTCCAGGGAAGTCTGGTCGGCATCTGGAACCTGGTGGCTGAAAAGAGAGTTAACATACAAAGCCAAACAAATTGTTGAACAAAAAGAGAATTTTTTTTTTTAAAAAAGGGGAGAGACAAGCCAATCTTTGCAAGTTTTAAAAATGAGATTTTTATCCTCTTTTGCAGAAAAAGGAGCGGGACTTCATCCTGAATAAGTCAACAAATGCTTATACTACTGGGAAGCTGACTCACCCCCCAAACATCCCAAAGGAACAGACCCCAGCAGGGACCACAAATGCTTCTTCAGTCTCAGTAAAACCTCCTGAAGAGAAGACAGCTGAAAACAAAAAGACTTACAACAGCATCAGCAAGACTGATAAAATGTCTCGAATTGTATTTCCAGTCTTGTTTGGCACTTTTAACTTAGTTTACTGGGCCACATATTTGAACAGGGAGCCAGTGATTAAAGGACCTGCCTCACCAAAGTAAAGGAATTCTTTGCCCTCCCAAATTCTAAGAGAGCCATATTCCAGCAAAAATGATACCCAGGCAAGAGTGAACTTGAAAGGACCTTTCCTACTGGGGCACTCTCTTTCAGGAATTTTTTTGCATGTTCAGTAATATGTACAAATAATATTGCCTTGATGTTTCTGTATATAATGTCAGATGTTTCCAAGCTGTCATGTTGATAAAGTGGAGCAACTTTCTAGAAAAATGGAAGACCATGGCTCTGACACTCAGATGCTCAGTAACTTACATTAATAGTTTACAAATGAGATAAGTATATTTTTAACTGTTCTTAGTGTTATCTAACAAGGTTTTTTATACTTCAGACACCATTTCATTCAAATTTTCCCTGTGGATAAATATTTTAGGAAGTGATGACTGACCAACTCTACTTGACCAACTCTCACTTGAAATAAAGATCACCAAGAGCACTTTTTTTCCATTAAAAAAGAGAGAGACTGTGGGCATTTATGTACAAAATGAATTGCCTTTGATAATTCTTATTGTTCTAAAATTAGATGAGTATTGCATGATCTTACATTATGAAATAGTATAGGTCAACATTTATGCAGACAAATTTCATAAACAGAAACCCACAGTATGTTAGATTAACAGGAAAAAAATCCCCTGAGGAAAGAAATATATATATATATATATATATATATATATATATATATATATATATATATATATATATAGTTTGGTGTAACCTTATTTGTCCCCAACCCCACTGCCCACCACCAAGCAAACACTGACCACAAAAGAAAAACAAACATTGGTGTGATGACAAGGTTGGTATTGAATCTGTTTCATCCCCTTCCAATCCACTGACCTCCTTGCTGCAGCTGGTGTGTTGTGCTTCAGTGGTAAGAAGTTGTAATTGAGTTATTTTCCATTCTATTTCCTTGTACGTATTTCCTGATTGAATTATTGCTCTGTTAGCTTTTGTATATGAACTTTAAATGTTCATTAAAAATAAAAAAAAACACAGTTGAGCAGATATTGTGGATAAATGTCATGTTTTTATAAAATAGTTATTTTGGTAGACCAATTTCCTAAGTAGGATATATTAAAAAAAAAACAACTATCCTTTCCCTCCCCTTCCCTTCTCTTCTTTTCTATAACAGAGGACTGCTCAACTCTGGTTTATGGTGGTGCCAGGGACTGAACCTGGGAGTTTAGAGCCTCAGACATGAAAGTCATTTGTATAACTACTATGCTATTTCTTTCGCTGGGAAAAGAACTCTTACTTATCTAGTGGCTTACCTCTGTACCATTCTAATTCCTTGGAGATGAATGTAGGGAAGAAATGAGATAGAAACCCTTCTTTCTCATCACTCGAGTCTCCATGACACAATGACACAGTTTTCTGTGGCTCTCAATGGATGGAGATACCAAGATGAATGTTTGCTCTGTGCACAAGTTGACTGATCCGTTAATTTACTGCTTGTGAAGACTGATGCAAATTCCAGCCTTGGAGTCATTTACATGTTATAGTTGAAACGTAGAGGAACTGCATGTATGTATGTTATGTATGGAATAGGATGTATAAGAGAACAGTGTACAAAGGAAACTTTGTTTCCTCTATGAATCCCCTGGAATTATACAGGGTCAATTATGACTGCTAACAAACAGTACTAAAACAAGACTTGTCCAAATTGACCACATAATTCTAACTAGTTTTTTGTTATTTGTTTTAGATAGAGACACTAAATAAAACCACAGCATAGGAGGCCCGGTGCTAGCACTCCAGGTTAATCACACATAATATGAAGTGCAAGGACTGGGCAAGGATCCTAGTTGAGTCTTCCCGACCCCGACTTACAGGGAGGTTCGCTTCGCAAATGGTGAAGCAGGTTTGTAGGTGTCTGTCTTTCTCTCCCCCTCACTGTCTTCCCCTCCTCTCAATGTCTCTGTGTCCTGTCCAACAATAGCAACAACAATAACATCAGCAACAACAATGAAAAAAGTTGGCCCTAGGAGCAGTGGATTTGTAGTGCAGGCACTGAGCCCCATTGATAACCATGGAGGCAAACTCCCCCCCCCCAAAAAAAAAAAACTAAAACTAACAAACAAACAAAAAAAACCAGTATTGAAGCTTTCTTCAGTGTGGTGGAAGCCAGGCTCAAACCTAGGTCATACAAAAAGCAAAGCAGTGAACTATCCAAGTGAACTATTTTGCTGGCCTGTTAACTAGCATTTAAAATCCACCCACCACTCATGTTTGGTAGCTAGAAAAAGGCTATGACCAAGCACACCTGCATAGGTAGATAACCATTGAAAACTCATAGGATTTATCCAGGAGAAAAAAAAAAACTTTTCACACAATTAAAGGTCAGTTATCATGTTACCAGAGTCTCTGAGAGCCTCACAAATATTATGTTCTTCAAAATAGCAGGTGCCCATTTTGGACATCTGTTTCTCAGAGTATGCAAAAAGTTCCCTGTCCTTCTTTGTTTCATCATAGAATCCCACAATTAGGAAGGTAAAGGTGAACAAAAATGTGTTTTTATTTTTTAAGAGTTTATTTATTCATGAAGATAGAGAGAGAGAGAGAGAAAAGAAAGTACCAGACATCACTCTGGTACATATGCTGCCGGGATTGAACTCAGGACCTCATGTTTGAGACTCCAATTCTTTATCCACTGTGCCACCTCCTGGTATTTTTAATAAAGGTATTTTTAAATCTTCACACAAAACATATTTCTTCATCACAGATGATGATAGTGGAATAATACCATGTGCTTTTCATTAAGTCCCAGCATAAAATATACCAAAACAAAATGGAAACTTAAGATCAATACAAATTTATGTTTAATTAATTTCTCTTATGTTGTCTTTAAATTTTTACTTTGCATTGTAGTTTGGAGAAAGATAATGGTGAGTTATGTGAAAATGTCTGCATACTTAACCCTGTACCTGGAGCATCTCACTCCGAATGGAAAACAATGTCTTCTGTGTCAGACAGCAATCATTTACTTGACAAGTTCTAGCCTTTGTTACAGAAAACCCTAGGAACTTTTCTGGATAAATTCCAGTTTGAATATATGCCCACAGTATTTGCATGCTGCTGAGCCTTAAATTTTCTGAATATTTACTGGGAAAGATCACATTGGTTTTCCACTCTCTTATTTTGTCTTATAGATATTTATTTCAGTGTTATTTCTAATGAGGACATCATAAAGAATCACCCTGAGAAAAAAACGATAAGTAGAGAGATACATTTTTTAAAATAAGTATAAATGACTGTGTCCTACTTTTAGAAGCATAGTATTTAAATGTATCTCTCTTGACATCACCACAAATAGAAAGACAGCCTACCCTAATAAGTCAGCAATCAGTGCTGCTTCTGTACTTTCTCACAAATCTATGGGTATATCTAGGGCAAACCTTAGCTAAAGTTGTTCCAGCTGTTTGTATAGAATAGCAAAGTTCAAATGTTTTTAGAATAACTATTAATCTTAAAATAATACAGTAAACACCCCCCTCTCAAAGGTTGACAAAGGGGCTGTAAATTTTCCATTATACTTGCCATGCTAAGTCCTTAGAAATAGTGTTCTTTGTCTCTCATGGAATGCGTTATGGTACAAAAGTATAGTAAAGTAAGAAATTAAAGAGGTTCATGGACTCAAATTGCATTTCCAAGTCAGAAGAAAATGACAATCTAGATCCCAGATCCTTATAATTTCTAACACTGGTTTCATAACATCACAAAGCTGTTTCCAGAGGAAAGTTGATTGAGAACAGAAACGGAGCCGAAAATGGAAAATTTTGCTTTCAGTCCTGGTTGAATGATTATCTATTATGAATGCCCTAGAGATTTTTTTTTTTTTTTACTTTGCACTGAGAGCATGACCTTTAAGTTTGTTCCCTCTAATATAAAAATGTATGCTTCTGTAATCATAAACTCTTCCTGACAGAAACACATCTGTCAGGGTAACATTTTCTGTCACTCCTCTCCCATGTGAGAGAAAAGGCAAGGAGTGGAGAAGCAGCGGGAGGAGGAGAGCTAGACCCACTGACTGGACAATGGTTGCTTCACTGGGGTGTGGAAACATAGCAGCAATGGCAGTGAGTCTTCAGTCAACGCTAGACTCTGTTGCAAGAACAAGCTCTAAATACAAAAAGAACCTATCTTTGGAAATTAAAAATGCCATTGTTGCCTCAGTAAAAACAGTATTTTAGATATTTAAAAATTAGTCTTTAATATCTTCTACAAGGCTAGCACATCTGGGACAATCAGTGTCAGAAGCAAACATGCTGAGTATCTGAATATGAATTACTCTGATCATTGCAATTACTTGCTGGCTTTATGGTGATGTTAGGTAAAGCAGTTCAAGTGCTCAAAAAGAGTCATTTTATCCAAGATTTGCATGATTATCTGTCTGTTACCACCATGTTCAACAGACTTGCTCAGCCCACAAATCAGACATGCTAGCATGATGCTGACCAGACTTCCTGGGACAGACAACCCCATCAATGTGTCTTGGAGCTCTGCTTCCCTAGACCCCTTCCCCACTAGAGAAAGAGACAGAGAGGCTGGGAGTATGGATCAACCTGTCAACGTCCATATTCAGCGGGGAAGCAATTAGAGAAGCCAGACCTTCACCCTTCTGCATCCCACAATGACCTTGGGTCCATACTCCTAGAGGGCTAAAGAATAGGAAAGCTATCAGGGGAGGGGATGGGATACAGAATTCTTGGTGGTGGGAATTGTATGAAGTTGTATCCCTCTTATCCTATCTTTTAGTCAATGTTTCCTTTTTATAAATAAAAAATTTAAAAAAAAGAATATTTGGAAATGAGCAATGGGTTCTTTATGGAAATTTGTGATTCAAAATCATGTACTGCACAGGGTTTCCTGAATATAATAACAGTCTGAAGCAAGATTTCCTTAACTTGTCTGACATGAAATGGAAAGAATAAAACCAAAGACCAAAAGATGGATAGATAAATAATAAATATAAACAAATAAAATAAAACCATAGGCCAGGAATGGTATTTTGAGACATTAGGACTTTAGAGGAGAATATTCAAAATAAACTCCACTTGACTTCTACATTCTTATTGTTTATTTATTTTTGGATAAAGAATTCAAGAGGGAAGTGGGGGGAGAGAGAGAAACACCTGCACCACTTGTGAAGCTTCCCCTCAGACACACACACTCAGGGGGAAACCTGGGGCTTGAACCCTAGATTTTCTACATGGATGTACCATTGCCTGGATCCTACTTCTACATTTTTCATGGTGGTCCTCCTTGTCCCTTAGTAGTCAGTGCTATTCCAAGCTTATGACAAGTGGTCTGTGACTACAAGCTGACCAAGAGAGGAGATACCAGAAACTAGGTAAGTGAAATTTGGTGAAATCCCTTTAGATAGGGAGTGCTTGGAATCCATCCAAAGAAAATATTTCTTGTTTATAAATAACCTGCTCAGTAATTTACACAAACCTATGCATATTTGATTGAGCAACACCTCCCCAAGAGGTGACATCTGCCTCAGCCTAACTAATAGGCTGATACTTTTCAAGCAGATTGACCATATGATTGGTTATCCAGAAAATGGTGAATTCAGGAGAGGGTAGATAACATAATGGTTATTCAAAGAGACTCTCATGTCATAAATCTCTGGAAGTCCCAGGTTCAATCCCCACCACCACCACCATCATAAGCCAGAGATGAATAGTGTGCTCTGGTAAAAAAGAAGGAGGAGGAGGAGGAGGAGGAGGAGGAGGAAGAGGGCGAGGAGGAGGAGGAGGAGGAGGAGGCGGAGGAGGAGGAGAAGGAGAAAGAGAAGAAGAAGAAGAAGAAGAAGAAGAAGAAGAAGAAGAAGAAGAAGAAGAAGAAGAAGAAGAAGAAGAAGAAGAAGGAGAAGAAGGAAGGAGGAGGAGGAGGAGAAATAAAGGAGAAGGAGAAGAAGAAGAAGAAGAAGAAGTGGGAGGGTGGACAGTGTGGACAGTGGTGCACCGGGTTAAGCGTACATACTGCAAAGCACAACGTCCTGCATGAGAATCCTGGTTCGAGCCTCAACTCCCCACCTACAGGGGGAAAGCTCCAATTCTGCATTAAAATTTTCAAGAACTCAGAACATATGAAGATAATGTTACCATGAATACAGAGAAAATGCCCTAGTTAGCAGTTAGCACGTATTTGAAAAAAAAATAAAAACTAGACAAAATGGACAGTTTACTGGGGGAAACAAATAATATTGAAATTGATGCTTTTAGAGAGAGACAATTTAAGTTTATCATTTTCATAGAAGAAAAAAAGAATGTTATCAAGGAAATGTCAACACACACACTCTGTTACCTTTCTATATCTCATTAAAATAAAATATCTTAAAATAAAACGGTGATGCAATCCATAAAAATTATTCAAATATAGGGACTATTCAAAGACAGATCCAGGCACATCAAGGAATTGCATCTGATGATAATGGTGGCTCAAATAAATGGGGTAAAGTTGAACTTGTAAGTAGTATGGAGAGATCTGGATAGCCATTTGGAAAAAATTAAATCTGTATCCCTTGCTTAGATTGCATACATGAGTATACAATGTCTAATGATCATATGTACATATATATCACACAGATACCAGAATAAATCATGGCTGAGTTCTTTCATAGCTTGGGTATAGGGAAAATATTTCCAACTATAATTTCAAATTGAAATGCAATAAAATATCAATAATGTAAACTTTAATAATTTAAAAATGCATTATGGGAAGAAATTATTTGCAATATATATGCAGGAAATTGCCATGATCTACAAAATTTAAAATTTAAAAACAAGCTGTGAAGAAATATTACAGAAAAAGGCACTAAGTGTATGAGAAGATAATTTGCTAAAACAGAAAAGGACCATAAACAGTTTTAAATGTTTAATTTTACCCATAATAAGAAAATGCAAAGTAGAACTATTCTGAGATATTATTTCTCACCTCTTAGTTTAACACATTTTGAAAATGAAGTATATTGACAAAGCTAAGGAGAAACATACTTTTGATAGTTGAAAAGAAAGAAGGAAATGTCCTTGTGAGGAGGAAATCTAGAAACATCTGGTGAATCTACAAATTTATCCTCTCACCTGGAACTCTCTTATCTAGGAATTTAGTGGGAGAGATAGCATAATGGTTATGCAAAAAGACTCTCCTATGTAAGACTCCCAGGTTTAATCCCTAATACTAGCATAAACCAGAGCGGAACAGTGCTCTGATTAACAGAGAGAGAGAAAGAAAGATGAAAGGAAGGAAAGGGAGCAAAAGAGGAATTTAATCTTTTAACAGTACGAAAGGAGACATGAATGGGCTATAAGTTCTAGAAATTCACACAAATGCGGGGAGTTGGACAGTAGTGCAGTGGGTTAAGCAGAGTGGGTTAAGCGTACCTGGCTCAAAGATCAAGGAGCACGGAAGGATCCCGGTTTGAGCCTCAGGCTCCCCACCTGCAGGGGAGTCGCTTCACAGGCGATAAAGCAGGTCTGCAGGTGTCTATCTTTCTCTCCCCCTCTCTGTCTTCCACTCCTCTCTCCATTTCTCTCTGTCCTATCCAACAACGACAACAACAATAAAACAATAAGGGCAACAAAAGGGAATAAATAAATATTAAAATAATATATACACAAATGCAAAATACTGAAAAAATACCTATCCAAATTTAAATATTAAAAATTAAAAGTATTTGTATTTCCCTGATCATGTGACTTAACATTTGTTTTATATGTCTATTGGCTCTTAGGATTTTTTTTCTTTTTTTTTTTTTTTAGAAGATTCTGCCTATGTCCTCCCCTTATTTTTTCCGTTTTTTTTAATTGTTGAGTTTGGTGAGTATGTTGGTTCTTAGCCCTTTATCTGATGTATTGCACATAAAGATTTTCTCCCACTGTGTGGAGAGTGACTCTGCTTTGGTTTTGGGGGAGCAAGACTCCTGTATACCTGTCACAGGGAAATGAGAGGTTGTGTTAACAACTGTACTGTAACCCACTAACCCCCAAGAAAGTATAAAAAAAATAAAAGTAAAACACATACATCTGCACACAGAAAACTATGTCCTTATGTAAAAAAAAGAGTTGTACTAGCAGCATTAGCTGATACAGAGTTATTTATGAGACACATTATTAAAGAAGCCAAAGAAGCAACATTCACAAGGTTCTATATAGCATGCAATACATAAAAACAGTGAGATGAGAAAATAGACATCTCTTTATTTTGACCTTCCAAAGACAAAATAATGCATAAGTTCATGGAACGGGCCATATATAAGAGAAGTAGGGAGATGGCTATAAAAAGGACATAATAGGACAATAGGCTCCTGAGTAGTTCTTATTCTTCTTTGTATAGGTTCAACTTTTTGGGATTATGTGAATTTTAAAATGTAATAAATTATAAGAACATTTAATTCTACCATAAGGGAGGGAAATTCTAAAGTTGAATGCACATAAGAACAAATTAATTCAGGCCCTCCCTCTCCCTTAATTAACAGCACAATATTTGAGAAAAAATGAAACCAGAACTGAGGTAGATTGCTCAGCTGGTAGAATACATGCTTTCCAGAGGCTGGGTGGTAGTGCAACAGGATAAGTGCACAAAGCTCAAGGACTGACGTAAGGATCCTGGTTCGAGCCCCCAGCTTCCCACCTGCAGGGGGGTCGCTTCACAAGCAGTGAAGCAGGTCTGCAGGTGTCTTTCTCTCCCCCTCGCTGTCTTCCCCTCCTCTTTCAATTTCTCTGTCCTATCTAACAGCAATGACAATAATAACAACAAGGGCAACAAAAATGGGAAAAAATAGCCTCCAGGAGCAGTGGATTCATAGTGCAGGCACCAAGCCCCAGTGATAACACTGGAGGCAGAAAGAGAAAGAGAGAGAGAGAGAGAATACATGCTTTTCATGTGAGAAACCTTGGGTTCAATCTGTGTGCAATATGAGAACACCAAAGATAGAGACACATGGAACTCCATGGATAACAGAGTAGTTCTTTGTTGTCTTTCCCCACTCCTCTTCCTATTTTTCTCATTTTCCTTCTTTGTCTTTTTTTTCTCTCTCTCTCTCATTAAGATATACAAGAGAAAAACTGGGATGTGGGGGGGGGGAGAAAGAGCACAGAATAACCAAATGAAAAAACTTGGAGTACTAAAGTAGAAATTATGAACAACTTTATACAGTTGTTCATAATTTATAGTTATAGTAATAACTATAACAGTTATAGTAATAAATATGTGTAATGATAATACAAATGTCAACAAATAGATTAAGAGAATAGAGCCCTGATAAAGCTGTATTTATATATGATCACCTGACTTATGCAAATGTACTGATCTAAAGGATGGTGTTTTAAATAAAAATCGCTAGGACAATTAGCTATCTAATAAAAAAAGAACACAGATTTTACTAAAACTATGTTCTAAAATTAAAAATAAATAAAACAGATTAAAAGAAGAGCCTTATTTTAAAGCTTTTAGATGAAAACATTGCAAACTATCTTTACTGTCTCTGATTTATGATTTATTCAATAGGACACAAGACACTCATGTTTATAAACAATTATTCAGAAAAAGTCATTGGCTGAGAGGTGGTATTCATCACATACACACTTAAAGGATTCACTAAAAGTGCACAAAAGCTTCTATAAACAAAATGAAGATGAACTCCTTAGTTTGAAAATTTGAATCATACTTCATAAAAGCAGATGATCCAATGGTAGGTAGAAACTCAAAAGGAATTCAGTGAAATTAAAGAAATATACCAAAATGTCTACAGTTAGATAGAATGACAAAGTTATATTTATGGAGGCTACAGTGTGGAAGGGACTCATGCGTCAATGGGTGGTAAATTTATACAACTACATTGAAAACTCTTTAGCAATATTTATTACCATGTCTTCTTTATGACTTAAAAACAATTTTAGTCAGATAACCAATAGAATTAAGCACTAAAGACATACAAGAACATATTCATGTCAGGTAAATGCTGTGTGGTCTACTGAACATCACAATTGAAAAGAATAACATGCACAGCAATATCAAACAAAATTGTGAATTGTTACTGCCTGATGCAGCATTGGTAGATCATGAAGATATTATACTTAGTGAAAAAAAAAAAAAAAAGACAGTCATACCTGAGATTCCAAAGGTCCCAGGTTCAATCCCAGGCACCACTGTGTGCTGGAGCTGATCAGTGATCTGATCTTTCTCTCTCTCTCTCTCTCTCTCTCTCTCTCTCTCTCTCTCTCAAATAAACAAATCTTTTTAGAAAATAAAAACGAGAGAGAGAAAGAGATGCAGGCTAGACAATAGCTTCATACTTCTATGTGAGATTCAAAAGGAGGCAAAGACTAGTCTATTTTGACAGAAAACAGAATATTGACATCGATTTCTCTGTCTTAATGTTTTTCTTTTCTTTTTTTTTCTTATATTTGATAGGACAAAGACAGAGAGAAATATCTGCAGCATGTGTGCTCCATCAAGTGCACCACTCGCTATTCACGTCTAAGGTGGCCAAACGACTGGTAAGAGGCAAGGAGAAGATTTTTTTTAGTTATTACCTTTATTTATTTACTGGATAGAAACACCCAGAAATCGAGAGGAATGGGGAGGGAGGAAGGGAGAGAGAGAGGGAGAGGGGGAGGGGAAGGGGAGGAGGAGGGGGAGGGAGAGAGAGAGAGAGAGAGAAGCCCTGCTTCATCACTCGCAAAGCTTTCCCTTGCAGGTGGGGACCGAGGGCTTGAACCCAGGTCCTTTCACGTTGTAACAGATGGGCTCAACCAGGTGCGTCACCACTGCAGTCCATGACTCTTGGATGTTGTTTTTATTCATGTGCAAAACTTTAAGAAGCCACATTTGAGAGCTAAGTACATTAATTTGTCGATAGCAATCATTTTGAGGAGAGAAAGGTGTTTCTTTTCCTATTTATTAGAAGATATAGCAACGCAATTTAGAAGTGCAGTTATGAGAAGGGAGAGATTTGATTTAAACAGAAAACCCAGAAGCCATTGGGCAGTGGTTTCACTCAGCACCGAGGTTTTCTGGGCTTTGCAGAGGCGCCTGTGGGAGGTGAAATGAGGCCAGGAAAGGAATCCTGTGAGTTACTTCTCCAAGAAGCCACAAGAGGATCCCTAGGCTAGGCAGTGAGTTTCACTGCCAGGCTGATTCCTCCCCTCCTCCTGGGGAGATGCGGTTCACTCTATAGGCTGAGGTCCAGCCCTGGGCTTCACAGCAAACCTACAGGCAAACACACAGCACTGTTCTTGCCAGAGAGTTTTCCAGTCAGAGAAGAACTAGAGCTTGTGCTTCGGTTTACTGTCTCATTTTCACCCTAACTCTTTCTTTGCCAGATAACTTGCAAAACCCGGGTGTCCAAGTGGAGCTCTCAGCTTCTCTTATCAGAAAAGCCCGTGCCTATAAACTAGGGGGAAAATATATACCTGAAAGCAGAAGTACACAAAAGCATGCAGGGAATACCCCCCAACACTTCATCTGCACTAGTCCAGTCTTTAGGTCCATGATTGCTCAACAATTTGTTTGGCTTTATATGTTAAGTCTCTTTTCAGCCACCAGGTTCAGAATGCCAGCAAGATGCTGACCAGACTTCCCTGGACTGACGACCCCACCAGTGTGCCCTGGAGCTCCACTTCCACAGAGACCCACCCTACTAGGGAAAGAGAGAGGCAGACTGGGAGTATGGATCGACCAGTCAACGCCCATGTTCAGCAGGGAAGCAATTACAGAAGCCAGACCTTCCACCCTCTGCAACCCACAAGGACCCTGGATCCATGCTCCCAGAGGGATAGAGAATGGGAAGGCTATCAGGGGAGGGGAGGGGATATGGAGATCGGGTTATGGGAATTGTGTGGAATTGTACCCCTCTTATTCTATGGTTTTGTTAATGTCTCCTTTCTTAAAAAAAATTTTAAAAATTAAAAAATAAAGAAAAGAAAAGCAAGCCTACAGCCAAACAGCAAGAGTGAGCACTGCGAATGCTCCATCAATTCCTACTACCCTCCACCTCCTTGAGCCCTTCCAGGTCAAACTAGGCCAAGGAGGTGAAACAAAGCTTAGAAGTTTGTCCTTTGAAGATTCTTTGACCTTGTATTTTGCTTTCACACTTTGGCTGGGAAAATTTTTTAAATTCTACTATTAATTTATAATAAGATCCAAGTATGAGCCTGCCTTATTATTGTTTTTTATATTTATTTATTTATTTGATAGAGACAGAAGAAAATCAAAAGAGAAAGGTAAGGCAGAGAGGGTGAGAAAAAGAGAAACACCTACAGCACTGTTTCACCAGTTCTGGAGCTTCCCCCTACAGATGGAGATTGGAGCCTTGAACCTAGTTCTTTTTGCATGGTAACACGTGTGCTCCACCAGGAGTGCCACCACCAAAACCCTATTATTATTAACATCATTACTGTTATTAAGAAATTGGAACATTTGTATGTATGCCCCAACTGTAAAGGATGTATCAAGGAATGTAAAACTTTACTCAGCTAAAGGTCAAACAAAAGGTTTTACTGCTTCTTTGAGACATCCTCTTTAAGACTGGTTTGGGTTCTAATCTCCAGTCTTCAACCAAGTCTCGTATTGTTGAGAAAGTAACTTAAATTCTGTGTTGTTTTCATCTTATCTGAAATGGGAATAGTATTGTGAGACTTAAATTGAGTTAACCTATGAAAAGCTTTCTTTTTAAAATTTTTTTAATATTTATTTTATTTATTTATTCCCTTTTGTTGCCCTTGTTGTTTTATTGTTATAGTTATTATTGTTGTTGTCGTCATTGTTGGATAGGACAGAGAGAAACGGAGAGAGGAGGGGAAGACAGAGAGGGGGAGAGAAAGATAGACACCTGCAGACCTGCTTCACCGCCTGTGAAGCGACTCCCCTGCAGGTGGGGACCCGGGGTTCGAACCGGGATCCTTATGCCGGTCCTTGTGCTTTGCGCCACCTGCGCTTAACCCGCTGCGCTACAGCCCGACTCCCTCTTTTTTAAATTTTTTAAAAAATTATCTTTATTTATTGGATAGAGACAGCCAGAAATAGAGAGGGTAGGGGAGATAGAGAGGTAGAGAGAAAGAGAGACACCTGCAGCCCTGCTTCACCACTTGCAAAGCTTTCCCTCTGCAGGTGGGGACTGGGCGCTCGAACCCAGATCCTTAAGCACTGTAACGTGCACTCAACCAGGTACGCCACCACCTGGTCCCTATGAAAAGCTTTCATACTAACTTCAGTATGTTACCGTAGTCTGGTGCTTATTTTAAGCAGTTCCTATTACTCTGCTAAAATTCGGGGCACAGAAGAATTGCTTTTTCACTTCTAGTTTTTCTCTCAGCACATTTAAAAACGTTTTTAGACAAAGTTTTGGAAGCAACCAGTGAACAATATATCAACATCTAGCAGGATTTTAGAGTGCTAGGTTGTATGCTCAATTGTGATAGGGAAAAGTAGAGCTTAGAACTGAATAATATAAAGAACTGTATTTCCCCTGAAGCTAGAAGAAGTATTAAAGGTGTCAGAGTTTGTAGCATGCAGGAATCTTGGAAATCTTCATAGAAGACAAGGTCTGAGTAGAATACATGCATTTAAGTAGGTGAAATAGTAGTGCAGTGGATAAATCACTGGATTGTTATCCATGAGGTCTTTAGTTCAATCCTTGACAGACCAGAGTGATGTTTAGTTTTTTTCTCTCTCTCCGCCTATAATTCTCATGGAAAAAATAAATGAATCCTTACAAAAAAAAAAGAAGTAGGTGAAATGTGGAAAGCAGAATGAGCCCTAGGAACACGTGGGCTAGAGTGACTTTTAGGCCACAAACAGACAAGAAGGTGGCAATGTCAAAGAGAAAAAAGTCCCACTAGTAATACATTTAATCAGCAGCAGCTTCACTCCATTCAGTTGGTGACCTCAGTATTAAGGAGAGGGGAGTCGGTTGGTAGCTCACCTGGGTAAGTGAAGGTGGCTCAAGGATCCCCATCCCCCCCCTTCCCACCTGCAGGGGAGTCACTTCACAAGCGGTGAAGCAGGTCTGCAGGTGTCTATCTTTCTCTCCCCCTCTCTATCTTCCACTCCTCTCTCCATTTCTCTCTGTCCTATCTAACGACATCAATGACTACAACAACGAAAAACAAGGGCAATGAAAGGGAAAATAAGTAAATAAATGTAAAAGAATTAAAAGAATTAAGGAGAGATTTTTTTGCAATGAAAGGGAAAATAAGTAAATAAATATAAAAAAATTAAAAGAATTAAGGAGAGATTTTTTCAGCTTCTATTGTGCATATTTTATGAACGAAACCATTTGTTGCCTTCACATTCCATTCTTCCCTGTGGGCTCTGTGCTAAAGACAGAGTGTAAGAGACAGAGAGAGCAAGAGACACTACAACACTGCTCTAAAGCTGTGGCATTTCTCCCTTTTCAGAGAGCATTTATGTGGTGACTGGGGACTGGAGCCTGTCTTTGCATATGGTCCCGTATGCTCTATCTTGTGAGTTATCTACTAGTCCCTTGTTTGAGAATTTCAAAGAAATGAATCTAATACCCTTCCATAATTCCATGCTTTGTTGTCCAAAATATGAAACAATATGCAGCCTGGGAGAAGGCACAGTAGATTTGGATAATCAAGAATGAGGTTTCAAGTTCAGTTCCCAGCATTGCAAGTGCAAGAGTGATGCTCTGGTTCTCTCTCTCTCCTCCTCCTCCTTCATTAAACCACACAAATATTTTAAACTACATAAGACATTTAAAGTTTTTTGGCAATATAATAGCAAACTCCTTAGTGAATTTATTCTAAGCTATTGTAATATTTATATGGGAAAGAATCACTTCCTGACTAATAACTACAAATGAAAACATAAACACAGCTTTCCTTCTAAGTATGAAAACACGCTGACTGAAACTGAACTTCATGGTTCAAACAGAACATGGTTTGCTCTTTGATGTTCCTTCCTTAAACATTCCTTTTCAACTCTATAGTTGGCGTTCTATTGAGCTCTATAGTTTCTTGGTTTATATTAGCCTTTCTTCTCTGGGGGAAAGGCATACATCGGAGGTGCCTTTACTACAATTCTCCCCACTGAGCTACTTTCCCACACAGGCACAGGAGTTAGGTCGCCCATGAAGGAACTGCTCCAGGGCCGGGTGGCTTTGAGCAAACTGTCTGCATCCTTTACTTATGGCAACCCAGCGGTGGACGCGCTGGGAGGGGGCGCAACAGGAGGTCAGCGAGCGCGGGAGCAGAGCTGCGCGGGCAGCGAGAAGATTCCGGGAGCTCTAGGTACCCCGTTGTGCTGGGTCCCTCCTTCTCCAGGCTCCCCTGCGGGATCCCCGATTCTCCCTGCCCCCGCTTCGCCCCGCCTTCTTCCCGGCCTCAAACTCCGAGTCCATTCAGACCCGGCTGGTTTCTCCTAGCGCGTTGTCAAGCGTGTAAGTGGGAAAACTCGCGGGGACCGCCTGCGAGGCACAGCCCGAACACCCCGCGCCTGTGCGCCCGGGCCGAGGGCTGCCCCCCCCGCGCCCCCGCCCCCCGCCCCCCGTCCCCCGAGTCCTCAGCCCTCCGCGGTGCGGGCGGCGCGGGGTGGGCGGGGCCGCGGGGCTGCGGAGACTGGGGCCGCCCGCCCGCCCGCCCGCCCGCGCCCACCGTTTGCTCCAGCCGGCTGCGCGGACCCGGCACCGCCCGCCCGCGCGCGCGGAGAGGAGCAGCGCGCCCCGGTGGCCGGGGTTCCCGAGTGCACCCCGCGGAGCTGCGCGCAGACCCTCGGGCCGTCGGGGGCGCGGCCGGTCTCCTGAACCCAAACCTTCCCGGAGTCGCGCCGCAGCCGGCGGCTTCAGAGGCGGCAGGGAGAGAGCGGGCGCGGACGAGGCCCGCGCTCCGGAGGAAGCCGCGCGCGCCCGGAGGCCTCAGACCCCGCGTCCCGCGCTCTGTGGCACCATGGCCCCGAAACTGCTGCTGCTGCTGTGCCTGTTCTCGGGTTTGCATGCGCGGTGAGTGGCCGGCGCCGCACCCAGGGGCTCGGGACGGGGTAGGAGGGCGGCGGGGTCCGGGGCGCGTCGCCGTCGGCTGAGCTGCCGCAGAGCCGCGGAGCCCGGCGGGTTGGAGATGCTGAGGCTCCCCGCGCCTCACCTGTCCCATCTCGGCGAGACTCCCCCCTGCGTCTCCCGGCGGTTGCAGCCGTCTCCGCAGTGGAGAATGTGGGGAATCACATTAAAGGGATCTCCCGAAGCTTTTAGGATCTGGTGGTGGTTTTTTTTTTTTTTTTTGGTGCGGGGGGGGGGGGGCTTGAAAGTCAATATCACAGAAATAAGCGCTTTCCTGCTTATTTATGTACCCTCTTGGTTCTCCTCTCAGGTGCACCGGGGTGTGTTTTCTCTCTCTCTCTCTCTCTCTCCTCTCAGGTGCACCGGAGTGTCCCCCCCATATACATGTTCTAGATTATTCCCATCACTGAAAATTTCCAGGATTTAGGAGCAACGGTATCCTAGCTACCCAGCTTAGACCCTCTGACAGATAACAACCATGCTGGAAGCAGGTGGAGGAGGACTGGGGTTCTGTTCCGTGGGGAGCTGGGAGCCCTGCTTCTTAGAAAGGACTCCTTGCCCTAGGTCCTGTAAACACACAAGTCCACACCTACCATGACCCTGTTCTCCATGAGACGCTTGTCTCACAAGACTGTGTATACACCTACTTCTGCATGAAGCAAGCATGTTTCATGCTGATAAAGAGGCTTTTGCCTGGTCACTGTAAGAAATTCTGTCACCATAAATGGTAAGTGGGGTGTGTATGTCTTTCCCTCTCCTCCTCTTCCTCCTCCTCCTTTTTTCCCCAGGACACTGCTCATCTGTGGCTTCTGGTGGTGCTGGGGATTGAACTTGGGACCACAGAGATTAAGGCATGAAAGTCCTTTGTAGGGGTAGATAGCATAATATTTATGCAGATTGTCAAGCCTGAGGCTCCAAAGTCCCAGGTTCAATTCCCTGCACCACCATAAAACCAGAGCTGATCAGTGCTCTGGTTAAAAAAAAAAAAAAAAATCCTTTATATAACCATTATGTTGTCTGTCTTCCCAGCCCACCCTAAGTGCTCTCACCTTTTTTTTTTTTACAGAACCCTAGCTAACTAGTGAGTGCTTAGACATGCTCAAAGGAAAAGCAGTGGAAGGCTCCTGAGGTGGATGAGGCAGGAAGCCATAAATTCTGTTGCTGTGGATGGAACTGGAGACTCTGGATTTAGTTTCTCTGCTACCCAGAGCCTGCTGAGGGTCATGTGCTTTGGAAATCAGAGCTACTTCCTTCCACACCCTCCTTGTTTTTTGTTTTTTTTTTTTGCCTCCAGGGGTTATTGCTGGATGCCTGCACTATGAATCCACTGCTCCTGGAGGCCATTTTTTCCCATTTTGTTGTTCTGTTGTTGTCCTTATTGTTATTGTTGCCATTGATGTTCTTGGATAGGACAGAGAGAAATTGAGAAAGGAGGGGGGACAGGAAGAGAAAGATAGACACCTGCAGACCTGCTTCACTGCCCATGAAGTGACCCCCCCCTGCTGGTGGGGAGCAGGGGGCTCGAACCGGGCTCCTTATGCCAGTCCTTGCGTTTTGCACCCTGAGCACTTAACCCGCTGCGCTACCGCAGGACACCCTACACCCTCCATTTTTATGGCAAGACTCTTAGAAGACACCAACCTCCCCCCTCCCCCAACACACACACACACACACACACACACACACACACACACACACACATTTTTTGATTCCTCCTCCTTTCTTGGGCCTGAAATCTAGAATATGAGAGAGCCATCAGACCTGCATGTGGTAGGAGGCAGAGTTGGAGGTCTTGCATCTATGTTTGTGAAATATAAGTGACCGTCACAGGGACAAGAAGTGGCCCCTGGGGGTTGGGCAGTAGTGCAGTGGGTTAAGCGGACGTGGCACAAAGCTCAAGGACCGGCATAAGGATCCCGGTTTGAGCCCTAGCACCCTACCTGCAGGGGAGTCTTTCCACAGGCGGTCAAGCAGTTTTGCAGGTGCCTTTCTCTCCCTCTCTGTCGTCTCCTCCTTTGTCCATGTCTCTCTGTCCTATCCAATAACAATGACATCAACAACAACAATAGCTACAACAGTAAAACAAGAGCAACAAAAAGGAAAATAAATAATAAAAACAATTAAAAAAATTTTTCAAAAGGAAGTGCTCCCTGATTCTCATTTCCCATCTTTGCCAGGGATGTTGAGCCCTGAGGTTGAAAACACTTCAGTCACCTGTCCTGGAAGAGTTGAGCATTTTTAAGGGAGGGAGGGATGACTCCAAGGGTGACTCATAGGCTGAGCAGTCCTGGGATTGAAAAGCTGAAGTTTCTTCCTGTCTAGGAGAGAGTTGGGAAGGGAAATGGAAGTGTGCTGTCTAAGACTTGGGTTGATTGGGTGTATCTCTGTCTAAAGACAGAGAGATGGGCAAATGACACTGGGCAGAAGAATGTTGAGGCTCAAAGTTATATCTAGATCTGAAATCATGCCCACTCTACTTGTCTCTGGTCCCTAAATGGATAAGGTGATGTGTAGTTCAGGGTTAGCCAATAGAGTGTTTATCTGTGGGTTACTAGAAGGAAAAAATGCTCACTATCCTCCTTATGTGCTGTGCTTGGTGTCTAACTTGATCTTTTGGGATACTTCATGCTTCTATTGATAGTTCACCAAGGGGAGTATAGGGGTGTTTTAATGTGTCCCCTGTCTAGCTTGGTTCCCTGGCCTTTGTAATAGAGGTAGGAAAATCATAGAGGCTGGAGATACAAGCAGCTTTTCAACTAATTTTCTTGCTGTCTAGTTCTCATCTGGAAGTGGCATTGTTCCTCCAGTGGGCTTTACAAATATATAAAATAACCAGAAGTCTAGTGTCATCTTTCATCACACCCGGGCCTGGGTAACCCCTAACTGCTATCCTAAGTTTCAGGTTTAATACTTAAAATGCTTTTGGCTTTGTCTCTGTGTTTCTTGTGTAAGGGAAGGTACGAGATATTGAGGCGGGGGAGCATTGGCTTGACAGTGACAATACAACACCAGTTTGCTTTTAAAATAAAAGCTTACTTTGCGGTGTTGATCCTTAGAATCCACAGTCCTGGTAAGAGATTGACTCCCCAGAGAGATGGCTTCTAGTCCTCTGGGAAGTGGAAAAACATTTTTTTAAAATTCACATTGAGTGGCCTCCCCTGAAGTGAGATGCGGTTTTTTCAGATCAAAGCAAGGGTTTTCCAGTAGCCAGTGGACAAGTACTAACCAGGGGAGGCTGTTTCATATTCTGAAGTCCCGCAGAGACCTTGGACGGGACGAGGCTGGTGTCCAGGGGGCTTCTCTTCTCTCCAGCCAGTCTGGAGGTCCCCTTCACTTCCTGACTTAGCAGAAGAGGCTTTTGCTTCTTTTCTTGTCTCCTTCCTGGCACTTGGCCAGGCCTCTAAGGCAACTGCTTAATGCAATTTCAGGAAAACCCTTCCCATCACCACTAGAGGGAGAATGAGGCTGGTTATGATACCTGTTACTGAAGTAGCCTGAAATATTTTGCAGGAACTGAGGATTTCTGAACTAATGGAGAATTAGTCAGCATACTCCATTCATGTAACATGTGACCATGTGACCACTGGGTACAAAAGTGGGAGAGCAAGGTCTGGTCTGCTTTGTACTGTCTTTTAGGGAGGAGGAAATGAGAAAGTGGAAGGTAAGAGAGATCAAGGGGAGAGGAGAATAGAAAGGAGAGGGAGAGACAGAGAAAGAGAGGAAAGCACCAGATTGGAACATGTCCTGAGAATGTTAAGTGTGATTGGCTGAGGTGAACCACCTTCTTCCCATAATCCCCCACACCCTATTTTAATGAGTACCTGAGTCCTGTGGGCAGTAGTGGGCTCAGCCCACTTTTTCTTGCAGTACCTTGCTGCAACCCACATTTCTTTTGCAGGATGGTACATTGAAGATCCCTGAAAAAACTCCTGATAAAAGATATCATCTTTAAAAAAAATCCCCAGTGGTGTTTTTAATCCTATAGAATAATTTCTAAAAACTCAGTTTTACAAATGATGATAAATAACATAGCACTCATCAAATGTATACCCTCTATTTTTAAGTTCCTACTAATGCTAACTGACGAATATCACTACAAAACCAGAACAGTTTATAATTTCTGTGGATGATTTATTTTAACCTTTGAACTGGTAGGCATTCAAGAGATGGAATGGCAGTCGAAGATCAGCCTCAGCAAAACTCAAGTGAAGTCATTCTGCAAGTCCCAAACTATATATTCATTGGCAGGCTCTCATAGACACATGTCTGCTCATTTAGGACTACCATCTATCCCATTGCAAGTCAGCACTGATGAATGGGACATCTAAAGGCCAGGGAGATAGCATAATGGTTATGCAAAAGATTCTTAGGCCCAAGGCTCCAAGTCCCAAGTTCAGTATCCAACACCACTCTAAGCCAGAGCTGAGCAATGTGCTGGCCTGGTGTGTGTCTCTATCTTTCTCTTTCTCTTATCTCTTATCTCTTATCTCTTTTTCACTAAAATGAAGATAAATTAAAAAATTAAACACATAACAGAGTATATGTAATGGTATGATATATAATGTGGAGACATAACAAAATAGAGAGGAGATATATATATTTTTTCTGCCTCCAGGGTTGTTACTGAGCCTCGGTGCTTGCATTATAAACCCACTGCTCCTCGAGGCCATTTTCTTTTTGTTGCCCTTGTTGTTATTGTTGTTGCTGTTGTTGTTGCATTGCTGTTGTTTTTGTTTGGTACGACAGAGAGAAATTGAGAGGAGGGGAAGACATAGAGGGAGAGAGAAAGACACCTGCAGACCTGCTCCACCGCTTGTGAAGTGACCCCTCTGCAGGTGGGGAGCTGGGGCTCGAACCCTGATCATTGCGCCTGTGCACTTAACCCCTTGTGCTACTGCCCTGGCCAAGAGAAGATATTTTTAAAAGCTCATTCTTACCATTTCCTTGATGTTCACTATCAGTAATTTGGACAGTTTCAAACACTAACTTATTGAAATGTATACATGACCAGTAGCACAATTGCATAAAATGCAGTAAAAAAAATGGTGCTTTCTGTCTGGGATGCTGAACAAAAATGAAAAATGGGTGAGTTCAAATCTGGTCAGTAAGAAAAGAATCTTAAAAGGGCTAGCAAATACCTCACTTGGGTAACATGCTGCTTTGCTATGTTCTCAAACCAGCTCAGTCCCCCACTGCATTGAAGGAACCTTTGGTGCTGTGGTCTCTTTCATTTACTCTCTCTGTCTCTCTGCTTCTATTTAAAAAATAATTAAAAGTAGAAAAAGGGTATTAAGACCTGTACAGTGACAGACTGCACAGGAAGACATTTGTCTGTTTTTATTGTGAGCTTCCTTGCCCTGGTGAATAGCAGTTCACCTAGAAATACTGCTTCAAGGCAGAGACTCTGCTTTCTTTAACTCCAATGGCTGTGCTGTCAGGCAATCTCATTCACTCAGACAACTAGCTTGTCATTTTGAGGCCTCTCCATTCAAGTACTCCTGTTAGTGTGTGTCACCTAGGAGAAGCTGCTGGCATGCTCAACCCTGCAGGAAGCCAGCTCTGAGATGCCCAGACATTCATTCAGACCCATCTATTAAAGGGTCAAATGATGGTGACAAATTAGAAAGATTTTTAATTTTTAATGTTCTTCTGAGCCTGTGTTGCAAGTGATAAGTCAGTAGTTGTTGCAGGAGGCATGTAAAATCACCAGAGGGTGTTAACCAACTAATATCTTTGTTGCTTGTCACCTTACATGGTTACTAGCCGAGCAGACTACCTCTTAATGACCCCAGGTCTGCTGAAGTTAAAGATTCTAGTCTCCTTAAGAAGCATAGAAATGAGATTTATCTGTTTTCAGTGAATGCTCCATTCTGCCAAATCCATTTTCACCTACTCAAATGAGGTTCTAACAGTAGGGGGTGGGAAAGCAAGCTAAAGGCACCATCTGACACACATCTGGAAGCTTTGTGTCTTGACCTCCAAAGGTTCTCAAGGTGAAACCAAGAGAAGGTTAACTGCTTGGCGACTGATTTATTGGCATTGGTTCACACATATCACAGTTTCTGTGGAATCATTTTGTGTGAGAGGTGCAGACCCCCCCCCCCAACCTGGGTAGAGGCCTATCACTTCTGCATTGAGTCTTGAACAGGTAGACCCCAAGGCCGACCTGGCCTAAAGGCTTGTCCCTCCTCGACTCTGTAGGCTGAGATGGCACAAGCTCAGGGGAAAGAGAGCTGCTGCCTTTTTACACACATACCCTAAAGGTTTCCATTTCTCATGTGTGACAGATACGTGACCTTCCTTTATAAGGCCATAGCTTGGGTCCTTATAGGCTGGTAACTTGCCCTTGAGCCTGAGCTGGGTATGAGAAGCAGGTATAATCTAAGAGCATGAGTAAGGTGCACCTAGGGGGTAATTAACATAGTGTGAGTGTCATTCGATTTTCTCATTGGGTCCTATGTTCATATTGGATGGTGATCAGTACATCTAACCCTGTATATGAACAATAAACAACAATACACGAGCTGTCTCTCACTTCTGGAGGTTGGTCTTTTCCTTCGTGCCTCACCCCCACCGTCAGTTCCTGTTGATGCTGCTTCTCTGATGGCCAGAAGACACCCAGCAACAATTTTGTGACATTATGGGAAAATAACATGCTATGGGGCTCACAAAATGGCTCATTTGGATAGTGTACCTGGGGTCCAGTGGTGGCTCACATGGTTAAGTGCACATGTCACCATGTGCAAGGATACTGGTTCAATCCCTCGCTCTCCACCTGCAGGGAGGATGCTTCATGGGTGGGGAAGCAGGTCTGCAGGTCTCTCTCTTTCTCTCTTCTTCTCTGCCTCCCCTTCTCTCTCAATTTCTCTCTTTCCTGTCAATAAAAATGAAGTAGAAAGAAAAAAAATGGCCACCAGGAGCCGGAGATTAGTAGGACCAGGCATCGAAGCCCAGCAATAAACCTGAAGGCAAAAAGAAAAAAAAAAAAGATAGTTTGCCTGCTTTGCCATATGTGTGGAATGTGTGTACGTGTGGGAGAATCTGTGGTGTTTTTCCCTTTCTTCTCTCTGATCTCTCTCTCTCTGTCCATCTTTCCATTTCTCTGTCTCTTTTTCAGTCTGACAAAAGTTTACCTGACTGGTGAAGGCCTATTCATGACAAAAAAAAAAAAAGGAAGGAAGAAAGAAAAATATGCTGTGTTGGCCTGGTGAAGTAGCTTGCTTGGATAGTTTGCTACTTTGCTATGAGTGTGACCTGGGTTTCAGGCTGCCACTCCACGGTACTGAAGAAAGTTTTGGTGTTGTGCTTCCTTTCACTTTCTCTACCTCTCTGTCTATGTCTAATAAAAAATAAAAAGAAAAGGAAAATATTCTGTGTTAATAGAAATTACATTCTTTCTAGCAGAGTCTTCCTAACGTGTTTTATTTCATTAAAAAAATATTTTTAGAGGTGGTACTCACTTTGGTAGCAAATATACTAAAAATAAATAACAATTTAGAGATGACTCATTGGTTGGATTTGGTACTGAGGACTTTCTGCTTATATCAGGAGTTCTCAGACTGTATGTGCTTTTGACACTTCCTGTGACCATTACTGAAACCTAATATGTCACCTTTTGTGCCATAATTATAGGTCCAGAAAGGTAGAAGAAGATGAATATGAAGATTCGTCTTCAAACCAAAAGTGGGTCTTGGCTCCAAAATCTCAAGACACTGATGTGACTCTTATTCTCAACAAGCTGCTAAGAGAATATGACAAGAAGCTGAGACCAGACATCGGAAGTGAGTGTTAATATATGTTATTCCAACTGAAGAGACACTATGATGACATATTTTTTTAAGTTTTTAGACTTTTTATTTTAATGAAAGAGCAGTACACATAGAAAGACACACACACACACACACACAGAGAGAGAGAGAGAGAGAGAGAGAGAGAGAGAGAACATGAGTGCAGAGCACTACTCAACTCTGGTTTATTGTGCTGGGGATTAAACTTGGGACCCCCAGAGCCTCAGGCATGAAAGTCTTTTACAAAAACCATTATTCTATCTCCCTAGCCCAGTTTTCAGTCTTAACTATACATTCCTAGGAAGTACAATGATAATAGAGTCTCACATTTATGATAATAATATGATATCAAAACCATGAAATATGTACATGACTCAATGCCATCTTATAACCTGTCCATCTGTACAGTAACTGCTGCATTCAAGATGCAGAACTATGTTATGACCGTAGAGATTTCCCTCCCGGGGCTGGGTGGTGGTGCACCTGATTAAGCACATACATTGTAGTGCTCAAGGACCCAGGTTCAAGCTATACTGTCCTCCCCTATGGGGGAAAGCTTTTCAGATGGTGAAGTGGTGCTTCAGGCGTCTGTCTCCCTCTCTATCTCCCCCTCCTCTCAATTTCTGGCTGTCTCTCCAATAAATAAAGATAATAAGAATATTTTTTAAAAGAGGGATTTTCCTCCTTGTAATCCTTTACAGTAACTCTGCTTCCCTCTTCCAAAATACCCATTTTTTAAGCTACAATTGTTTTCTGCATTTCTATATTTTTGAGACTCACTGATATACACATGTAGTTACTCAGCATATGACAATTTGAGGTTGACTTTTTTCCCTTAGCAAAATAATCTTGGAATCCATTCAAGTTGTTGTATGTGTCAAATGACTGTTCTTTTATATTCAGCAATATTCCTTGGAATGGATGGACCACAGCTTGGTTATCCATCTGCATCTTGATTATTTCTAGTTTTTGTTTCCTACTAATTTTTGTGAATTTTCAAGTCTACTTTTGTGCAGATAGGCTTTATTCTCTAGGAGATGTGCCCAGGAGTGTGATTGCTAGGGTTTTTTTTTTTTTTTTTTTTTTTTTTTGCCTCCAGGGTTATTGCTGGGCTCAGTGCCTGCACCATGAATCCACAGCTCCTGGAGGCCATTTCCCCCCTTTTGTTTCTCTTGTTGTTGTATCCTTGTTGTGGTTATTATTGTTGTTGTTGATGTCATTAGTTGTTGGATAGGACAGAGAAAAATGGAGAGAGGAGGGGAGGACAGAGAGGGGGAGAAGCGACCCCCTGTGAAGTGACTTCCCTGCAGGTGGGGAGTGGGGGGGGGCTTTGCGCCATGTGCGCTTAACCTGCTGTGCTACCGCCCGACCCCTGATTGCTAGATTTTAAGATGAATATATGTTTGATGTATTTTTTAACTGTCAGATGAAATCTTGGCACCATTTTCTATTCTCACCAGCAGTGCATCCAGTTTTTCTGTGTCTTCATCAGCTGGCACTGTCACTACCTTTAATTTTAATTATTCTAACAGGTTGATCTCTCTGAGATCTTAAGGTTGCATTTCTCTAAAGGTCGTGATACCGAACCATTTTTAAATTATGCTTATTTGCCTTCAGTAAGTCCTCTTTATTGAGTTGACCCTTCATATCATTTTACCCATTAAAAATTAGAATAACTAGCTTTATTTTCTGTTACATATTAAGAATTCTTCATATATTGTAGATATGAATCTTTTTTGCCTGTTGCAATTTGAAATTGATTTTCTTTATCCTGCAGCTTGTCTTTTCATTCTCATAATGAAATCTCATAGAAGAAAGGCTTAAAATTTTTTAATGAAGTTCTATTTATTGATTTTTTTTTTATGAAACATGGTTTTAGTGTAGTCTCTAAGGCTTCATCATGATTCCTGGCCCTCAAAATTGTTCTCCTTTATTTTCTTCTCTAAATTTTATAATTTTATACTACACGTTTTAATTCATTATCTGCTCTGAGCTATTTTTTGTGTAGGAGCAATAGAGAACTAAGTTTCTTTAAAACAATTTTTTCCATGCCATTTGTTGAAAAAACTGTTCTTGCTGTTTTTTTGTGTTTGCATATTTGTCAAAAATCAAAGGGCTCAACTAGTATCAGTTATCTCTGAGTTTTCTGTCTTATTCCACTTATCTCCATGTCTGTCATTGTATCAGTCTTCACACTCTTCAGTACTAGAACTACATATGTCTTGACATTGGGCAGGGTAATTCATCATTTTCATTCCTCTTTTTACAAGAGTATCTCTTTTAAACATATTTGCTTTTCTTATAAATTTTAGAATGACTTTGTATCTACAAGAGTCACCTGTTTCATTTTTGCAACAAGTTGGGAAGAATTTGCTGCTTTACTGTGTTAAGTATTTCAGTCTGTGAGCAAGATGTTTCCATTTGTTTACAGCTTTAATTCTCATACCCAGTGTCTTATAGTTTTTAGTATACAATTCCTATATTTTAGTACATTTGCACCCAAGTAATTCATTTTTGGGGATTAATTGCAGATACTTCCCAAACTTCCATTTAAAACTTCCTGTTGGGTCTGTGAATTAGTATACAATTCCTATATTTTAGTACATTTGCACCCAAGTAATTTATTTTTGGGGATTAATTGCAAATACTTCCCAAACTTCCATTTAAAACTTCCTTTTGGGTCTGTGAATTGGGTATTAGAGAGTGTATGTGACCTAGGTTCAAGCCTCAATGCTATGGTATCTTTCACTGTCTCTGCCTCAGTCTCTCTGCTTTTATTGAAAAGCTAACTGGCTGGGAAGATAGCATAATGGTCCTGCAAAAAGACTTTCATGCCTGAGGCTCTGAAGATCTGGGTTCAATCACCAGCATCATCATAAGCCAGAGCCAAGTGGTGCTCTGGGGAAAAAAAGAAGATACTTATTTTGTTTTTAATTTTTGGTATTTAATGATGATTAAAAAGATTCTAAGGGGAGTTGGGCTGTAGCACAGAGGGTTAAGCGCAGGTGGCGCAAAGCACAAGGACCGGCATAAGGATCCCGGTTCGAGCCCCGGCTCCCCACCTGCAGGGGAGTCGCTTCACAGGTGGTGAAGCAGGTCTGCAGGTGTCTATCTTTCTCTCCTCCTCTCTGTCTTCCCCTCCTCTCTCCATTTCTCTCTGTCCTATCCAACAACGACAACAACAATAATAACTACAACAATAAAACAACAAGGGCAACAAAGGGAATAAATAAATAAAATAAATATTTAAAAAAAAGATTCTAAGATAACAGGGTACAATTCCATATAGTTCCTACCACTAGAGTTCCATTTCCCATCCCCTCCATTGGAAGCTTTCCTATTCTTTATTCTTCTGGGAGTATGGACCAAAATTTTTATGGGGTGCAGAAGGTGGAAGGTCTGGCTTTTTTTGTAATTGCTTCTCCACTGGACATGGACATTGGCAGGTGAGATTTCAGGATACATTTGATGAGGTCATCTGCCCAGGGAAGTCAGGATGTTGTCTGTCGGGCTAGTGACACAAGAGAGAGAGAGAGAGAGAGAGAGAGAGAGAGAGATATGACCCAGGAACCAAGCTTGTGGCAGCAAGGCAATATAAATCTTTATTCATCTGAACACCCCAGAGTCCGTGGTAGCACACCTGGTTAAGCCACATGGCACAAACCACAATGGCCGCCTTCAGCCTCCCGGTCTACACACACATGCCTCTCCAGACCAGACAAGGGCAGAGACAAGTCAGAAACGGAAGTGGCTTGACAATACCATACATGGTTAGGAAAGGGGCGGAGAAAGGCAAAAGGGGCCTGGAATAATATGGACCTCCCCAGCAATTGTTGCTAGGGGTTCAACTGTTAGAATTAGCAGTACCCTATGGGGAATTAGGAAGGAGACCTTTAGTCATTTATAAGACAAAGCAGAAGATTCTTCTTCTAGCGTTTGCCCTTCCTCCGTAGCCAGTCAACAGCGTCAGGTTGAGCCTGATGTAAAGTTTCGAGACCTCCTTTGAATCTGGAGAGGTGGCAGTCGTTGACTATGTGGGTCATAGTCTGTCTGTAGCCGCAGGGGCAGTTCGGGTTGTCTCTGGCTCCCCAGCGATGGAACATAGCAGTGCACTGGCCATGGCCTGTTCGATAGTGATTGAGGAGGGCCCAATCATAACGTGCTAGGTCAAAGCCGGGTTGACGCTTGCAAGGGTCTGTGATGAGGTGTTTGTTCTTTACCTCAGCTGACTGACTGCCAACTCTGTTTCCAAGAGTCTGGAACAGAGAAGTTCAGTGTAGGTGTAGGAGACCAGATTGGATGATGAGACATCAAGCGTTGAATAGGGTGAGCGAAGATATCCGTGTATATTGGCAGGTCTTGTCGAGCGTAGACGTGGGAAATGAACTTAGATGATGCCGCATCCCGACGACTATCTGGCGGGGCAATGTTGCTAAGAACTGGCAGCCATGGAACCGGGGTGGAACGGATGGTTCCAGAAATGATCCTCATGGAGGAATATAATTTGGAATCGACCAAGTGGACATGGGGGTTATGGAACCATACTGCGGCACAGTATTCTGCAGTGGAATAGCATAATGCCAGAGATGATGATCGTAGTGTGGAAGCGCTCGCGCCCCATGAGGAGCTGGCCAGTCTTGCAATAATGTTATTCCTCGCGCCCACCTTTGCTGTAGTTTTTATGAGATGATCGTGAAATGACAGGGTGCGATCGAGAGTAACGCCAAGATATACTGGCTGGGCTTCATGCCGGATTCTCGTATCGTCAAGCTGTACATTAAGCTCATGCGAGGCCGAGGCATGGTGTAGATGGAAAACAGATGATACCGTTTTTGCAGTGCTAGGGATTAGTCGCCATTTTTTACAGTAATCAGATATCAGAGACATGTCTTTCGTGAGTGTTTCCTCGAGGATGTCAAACTTGGATGCCTGAGTTGCACAGCAGATGTCATCAGCGTAGATGAACTTCCTTGAAGAAGTTTCTGGAAGGTCATTGATGTAAATATTAAATAGCGTAGGAGCCAGAACAAAGCCCTGGGGGAGGTCACTTGAGACAAGTCTCCATCTGCTAGACTTGTCACGCAGATGCACCCGGAATCTTCTGTTTTGGAGAAGAAACGATATAGTGTTGGCCACCCATGGAGGCAGGCATCTTGAGATCTTGACTAGTAGGAGACCACGGTGCCAGACCGTGTCATAGGCTGCTGTGAGATCAACAAAGACAGCACCCGTCTTTAAATTCTTCTGGAATCCATTTTCAATGTAAGTTGAGAGGGCCAGGGCTTGTTCGCAGGTAGATCTTCCTGGGCGGAAACCAGCTTGGGCGGGTGATAGGAATTTCTCTGTAAGAGGAGAAATACGTGACAGATTGATGGATACGTAGATAATAAAAGGAATGCAGGGTGGAGCAGGCTTAATGTTTTAAGGAATGCCGGCTCCTGGAGGCCTGCAGATGCAGAGCTCTTTGTGAGGCAGGGAAGTCTGATAGACAGGCAACCTTTTGAGGTTCCTGTGTCCCCCCTTTTGCTCAACCCCGCTGTCAAGAGAGAGACTAACAGGATGGACTCACCTCTCAGGTCAAGCTCTGCCAGGCTCCACCACATCCCCACAATATCCCTACAGTTGTCATAGTAGTGTCTGTGACTTTGTCATTGAAAGACAATGTCAGTAAGATATAAAGCAGGACAAATAGTTTAATAGACAGGAACCCAAAGATAGGAATAGAGAAGATGAAACTAGGGGTCTCCGTTTGGGAATAAACTAGGAAGTCTTTTTTTAGGTATCTTCCAAGGGGGCTGTGACTTCGTAATTTTTGCCTGAGCCTGATAACTAACATGTGGGTGAACTAAAAATATTTAGTGGGAAGATGGTTTCAGAGTTCAGAATAGGACTACAAATCTGGATCAGTGCAGAGAGAGCTCCCAAACCATTACCTGTAAACTCTTTCATTATAACCTTGGGCCCATCATATTTAGCACAGGAACCTGTGTAACCTCTACATCTCTGTAGCTCTCTGGTTGCAGTCCATGGAGCATTCTAAGCTGCACTCATCTCAGGACCAGACTTCCTCCAGTGGCATAGCAGGTTGGCCCAGCCTCCCTTTGAAAAGTGAGGCAGTCCTACCATTGCTGCTCTACAGTGAGGGCAAGACCCTGGAGAGGCCCATCAGAGGGCTTATGATTATAAGTTCCTAATAGAAGTGACAATTGTTCTTCTTCCCTTCCCTTCCCTTCCCTTCCCTTCCCTTCCCTTCCCTTCCCTTCCCTTCCCTTCCCTTCCCTTCCCTTCCCTTCCCTTCCCTTCCCTTCCCTTCCCTTCCCTTCCCTTCCCTTCCCTTCCCTTCCCTTTCTCTTTCTTTCCTTCCTTCTTTCTTTTCCTTCCTTCCTTCCTTCCTTCCTTCCTTCCTTCCTTCCTTCTTCTTCTTCTTTCTTTCTTTCTTTCTTTCTTTCTTTCTTTCTTTCTTTCTTTCTTTCTTTCTTTCTTTCCCCTCCAGGGTTGTCACTGGGGCTCAGTGTCTGCACTGCTTCTGGAGGCCATTTTAAAATTTTGTTGCCCTTCTTGTTATTGTTGTTGCTGCTGCTGCTGCTGCTGTTGCTGTTGTTGTTGTTGTTGGATAGGACAGAGAGAAATTGAGAGAGGAGGGGAAGACAGAGATGGAGAGAGAAAGACACCTGCAGACATGCTTCACTGCTTTTGAAGCCCCTTGCTGGTGGGGAGCCTGGGGCTCGAACCGGGACCCTTGCACCGGTCCTTGTGCTTTGTGCCCTGTGTGCTTAAACTGCTGCACTACCTCCCACCCCCCTAAGACAATTAATTCTTAAGCTCCATCCTGCCACTAATATTTGAGGCTGGCTGGTGGCACACCTGGTAGAGCACACATGTTAAAATGCACAAGAGTCTGAATCACCTGTAGGGGAAAGCTTCAAGAGCAGTGAAACAGTGCTTCAGATGTCTCTCTCCCTCCATCTTTATTTCCCTTATCCCTATCAACTTCTCTCTTCATATACTCAATAAATAAATAAATGAGGGAGTCAGGCAGTAGCACAGAAGGTTAAGGGCACGTGGTGCAAAGCACAAGGACCGGCATAAGGATCCCAGTTCGAGCCCCCGGCTCCCCACCTGCAGGGGGGTCGCTTCACAAGCTGTGAAGCAGGTCTGCAGGTGTCTGTCTTTCTCTCCCCATCTCTGTTTTCCCCTTCTCTCTCTATATCTCTCTGTCCTATCTAACAACGACGACATAAATAACAACAGTAATAATAACTACAACAACAATGAAAAAAAACAAGGGTAAAAAAGGAAAAATAAGTAAATATAAAAAATGAATCATTTTAAGAAAAAACTTTTCTAAAAAAAGAAAGCTAAACAAGCAAATAAACCTATTTTCTTGTGCTCATTGATAATGTATATAAATATAATTAATTTGTGTATGTTGATGTTATAGTCTTTGACTTGCTGAGCTCACTGATTAGTATTTTAAAAATTTTTATTTATAAAAAGGAAACATTGACGAAAACATAGGATAAGAGGGGTACAAATCCACAGAGTTCCCACCACCAGATCTCTGTATCCCATTCCCTCTCCTTATAACTTTCCTATTCTTTATCCCTCTGGGAGTATGGCCCCAGGGTCATTGTGGGATGCAGAAGTTGGAAGGTCTGGTTTCTGTAATTGCTTCTCTGCTGAACATGGGCATTGGCAGGTCGATCTGTACTCCCAGCCTGCCTCTCTCTTTCCTTAGTTGGGTCGGGCTCTAGGGAAGTGGAGCTCCAGGCCATATTGGTGGAGTTGTCTGTCCAGAGAAGTCTGGTTGGCATCATGGTAGCATCTCGAGACTGGTGGCTGAAAACAGAGTTAAAATATAAAGCCAAACAAGTTGTTGGCTTGATTAGTATATTTAAGGCTTAGTTTACTGAGAGAAAGAGAGAACCAGAACTTCACTCAGTCATTAGTAGTATGGGATGTGACTCAGGATAGCAAGCCTGTGAGTTCAAGCTACCTTATAGTTTAAAGAGAGATTCTTTTCCTCTTTCTTTCCCTCCCTCCCTCCCTCCCTCCCTCCCTCCCTCTCCCTCCTCCTCCTTCCTTCCTTCCTTCCTTCCTTCCTTCCTTCCTTCCTTCCTTCCTTCCTTCCTTCTTTCTTCTGCCTTGCTTGTTTTATTCTGTAGTCATATTCACATTTGAGTGAAGTGCCCCAGGGCTGGGGAGAAGAATGGGATTAGGAGAAAAGGCTGTGTGGTCTTGAGCTGGTATGTGCATTCCAGAGCACTAGGCCACCCCACTTTCTTTTTTTTAAATATCTATTTATTCCCTTTTGTTGCCGTTGTTGTTTTATTGTTGTAGTTATTACTGTTGTTGTTACTGATGTCATTGTTGGATAGACAGAAGAAATGGAGAGAGGAGGGGAAGACAGAGGGGGATAGACACCTGCAGACCTGCTTCACTACCTGTGAAGCGACTCCCCTGCAGGTGGGGAGCCAGGAGCTAGAACCGGGATCCTTATGCTGGTCCTTGCGCTTTGTGCCATGTGAGCTTAACCTGCTGCACTACCGCTTGACTCGACCACCCCACTTTCGTGGTCCTCCTGCACAGACACTCACCCCACACTCCTGTGGCAGCAGCAGCAGCTCCTACTATGACCTAGTCAGAGCTGTCCGCCTTGTCAAGGCCTTTCCCAGACAGGGCTGATGGTGAACTGGGATACATACACTGTGTCCAGTTAGTGTCCATTCTGATAGGTCAGTGGTATCCAAGAGGGACCCAGTTTTTTATTTCATTTAAATTATTTCATCTTATTTCATTGTTCTCATTGGGGTTTCAGTGATCTGGGTCAACTTTTGCAGGCAGAACAAAGCAAAGGGAAAGAGGGAAAGATACCACAGCACTGAAGCTTAGGAGGAATGATTTCTTTGTCTGTTTTGCTTTGATTTTTGTTTTTATAATAGGTTCCTTGGGGCTTGCTATGTACACCACCATGTCATCTGAAAACAAGAAGAGCTTTGGTTTTTATTTTCTAACTTTATTGCACTGGCTAGACCTTCCAGCACCACTTAGCATATCTGCATAGCACAGTGTGAATAGACTTCATTTTTTGTTCTAGGTTATAAGGGTGTATTTTCCCGTGATTAAGTATGCTAGTAGAAGTATTTTGCAAATGTATTTTATCAGGTTGAGAATGTTGTTTCCACTCCCAGTTTTCCAAGATATTTTTGTTTTGTTTTGTTCTTACATAGTGGATGTTGAACTTTACCAATTCCTTTTTCTGAATCAATTGGTATATTTATGTAACTTTTAGCCTATTAAAATGGTGGATTGATAATTTAACTTATTACTTTTTAAATAGTGAACCAGCCTTGAATATCTGGACTAACCCTGATTTGGAGTTTTATTCACTAATACTTTAAGCATGATAAATTTATTGCTAAAACTTTTGTTTAATCAATTTAACATATTGTAAATATTTTGTTAGGGATGTTGAATTTGTTGATGAGATATGTTGGTCTGTAGTTTTCTCCCTTTAAAAATGGTAATACTTGCTTCATAAAATGAGTTTGGTAGTATTCATTATTTTCTGGAAGAGATTACATATATGTAAGTGTTAATACCAACTTTTTTTCTTCTTCAAAATTTTATAACATCCCTCACTAATTCTTAGTTTTTAGATTGGGAGGTTTCTGGGACTGCCTTCTTCTTTTTTTAAAATTTGTTTATTATCTTTATTTTATATACTGGATAGAGACAGCCAAAAAACGAGAGGGAAGAGGGTGATAGAGAGGGAGAGACAGAGAGACACCTGCAACACTGCTTCATCTCTTGCAAAATCCCTCTGTAGGTGGGGACTGGGGGCTTGAATCTGGGTCCTTGGGCATTGTAACGTGTGCTCAACCAGGTGCCCCACCACTCGGCCCCTGGGACTGTCTTCATCACAGATTTGTTTCTGTAACAATTATAAGTCTGTTCACATGAATGTTTTCCTATTAGGTGAGGTAGAATAATTTGTGTTTCACAAACAAGTTGATCCACTTCCTTTAAAAATATTTATTTATTTATTGGATAGGGATAGACAGAGAAATCCATAGGGATGGGGAGACAGAGTGAAAGAGAAAAAGACAGATAGTTAGAACACTGTTTCATTTGCCACAAAGCTTCTCCACTGAGGTACAGACAAGGGCAGGGAACTTGAACCAGGGTCCTTGTACCAGCCCCGATTCACTTCTAAGTTGCCAAACTTATGTGTGCAGTATTATTCATGTAATTCCCTTATAATCCTTTTAATAGATGTAGGATTTTTTTTTTTTTTTTTGCCTGCAAGGTTATTGCTGGGGCTCAGTGCCTGTAACATGAATCCACTGCTCCTGGAGGCTATCTTTCCCCCTTTTGTTGCCCTTGTTGTTTTTATCATTGTTGTGGTTATTATTATTGTTGTTGTTATTGATGTCATTGTTGGATAGGACAGAGCGAAATGGAGAGAGGAGGGGATACAGAAAGAGGGAGAAGAAGATAGACACCTGCAGACCTGCTTCACCACTTGTGAAGCAACTCCCGTGCAGGTGGGGAGCCAGGGGCTTGAACCAGGATCCTTAGCCAGTTGTTGTGCTTCACACCACATGTGCTTAACCTGCTACACTACTGCCCAACTCTCAGAAGTGGTGGATTTTTTGTGCTGGCACTGAGGTACTCAGCCCTAGTCACTGGAGACAACAAAAACAAACAAAAATATGAAGGCTATTTTTAAAAAATTGTTAGTGATTAAATAATGACTGACAATATTATAAGATAAGAGGAGAACAATTTCATACAATTCCTACCACCAGAGTTCCATTCATTATCCCCTTCATTGGAAGGTTCCCTATTCTTTTTCCCAAAGATCTTGATGGGGTGCAGAAGGTGGGAGGTCTGGCTTTTATTTACTTTATTTTTTTTTCCTTCCAGGGTTATTGCTGGGCTCGGTGCCTGCACCATGAATCCACCGCTCATGGAGGCCATTTCCCCCCTCTTTTTGTTGCCCTTGTTGTTGTAGCCTCGTTATGGTTATTATTATTGCCATTGTTGATGTTGTTCATTGTTGGATAGGACAGAGAGAAATGGAGAGAGGAGGGGAAGACAGAGAGGTGGAGAGAAAGATAGATACTTGCAGACCTGCTTCACCGCCTGTGAAGCGACTCCCCTGCAGGTGGGGAGCCGGGGGCTCGAACTGGAATCCTTATGCCGGTCCCTGTGCTTTGCGCCACATGCGCTTAACCCATTGCACCACATGCGCTTAACCCATTGTGCCACCGCCTGACCCCCGAGGTCTGGCTTTTATAATTGCTTCTCTGCTGAACATGGGCATTGGCAGGTCGATCCATACTCCCAGTCCATTTCTGTCTTTCCCTAGTTGGGCAGGGTCCTGGGGAGGTGAGTTCAAGGACACATTGGTGAGGTCATCTGCCCATGGAAGCCAGTTTGGCATCATGGTAGCATCTGCAAGTTGGTGGCTGAAAAGCATTAAGTAATAAAGCAGAACAAATTGTTTAATAATCAGGAACCTAAAGTTAAGAATATAGCAGATGAGATTTGGGGTCTCTATTTTGGAAAAACTAGGAAGTTTATTTTAGGTGTATTCCAGGAGGCCCATGACTTTACTATCGTTTGCCTGAGCCTGACAGCTAATATGCAGGAGAGCTAAAAGTGTTGTCTGGGTGACTGTGGTAAGTGCACCAGATTTAGTGCACATAGCACAAAGTGCAAAGTCCGACTCAAGGATCCTGGTTTGAGCCCCCTGGCTCCTGCAGTGGGGGTGGGGGGGGTCACTTCACAGGTGGTGAAGCAGGTCTGCAGGTAACTATCTTTCTCTTCCCTTCTCTATCTTCCCCTCCTCTCTCAATTTCTCTCTGTCCCATCCAAAAACAACAATAAGAAGTAACAACAACAACAATAACAGCAGCAACAACACCAACAACAATGGAAAAAAGATGGCCATCAGAAGCGGTGGACAGTGCATTCACAGTGCAGGCATCAAGCCCCAGTGATAACCCCGGAAGCAAAAAAAAAAAAAAGTATTGTCTGAGAACCTGTTAAAAGCTCCTTTTAAGAAGACAACTCTATGGGCTCTGCATTGGTGCACTTTATTGAGCACGTACATTGCAGTCTTTAAGGTTGTTGTAAATCATTCTAATAGAAGATCTCTGGGAGTTTTGAGTAAAAAAAGACTTAGAAAACAATGTAAAATAATCTATCAGGATGTTCCCCTCAGTTCCAGGATGCTTTATTTCCACCATGCACATCATTATGGTTTGGGGGGCAAGACTATTTGGTGATCCCAGCCCAGGAGGGTGACCTGCTGTCAGTCCCTGGTACCACTGGTGTATCTGGTACTCCTCTTCCTATCTCATTTAAATGTTAAGTAATGTTCGACAGAACATAGCAAGTTGCAGACTTTCTTTTCTTTCCTTTTCTCTTCTTTTCTTTTAATTAATTAATTTATTTATAAAAAGGAAACATTGACAAAACCATAGGATAAGAGGGGCACAACTACACACAATTCCCACCACTAGAACTCTGCATCCCATCCCATCCCCTCCCCTGATAGCAGATTTTCAATTAGTTTTCCTGGTCAAAGACATTGAATTCAATATATATATATAATGGCTTAAGGGGATTCTGCTTTAGAGGAACATTTCTTAAAAACTAATCTGAAATTCCTTGCTTGTCTTACTGCTCTTTCTTCTTACTATTCTTACATGTTTGGTTATAACTGCTATACCTCCTCACAAGGCATAACAAATTTAGGTTGATAGAGCATTAGGCTCTTTTGGATTTGTCACTAGTTTATTGTAGGTAGCAGTTATTTGCTCCTTTCCAGTAACTCTGCCTCTCTTGATGAGTACCTCAGCCTATGTTTACTGAGCTTTCTTTGCACTGGGCCCTGAACTGGACAAGTGGCAGGCAGCTTGTATGCTCTCCACACCTGGGTGTTGGTATGCTTCTGGATTCTGCTTGTGCGCTTGTGTTACTTGCTATGTGTTCTGTTTGCACGTCCACTGTTGGCTGGGCACCCCCTGCCTCCGAGATATTGGTTTGGTCTAGAGTAGTTTGTTGAACTGCATCCCCGCTCGTGAATAAAGATTGAACTGCATTCTCAGCTCAGCCATGAGTCTCTGTCTCCCACCCGCGAAGCCAGCCCGGCAAAAATGACACCTGGGTTCTTCTGATGGAGAAGAAAAAAGAGAAGAGACCCCCAGATAGCACTTAGGAGATGGTATCTATGTTCATCAGAGATATTGGTCTGTAGTTTTCCTTTTTTGTTATGTCCTTATCTGCTTTTGGTATCAGGAGGATGTTGACTTCATAGAAGGTGGAAGGGAGTGTTCCTGCTTCTTCCATCTTGTGGAAGAGCTTTAGAAGTATAGATATTAACTGTTTCCTGAAGGTTTTATAGAATTCATTTGTAAAGTCATCTGGTCCAGGGCATTTGTTGTTGGGAAGATTCTTAGTAACTGTTTTGATTTCTTTGTCTGTGATTGGTGTATTTAGGTTTTGTAGTTTTTCTTGGTTCAATTTTGGAAGGGTATTTGTTTCTAGAAATTCTTCCATTTCTTCCAGATTCTCTAGCTTGGTGGCATATAGTTCTTCGTAAAAGTTTCGCATGATTTTCTGGATTTCTGTGGTGTCAGTTGTGATATCTCCTCTATCATTTACAATTCTATTTATTTGAGTCTTCTCCCTTTTTTTAGTGAGTATGGCTAGGGGTTTGTCAATATTGTTTAATTTTTCCAAGGAACCAACATTTGGCTTCATTGATCTTTTGTATGGTTTTCTTATTTTCGATGTTGTTTATTTCTGCTCTAATTTTAGTGATTTCAGTCTTTCTGGATGCTTTAGGGTTTCTTTGTTACTCTTCCTTTAAGTCCTTAAGGTGTGCAGTAAGGTCGTTTATTTGATCTTTTTCTTCTCTCAAGTGTGATTGTATGCTATGAGTGTCCCTCTCAGTACTGCTTTAGCTGTGTCCCAAATATTTTGCTAGTTTGTGTCTTCATTTTCATTTGTTTCCAGGCACATGTGAATTTTTTGCTTGAGTGCCTCTCTCTGACCCAGCAGTTCTTAAGCAGCATGTTGTTGAGTTTCCAAATTCTGTGAATTTTAGTAATTTTCTGTTTGTGTTAAAGTCTCCCATTATTATTGTATTACTATTGATGTATTTTTGTAGTTCTTTCAGTAGGTGTTTAATGTATTTAGATGGTCCCTCATTGGGTGCATAGATGTTAATAATTGTTAAATCTTCTTGGTTGATTGATCCTCTAATCATTATGTAATGACCTTGCCTATCTTTTATTACTTTATTTAATTTAAAGTCTATGGTGTCAGAGATGAGAATGGCTGTCCCTGCCTTTTTTTGTGGTCCATTATCCTGTATGATAGTTTTCCGTCCTTTCACTTTAAGTCTGTGTTTGTCTTGTTGGGCTAGGTGGGATTCTTGCACACAGCATATGATTTGGTTGTGTTTTCTGATCCATCCTCCCACTCTGTGGCTTTTAATGGGCAAGTTTAAGCCATTGTTATTTATTGATATTATGGATTTAATGTATTGTAGTACCATTATTCAATAATTTTTATTTGCTCTGATATATGGCAAGTAGCATGGTGTTGTTCTTGTTTATAAGAGGTCTTTTCGGACCTCTTTCAGGGCAGGCTTGGTGATAGTTGCCTCCTTTAACTGTTGCCTGTCTGAGAAGGTTTTGAGCCCTCCATCTAGTTTGAATGAAAGTCTAGCAGGTTATATTATCCTTGGTTGAAACCCTTTTTCACTGATGGCTCGATAGATATCTTGCCATTCTCTTCTGGCTTTTAGATTTTGAGTGGAGAAGTTTGCTGATAGTCTTATCGGTTTTCCCCTGTATGTGACTTTTTGTTTTTCTTTTGCAGCCTTTAGGATCCTTTCTTTATCCTTACTTATTTTTATTGTAACTATGATGTATCTTGGTGTCTTCAGGTCTGGGTTGATTCTATTTGGGACTCTCGGTGCCTCTTGGATCTTAATGTACTTTCTGTTGTTTAGGTCTGGAAAGTTTTCTTCTATTATTTGCTCTAGAATGTTTACTTCCCCTTCCTCTCTTTCTTCCTCTGGTAGGCCAATTATATGAATGTTACTTCTTTTGAGATTATCCCATATGTCTCTGTTGTTGTTTTCAGTGTCTCTCAATCTCTTTTACCTCTTTCTTAGTTTTCTCTAGCTCATCCTCTGTCTGGATAATTCTGTTTTATGCTTCTGTTAATCTGTTTTCCCTTTCCTCAGTTTCTCTTTTCAGTTCAGTTATAGTATTAACTTGCTCTGCTAATTGGCCGTTTAGCTCAGCTATTTCAGCTTTCAGTTCTCTAATTACCTTGATGTAGCTAGTATTTTCCTTGAGGGTCTCATCTGTTGTTTCCCTAATTCTGATAGCCCTTTCCTCCATAGTTGTCTTCATTTCTGTGATTATTAGGTTTATTATTGCTTGCATACTTTTCTTATCAATGGTTACATCTGATTTATTTGGAGTTTCTCCTGTGCTCCTCTCCTGATTCATTGTGGTAGCAGTTTTATTTGCTCTTTATTTAACCATTTATTTTTATTGATGTGGTTTGTATTTTTCTGTTTTGTTGTTTTTTAGTTGTTGTGTTTTGAGTACAAGCCATGCTATACTTCTTCTAGCGTTTGCCATTCTTCCGCATCAACAGCGTCAGGTTGAGCCTGATGTAAAGTTTCGAGACCTCCTTTGAATCTGGAGAGGTGGCAGTCGTTGACTATGTGGGTCATAGTCTGTCTGTAGCCGCAGGGGCAGTTCTATACTAAAGACAGCGCTATACTAAAGACAGTGCTATACTAAAGACCTTTCACAAATGCAGTCACAAACCTCAGAAATTACAACAATAGCAACTGAAGCAAGGATGATGCACTTCAACCAATACCAGCTAGCCAAACAGCACCACCATTTCAAGAAGAAAATTAGCAACCAAAAACAAAAGAAAAAGGAAGAGAAAGGAAAAAAGGGAGAGCAAGAATAGAGAAGTATACAAATCTACTGTCCACTGTAAATTCTAGGGATAGCAAGAGGAGAAAGGCAAGTAGAAAAGATACACACACACACATACACCACTCTGAGTCAGATTTCTTCTACAAAATAATTCACAAACGATTATCAGTGAATTCAGAAAGCAAAGGATGGAAGAAAAAGAAAGAAAAAAGGGGTGGGGGAGTTGCACAGTAGTGCAGAGGGTTAAGCACATGTAGTGCAAAGCAGAGGGACTGTCATAAGGATCCTGGTTCGAGCCCCCAGGTCCCCACCTGCAGGGGAATTGCTTCACAGGGGTGAAGCAATTCTGCAGGTGTCTATTTTTCTCTCCCTCTCTCTGTCTTCCCCTCCTCTTTCCATTTCTCTCTGTCCTATCTGACAATGATGACATCAATAACAACAATAATAACTACAACAATAAAACAACCAGGGCAGCAAAGGGAATAAATAAATAAATAAATAAATAAATATAAGAAAAAGAGCAGTGAAAGGAAAGAGGTGCTTTTTATTTTTATTTTTTTGAATTAGCTAGGAGGAAAGTAAAAGGAAAGTGGAGGGGAGAGGGGAGAGAAACAAGTTCCTCTCACAGTGGATAGGACACCCAATCACCTATCAATTAAAAAAAATACAACAATTAATTTTGGTCAACCTGAAGAAGGAGGAGGCAGAAGGGATACATTTATATAATAATAGTAATAATAATAAAATAAAATTAAAAAAACCCTAGCAGTCAGTCTGCTGCTTGGACTGCTCTGGATTGGCTGCAGGTAGCTTGAGCAAAGACAGCTAATTATAAGAAGTATCCAAAAAATACTCCAGGTAAACTTTCCCAGATAGGGCTGAAGCTCTGATTGGTCAGGTATTTTATCACTCAAATAGAGCTCCAGCCACCTAAAAAAAAAAAAAAAGAGAAGGAAAACAAAAAGAAAAAGGGTTGGAATGACACTCCTGGTGAGCCAGGAATCTTGGTAAAATCTCTCATCAGGAAGTCTGCTAGGAGTGGCTGCCCAGCTCCTGAGGGCTGTTTCTGGGGTGTCAGGGAAGGGTGAGTTCAGAAATAATCTAGCTAAAAAGAATTTTCTTTGTTAGTCCTTTAGGCCTCTGTTTGCCAGTCCAAGAGTGGGTTATAGGACTCTTTTTTGGTGTCACCTTGACCACCCCATGTTCACCCTACTACAGAAGGCCCACCCTATCCAGAGAATACCAAGTTGTAAACTGCTTTTGTTTGGAGCTCAAGCCAGCTGTTGTTTCCAAGGTGTCATCTTGGCTCCGCCCACCAATTTCTGTTTTTATTTTCCGACACTCTAGCACTTCCAAGGCTACCAACCCTCCCATTTTCCTCATAGGTACCTTACATTTCTTTTTTGTTTCACTTTAGTTTGCAATATCAACTCCTTTTGTCCCTCTTCTTCACTGCCCTCATCTCTGTCTTTCTTCTAGTCTTGTTAGATTAGAAGAAAGATAGAGCCTTCTTTTTAGCTCTGTGCCTCTCCCACTTTCCCACTGGGGTGAGTGAAGTGTCTCCTGCCACAGTTATATCCAGCATTAGTCTGTTCATCTCTAAAAGGGATGCTACACTGTAATCTCTGTAGACAGTGTCACTTGGATTATTATTTTTCCGCCTTCAGACTTACTAGAGCTGGACATGGTGTCTGGGTTGTGACTCAGGAGTCCTGGTTAAACCCAGATAATTTTCTTCTTGACCCCCTTCCCATGTCAAGGTCATGTCCCTGACTGAGGGAGCAAAAAGAAAGACTGTCTTGAGGAAAATATCTCATGGTGTAGTTATGATAGAGTTTCTGCATCACTGTTGTGTTTCTTCCATTCTGTACCTAAGAACTGTTGTTTTTTCCCCCCAGGACATGGTTCCCAGTTCCTAACTGTCGGTGCTTGTAACCTCTATGGTTATCCCTTGCATCCCCAACACACATAGTCCAACTGTATCCACAGAGTTCCAGAATCAGGAATCAAGTTAAATGGCTCATCCCTGTGATTGTCAACAGTCAGTAGAATTGAACAGACTTGTTTCTGTGGCATAGAAGTAACATATCCACATGGAACCCTCCAATTACTTTTCATAATATAAATTGTCTTAAAAATACCCACTTCTTTCCCAGATATTATCTCTCTTCAGCTAACTTCTAAATTATGGATGTGTCTGCTGTAGTTCCCTGTCATTAATTTATCCATCTATCATTCCAAGTAGTACTTCAACTGTGTCCTTAACTAGGTTAAGGTTATACAGGATATCATTATCTTGTCCTGGGAGCTGGACAAGGCCGCGGAGGATAAACCTTTTGGTAAGAGACTTGTGAAAAGGAAAGGAAATGGCCTGAGTGAATTTCTCTCCCTTCCGACTCTTGAGAACTATGAACTGCAATCCTGAAGACATATTATTACAGGGTACACATTCCTTCTTCATAATCTATACACTCTGTGCCAAGTGCAATCAGTGTCAAGAAGTGCAAATTTAGATAGGAAAGGTGAATGGACACTGGGAAGGCAGATGCCCTGCATAAAAGTGGTGCCCGGGTTCATTTTAATTCAGGCCAAACATGCTAATAATCTTCTTGAACTCCCAAAGCAAGAGGGCTCAGTTTTATTTTCTTATACAAAGTGCCATGCAAGGAGCCCAGGGCCTTGTTCATGAGTGATACATCTAGGTAGCTTCCTGCTATGTTTTCTTTACCGTTTATACTCTTTTAAAATATATTTTATTATTTTATTTTATTTCCACCAGGCTTATCACTGGGGCTCAGTGCCTATACAGTGAATACTCCACTTCTACTGGGCACCCCTCTCCATTTTATTTGGTAGGATAGAGAAATTAATAGGAGAGCAAGAGATAGAGAAGGGAAGAGAAAAAATACATTTGCAGCACTGCTTCACCACTTGCAAAGTTTCTCCCTGGGTGGGGCCTGGGAGCTTGAAATTGGGTGCAGTGGTGCACCTGGCTAAGTGTTCACATTAAAGTGTGCAAGGACCTAGGTTCAAGCCTTTGGTCCCCACCTGCAGGGGAAAGTTTCACAAGTGGTGAAACAGATTTGCAGGTCTATCTCCCTCTCTCCCTCTCCCTCTTCCTCTCTGTCTCCCTTTTCCTCTCCCTCTCCCTCTCTATCTCCCTCTCCCTCTCCCTCTCTATCTCCCTCTCCCTCTCTATCTCCTCCTGCCCTCTCAATTTCTCTGTCTATCCATTAATGAATAAATGACTGTTGTACCACTGCCTGGCAACATCTGTCTATTTTACATTTTGAGAGAAGAGAATGAGGAGAGAGAGAGGATGAAAATGACAAGAGGAGAGGAGAGGAGAGGAGAGGAGAGGAGAGACTCCAAAGTACTGTTAAGCCATGCATGTTGCCCCCTTGGTGCTATCCCTGGCACTCCCATGTAATGCCTGGGATCAAATCCAGGGCCTCATGCCCAGCGTGCATTTTGCCCACTGAATTGCCTCCTGGTTCTAGAAGGATAATTTTTAAATTTATCTTCTTGAGTTTTTTACATATTTAGATTTTCCTCTTTTCTAACTTAATTAATTTAACAGGACAGTCTGAAATTGAGAGGGAGAGTGGAAATAAAGAGGGAGTTGGGCGGTAGCACAGCAGGTTAAGCGCAAGTGGTGCGAAGTGCAAGGACTGATATAAGGATCCGGGTTCAAGCCCCCAGTTCCCACTTCCAGGGGAGTCTATTCACAGGCGGTGAAGCAGGTCTGCAGGTGTCTATCTTTCTCTCCCCCTCTCTGTCTTCCGCTCCTCTCTCCATTTCTCTCTGTCCTAGCTAACAACGACGACATCAGTAACAACTAATAACTACACCAACAATAAAAAACAAGGGCAAAAAAGGGGGAAAATAAATAAATAAATAGAAATAAAGTGAGACACTTGCAGCACTGTGTGACCCTTGTGGAGCTTCCTCCTTGCAGGTAGGGACTGGGGTCTTGAACCTGGCTCCTTGAGCATTATAACATGCTCAAATCTGGGTCATAGAGCAAAGTAATAACATGTGCACTCAACTGGGTGTATCACTGCCCAGCCTCCACATATTTGGATTTCTTGTTCAGACTTTTCCATAGCTTATTATCTCAGTTTAGGTTAAACTTCTAAATGTGGTTGTTGTTGGATAGGACAGAGAGAAATGGAGAGAGGAGGGGAAGAGAGAGAGGGGGAGAGAAAGATCCAACAATGACAGCATCAGTAAAAACAACAATAATAACTACAACAACAATGAAAAACAACAAGGGTAACAAAAGGAAAAATAAATATTAAAAAAAACTTTTTTTTTCCTCCAGGGTTATTGCTGGGCTCGGTCCTGCACCATGAATCCACTGCTCCTGGAGGCCATTTCCCCCCCCTCCTGTTGTTGTAGCCTCATTGTGGTTATTATTGTCGCCATTGTTGATGTTGTTCGTTGTTGGATAGGACAGAGAGAAATGGAGAGAGGAGGGGAAGACAGAGAGGGGGAGAGAAGGATACCTGTAGACCTGCTTCACTGCCTGTGAAGCGACTCCCCTGCAGGTGGGGAGCCTGGGGCTCAAACCGGGATCCTTACCGCGGTTCCTGCGGTTTGCGTCACATGCGCTTAACCCACTGCGCCACCGCCTGACCCCCCCAAAAAACTTCTAAATGTGGAATCATGACCATAAGTATACGGTTGCAGGGAAGAGGAGGGAAACTGTGTTTCTGCTAGATCCAGGCTGTCCCTTGGTGGGGAATTCCTCACCTGGAATTAAACCCTGTAAACAATGTCACCAGAGTTTTTTTTTTTTTTTTTCCTTTTCCTTCAGACTGGACATGGTAGCTGGGCAGTGACTCAGAATCCTGGTGCAGCTCAGATAATTTCTCCTCTGGACCACCTTCCCATGAAAAAGTCATGTCCCTGACTCAGGAAAGGAAAAGAAAAAAAAATGACCAGAAAATATTGAATAAAAATGTTCTATTGCAGATAATATACAATATACTTTAAGCATCTGAAAGGAATAGAAAAGGTGTTTCAAGTATTTGTACAATTATTTGTTCAGTTGATGAAACATTTTCTGTTACATAGACTATATTAAGGCCACCACTTCAAGTCTAATTCCAGTCTACAGTCAACGTGTAGTTGACCTGTTTTAACTATTCAACCACTCTCCCAGGCTTGGGAGACTGCATAATGATTGTGCAAAAGCCTTTCAAGCCTGAGGCTCTGAGGTCCCTGGTTCAATCCCCAGCATCACCATAAGCCAGACCTGAGAAGTGTTATGGTCTCCTCCTCTTTCATGGTATCTTTCCCTCTGTATCTACTCTTTCTCATTAAAATAAATAAAATATTTAAGAAAAACCACTCTCCTTTTCCTTTGGGTAGCCACTAAGGGGGTCTTATAGTCTAAAAGTTTTATTATAAAAAACAAACTTAGTTCTTCAGATTGTTGTTGCCATATGCTACCTCAGAGTGAAATCACATGGTATTTGTCTTCTCTCTGACATGTCTTATTAAGACTAATAATTTCTAAATAGCCTTATTATAGCCTTATGAAGTGCTTTAATATCTTTCTGGGAAAGTTTATGAGCATAAAGGAATTACCACAGAACTATAAAATGAGTGTTTCAAGATGGTTAGTCACAGATGTGGCATCTCTGAGGGACGACAGGATTAGTCCTCAGAAAGTGTGAAGAAGTCCTTATGTGTGTTAGAACTGGTAGCTGCAGTGTAAAAGAAAAGCTCCTAGCAAGGGACTTTGAGAGATTAAATTGGAACACAGAACTGGAGCAAATTTTCAAACATGAAGGGTCGTACAAAGAATCAAGTGAATTGTTAAGATTGTGCAATTTTATAATGGATATAGAAAATTGTCATTCACGCTAGTGGTTTTTTTTTTTTTTTTTTTGCCTCTAGAGTTATCACTGGGGCTGGATGCCTGCACCACAAATCCACTGTTCCTGGAGGCCATTTTTTTTTTCCAATTTTTGTTGCCCTTGTTGTTGTCTTTATTGCTATTGTTGCTATTGATGTTGTTGGATACCACAGAGAAAAATGGAGACAGGAGGGGAGACAGAGAGGGGGAGAGAAAGATAGACACCTGCAGACCTGCTTTGACGCCTGTGAAGTGACTCCCCTGCAGGTGGGGAGCCTGGGGCTGTAACCAGGATCCTTACACCTCTCTTTGTGCTTTGAGCCATGTGCGCTTAACCTGCTGTGCAACTGCCTGATCTCCCATGCTAGTGGTTTTTATATTAAAAAAAAAATTATACATATTGCCTCCAGTATAATCGCCAGATTCAGTGCAAGCATTACAAATCCGCTGCTTATGGTGGTCATTTTTTTTTTCCATTTTATTAGGTAGGACAGAGAAATTGAGAGGGGTGAGGGAGATAGGGAGGAAGAGAGAAAAAGACACCTGCAGGTCTGCTTCACTGCTTGTGAAGCAGCCCTTGGAGCACCATGTGTACTTTACTGGGTGAGTTACCAATGGGCTCCCTAAATGTATTTATTATATGAGAGAGAGAGAGAGAGAATTCATCTCATTTGTGTTACCAGGGATGAAATCTGGGGCCTCATACAGGTGAAACCCAAGCTATATCTGTTAAACTACCTCCCCAGCTCTTGGTTTTCATGTTTTAAGAAATGAATAAGAGACATGATGCTTTGATCCAAAGGGTTGCCATAAGGGGGCTGGGTGGTGGCACACCAGGTTAAGCACACAAATAGAAGTCTAAGGATCCTGCTTTGAGTCCCCAGCTCCCCACCTGCGGGGGGTTGCTTTACAAGCAGTGAAGCGAGTCTGCAGATATCTGTCTTTCTCTCTTCCTCTCTTTTTTCCTCTCCCCTCTCAATTGCTCTCTGTCCTATCAAAAGAAAAAAAAAAATGGCCACAGGAGTGGTAGATTTATACTGCAGGAACTGAGTGAGCCCCAGCAATAACCCTGGAGTCAAAATAAAAAGAACAAAGGGATACCATACAAATGTTGATTTGTAGGTGTCTACATCTGAGAAAGTGGGAGTGAGAGGACCAGATGGGGTGTCTTGAGGTCTCTCAAGCCTTAGTACATAGAGGGATCTCACTCAAAGCTTCCATGCTTACTAATCAACTCTCACTAACTCAAGTCAAACATCATTTCTTCTTTCCTGACATATGTTTGTCAGCTGACCACCTCAGCTATTCATTGAAGTTGTCTTAGCCAGACCTCATCTAAAATCCACAATTTATTCTACAGACAGCTGAGTTGTCATTCTTGAGCAATTACTGTATATCCTTCCCCCCACCCCCAAATAATTCAAATGAATTCACTCTACTCTTGGAAAAAATGTAGGAGGAGAGGAAACAGACATTCTTAATTGCTGTACTTGAAGCAAAAGCGATTACTGTAGACTTAGTTAACTGATTCTCTCACAAAGTTAATTCAAATGCAAAAGGGGGGGCGGAGAACAAATTTTGTGGAGGAATTATACCTGTCATCTCCTTGAGAGACTAATTAGGCTTCCAGACATCGCTAGGTTAGGTCCTATCTCCTCAGCTTCACACACACTGGCAGGTGACCCTTCCGCACCCATTTTCCTCCATTTTTCACAATGATTTTGCTCTCACACATGCCCAAGAATTTAGGATTTCAACCCTGGCACCAGACCTGGTCCAAGGCAGACTTTTTGTTTTTTGGCCTCCAGGGTTATTGCTGGGGCTCAGTGCCTGCACCATGAATCCACTGCTCCTGGAGGCCATTTCTCCCCCTTTTGTTGCCCTTGTTGTTGTAGCCTTGCTGTGGTTATTGTTGTTGATGTTGTTGTTGTTGGATAGGACAGAGAGAAATGGAGAGAGGAGGGGAAGACAGAGAAGGGTAGAGAAAGATAGACACCTGCAGACCTGCTTTGCTGCCTGTGAAGTGACTCCTTTGCGGGTGGGGAGCCATGGTCTGGAACTGGGATCCTTAACCTGCTGCGCTACTGCCGGAACCCTGAAGGCAGACTTCTGTGTTAAGCAAGACTGTATTAGAACCAATAAAAGCAGTGGTGCACTTTATAGAAAGATTTTTTCCACTGGGCTAGTTTTCTTCTTGTAGGGTGTACCTAAAGTGGTTACACATTATTTCCATGTGTGAATATTCAGTTTTTCTTATGTGCAATATGATAAATAATTCAGGTCACATGTACCTACCTGGGTATAATCTAATGACTGGTCTTGATTTGAATATTCACTTCAGCTCATAGAATAGCAAAAGATCTGTTTCTCATGTTTATTCATCACAACTACAGGAACAGAGAAAGTGTATGTGGCTTAGAGTAGCTCTGAATGAGAAAAGATCTGGACTCTTCAGTCACCTCACTAGCAGATTCATTGAGAGAAACAACCTCACTGACCCTTGGATTTCCATCTCTGAATGGAATAATTATGGCTACATCTGAGTTCTGTTGTCAGGATCACAGGTGAGAACACTTAGTCCATTGTTAGTGGACAGAAAATGCCAGGCCCCTTCCATTCATTCTGTTCACAGATTCACACAGTGTTTGGGCTGCTGCTTCAGTTGGGTTCCTGAGTCGTGGAACAGAGTCCCAAGAGAGCACCACTGTCAGAAAAGCTTTGTCTTCTGTTGAGATTTCTTTCCAGCTGTCAGAATTTCATCAGCTTGTAATTAACAGCATGATCCAAAATATCTTCCAGATCTTTTTCTAAAAGTATTACTGTGCCCATACTGATTAGGTTGTTATCCTGAAAATTCACATTTGAGGGACAAGTAGAGATGTAAAACTCATAGTTTTTATAGAACCATGTAATTTGAAGGGATTTAAAAGGCAATCCATCGAATAGTTTACAAGTCTGACTTTAAATCTTCATTACCTGGAGAGGTCTCTAAAATACTGTACAGAGATCAGGGCCCAATCAAAGACCTAATACATAGATATCATCAACTTTATGTTTTATAGTTCACTGATTTCCACATAGGCTTGTCTTATTATCATTCTTCTCCTTACTTTGGTTCCAGATATATTTATTTACTTATTCATTTAAAGGTGAGTAAAGGGACAGTTAAGAGCTGACTAGAGAATCTGAGAGGAGACACCAAAGCACTTATCCACCACTCCTGAAGCTCCCTGTACTGGTGCTCCCATGTGGTGGATAGGGGAAGATTACACTCTGCTAGGTGAGCTATCTCCAGTATTGTTGCCCTGAAATCTACTTTAATAGTGAAATAGACACCCCAGGACTATAGAGACAGCTCACTGGTTAAGGTGTATACTATGGTACAAACCTTTCCATCCTTTTACATTTGAATCTATATTTATCATAATGTTTAAAATGTGACCCTGATGGACACTGTGAAAGTAGAGGTTACCCTTTTTAATTGAAACAATATCTTCAGTTTAATTTGGAGTCTTTGGACCACCTTACATTTAATTTGTTTATTGATGTGCTCATATTTAAATCTGCCACCTTTTGGGGGGGGATATGGCAGAGAGAAATTGAGAAGGGAGAAGATAGACACCTGCAGGCCTGTTTCACCACTTGTGAAGCAACTGTCCTACAGGTGGGGCCCAGCTGGGTGTTCAAACCAGGATTCTTTTTTTTTTTTTTGGACTTTTAAAAAAAATTAATTAATTTTCCCTTTTGTTGCCCTTGTTTTTCTTTCTTTTTTAAATTTCTTTATTGGGAAATTAATATTTTACATTCAACAGTAAATAAAAGTACATGTACATGCATAACATTTCCCAGTTTTCCATATAACAATACAACCCCCACTAGGTCCTCTGTCATCCTTCTTGGATCTGTATTCTTCCCACCCACCCACCCCAGAGTCTTTTAGTTTGGTGCAATATGCCAATTCCAATTCAGGTTCTACTTGTGTTTTCTTTTCTGATCTTGTTTTTCAACTTCTGCCTGAGAGTGAGATCATCCCTAATTCATCCTTCTGTTTCTGACTTATTTCACTTGATATGAATTTTTCAAGGTCCATCCAAGATTGACTGAAAAAGGTGAAGTCACCATTTTTTATAGCTAAGTGGTATTCCATTGTGTATATATACCACAACTTGCTCAGCCACTCATCTGTTGTTGGACACCTGGGTTGCTTCCAGGTTTTGGCTATTACAAATTGTGCTGCCAAGAACATATGTGTACACAGATCTTTTTGGATGGGTATGTTGGGTTCCATAGGATATATCCCCAGGAGAGGAATTGTAGGATCATAGGGTAGGTCCATTTCTAGCCTTCTGAGAGTTCTCCAGACTGTTCTCCACAGAGGCTGGACCAATTTACATTCCCACCAGCAGTGCAGGAGGGTTCCTTTGACCCCACAACCTCTTCAGCATTTGCTGCTGTTACCTTTTCTGATGTATGACATTCTCACAGGAGTCAAGTGGTATCTCATTGTTGTCTTTATTTGCATTTCTTTGACAGTTAGAGACTTGGAACATTTATTCATGTGTTTCTCGGCCTTTTGGGTCTCTTCTGTGGTGAATATTCTGTCCATGTCCTCCCCCTGTTTTTGGATGGGGTTATTTGTTGTCTTGTTGTTGAGATTTGCAGGTTCTTTATATATTCTGGTTATTAGCCTCTTGTTTGGTGTATGGCATGTAAAGATCTTCTCCCATTCTTTGAGGGGGCCTCTTGGTTTGGGTCGTAGTTTCTTTAGCTGTGCAGAAGCTTTTTAATTTTATGTAGTCCTATAGGTTTATGCTTGTCTTACTCTTCTTTGTAATTGGATTCGTTTCATTGAAGATGTCTTTAAAATTTATGTAGAAAAGAGTTCTGCCAATATTTTCCTCTAAGTATCTGATAGTTTGTGGTCTAACATCCAAGCCCTTGATCCACTTGGAATTTATTTTTGTATTTGGTGAAATATAGTGGTTCAGTTTCATTCTTCTGCATGTTTCAACCCATTGTTTCCAACACCATTTGTTGAAGAGACTCTGCTTTCCCCACTTAATAGTCTGAGCACCTTTGTCAAAGATTAGATGTCCACATCTAATTTCTTATTTCTGGGCTCTGAATTCTATTCTACTGGTCAGTATGTCTATTCATGTTCCAGTACCAAGCAGTTTTGATGACAATGGCCATATAATACAATTTGAGATCTGGGAGAGTGATGCCTCGGGTTCTGTTCTTTTTTCTCAAGGTTGTTTTGGCAATTGTAGGTCTTTTCTGGTTCCAGATAAACATTTGTAGTATTTGTTCTTTGCTCCTAAAAATGTGCTTGGGATCTTGATGGGGATAGCATTAAATTTGTAGATGGCTCTGCTTAGTATATTCATTTTGATGATATTAATTCTTCCAACCCATGAGCATGGAATATCTTTCCACTTCTTTGTGTCTTTTTCAATTTCCTTGAGTAGTGACTCATAATTTTCAGTATACAAGTCTTTCACTTCTTTGGTTAGGTTTATTCCTAGATACTTTATTGTTTTTGTTGCTATAGTAAAAGGAATTGATTTCTGGATTTCATGTTCTTCAGACTTAGTGTTTGCATAGAGGAATGCCACTGATTTTTGAATGTTAATTTTGTAGCCTGACACCTTACTGTATTGCCTGATGATTTCCAAAAGCTTCTTGCTGGATTCCTTAGGTTTTTCTATGTATACTATCATGTCATCTGCAAATAGGGAGAGTTTGACTTCTTCTTTTTCAATCTGTATCCCTTTAATTCCTTGCTCCTGCCTGATTACTATGGCAAGAACTTCCAACACTATGTTGAATAGTAATGGTGATAGTGGGCATCCCTGTCTAGTACCTGATCTGAGTGGAAGTGCTTCCAGTTTTTCACCACTGAGTATGATGTTGTCTGTAGGTTTGCTATATATAGAGTCCACTATCATCAGGAATTTTCCATCTATTCCCATTTTTTGTAGTGTTTTGATCATAAAGGGATGTTGTATTTTGTCAAAGGCTTTCTCTGTATCTATTGATATGTATGACCATGTGGTTTCTGGTCTTGCTTTTGTTGATGTGGTGGATCATGTTGATTGATTTATGTATGTTAAACCAACCTTGCATTCCTGGGATATATTGTTCATTATGACCACTTGGTCATAATGAACAATCTTTTTAATATACTGCTGTATCTGGTCGGCTAGAATTTTGTTCAATATTTTAGCATGTATGTTCATCAGAGATATTGGTCTGTAGTTTTCTTTTTTTGGTTGTGTCCCTTGCCCTTGTTTTTCATTGTTGTTGTAGTTATTGTTGTTATTGATGTCGTTGTTGTTTGATAGGACAAAGAAAAATGGAGAGAGGAGGGGAAGACAGAGAGGAAGAGAGAAAGATAGATACCAGCAGACCTGTTTCACTGCCTGTGAAGTGACTCCCCTGCAGGTGGGGAGCTGGGGGCTCGAACCGGGATCCTTATGCTCGTCCTTTCGCTTTGTGCCACATGTGCTTAACCTGCTTTGATACCGCCGGACTCCCCAAACCAGGATTCTTTTGTTTTGTACGTGTGTGCTAAATCTGCTGTGCCACCTCCTGGCCTTGAAATTTGCCATCCTTTTATTGCTTTTTTAATTTTATATATTTTTTTTTTACTCCTCCATTTTGTTTTTTAGTCATCTCAAGGGCTTCACAACTCTGGTCTGAGTTTCAGAGATAGGGAAATGGGAGAAGAGGGAGAGGGAGACAGGCACCAGAGATTCCTTCTATGCAGTGGAAGCCTGACTAATCTTTTGCCCATTTTTATGATTCCATTGTATTTCCTTTACATTCTTATCAGCAATTGCACTTTATTTCACTATCCTAATGATTATGTTAAAGATTTATACTAAATATCTTTAAGTTACCTCTGTCTGCCTCCCAGTGATACCATTTACACATCTATGTATAAACACTGCTATAGTATTACTTCCATATCTTGTCTATAAGACTTTTTTTTTTTTTTGGCCCAGGGTTATTGCTGTGGCTCAGTGCCTGCACTATGAATCCACTGCTCCTGTGGCCATTTTTTTTTCGATTTTTTGGATAGGACAGAAAGAAATTGAAGGGTGCAGGAGATAGAGATAGAGAGAAACATGCAGACCTGCTTTACCACTTGTGAAATGCCACTCCCATGCAGGTTGGGAGTTAGGGAGCTCAAACTGGGATACTTGCTCTGGTCCTTGCTCTTTGTACTATGTGCACTTAACCTGGTGTGCCACTGCCTGGCCCCCCTTGTCTATAAGACTTTATTTTGGTTTGGTCATTTATTTAACATAAACATGTTATAAACTACATAACAGGTGCATTGTTGCTATTTTTGCTTAAATAGGAAATATATATTGGGGAGATTATGCTGTGAGTGAAGTATATATTTGCTCATGTCATTCCCATACTCCTCCCTCCCTCCCTACCTCCCTTCCTCTCTCCCTCTCTCCCTCTCTCCCTTCCTTCCTTCCTTCCTTCCTTCCTTCCTTCCTTCCTTCCTTCCTTCCTTCCTTCCACTCTTCTCTCCTTCTTTCCTTTCCTGGGACCTTACTACTCCATGTAGACTTTTTTGGAAAGATGTAAAAACACAGACACATTCAATGGAGAAGCAATTACAGAAGCTAGTCCTTCCACTTTCTGCTCCCTGTAATGATCCTGGGTCCATGCTCCCAGAGGGAAGAAGAATAGGGAAGCTTCCAGTGGAGAGGATGGGATACAGAACTCTGGTGGTGGGAATTGTGTGTACTTGTACCCCTCTCATCCTACGGTCTTGTCGAACATTATTAAATCAATAACACACACACACACACACACACACACACACACACACACACACACACGGGCACACGGGCACCCATGCACAGGCACAGAGACACAGAGAGGAAAGGCACAGCAGCTAAGTTTCTCCCAGTTCATCTGGAGCTGGGCTATAACCTGGGCCACTGGCATGGCAAAGCAGGTACCTCCTCAGGTGAGCTGTCTTGCTTGTACTTTGCTTCTGTTTCTATTAAAAGAAATAGCTTCAGTTTTTCTTTGATATGAGACTGTTGATAAGGATCTCCCAGAATAGATACATATCCATTTGCTGTGTGATCTTACAAACACACTTGTAATATAATGAATTTATATATTGTGATGATTTTCCCTTTCTGATTTCATATATATAATCCATAATGGTCATATAGATATAGGTGACACTATTTTAAGTTCTACTCTTACAGATAATTTAATGCTAATGTTATCAGTTTTTTTATCTTATTGCACATTAACCCTAATGATCTTCTCCAGCTAAATGAGATGCTATTCTTTTTTTAAAAATTAAAAATATAAATATAAAATTTTTATTTATTTATTTGTTGGATATAGACAGCCAGAAATTGAGAGGGAAGGGGGCGATAGACAAAGAGACTGTGGGGGTAGATAGCATAGTAGTCATGCAAAGAGATTCTCATGTCTGAGCCTCCGAAGTCCCAAATTCAATCCTCTGTACCACCATAGGCCAGAGCTGATTAGTGATCTGGTAGGGAGAGGGAAAGGGAGAGGGAGAGGGAGAGGGAGAGGGAGAGGGAGAGGGAGAGGGAAAGGAAGAGAGAGAGAGAGAGACCTTCAGACCTATTTCACCATTCACAAAGCTTTCCCCATGCAGGTTGGGACTGGGAGCTTGAACGCGGGTCCTTGTGCATTATAGCATGTGCACTCATACAAGTGTGCCACCACCACCCAGCCCCTTCTCCAGCTAAGTGAAAATTTTGTTTGGGAGAGGGCCTTGTGAATCTCTCGGTCTGCCATTCTAGAAGTTTGGTCTCTTGCCTTCATTTTTTAAAAATAGAATTCTTGGCTAAAAGGCTTTTGTTTGGGGGTTGGGCGGTAGTGCAGCGGGTTAAGTGCAAGTGGTGCAAAGTGCCAAGGACCAGCATAAGGATCAGGGTTCCAGCCCCCCCCCCCCCCCACACACATGCAGGGGAGTCGCTTCACAGGCAGTGAAGCAGGCCTGTAGGTGTCTGCCTTCCCCTCCTCTCTCCATTTCTCTCTGTCCTATCCAACAATGAACAACAACAAAAACAACAATAACAATAACAAAATAACAAGAACAAAAACAATCAACAAAAACAATAACAACCACAACAAGGTTACAACAAGGGCAACAAAAGGGGGAAAAATGGTCTTCAGGAGCAGTGGATTCATGGTGCAGTACCTAGCCCCAGCAATAACCCTGGAGGCAAAAAAAAAAGCCTTTTTTTTGTTTGTTTTTCCTTTTGGTATTTGAAAGGCATTGTTCCACTGTGAACTGAGTTGCACTGATTCTGGTAAGGAACTTGCTTCTATCTATTTCATATATGTTCCCCTTATGGATTCTTTAAAGATTTTTTTTTCTTATTACAAGATTTGAACAACTTGATATGACTTGCCTTGTGGCATATTTCTCATGCCTCAGTTGCATTGTGTTTCTTGGTTTATGCTTTTTATTAAATTTTGAAAGTCTAGTCATTATTTTTCCAAGAATAAATGTTTTGTTTCCCCTTATCTTTCTCCTTCAGGACCTCTAATTATACATATTTTAGGTGGCACTAGCTTTTCTAGCTCATCTTTGCTCTTTCCATTACAAATATTTTTTTTCTTTTTATACATTTCAGACATTTTTATTGCTGTATCTTCATTTCTCTATTTTTTTCTTCTGCCATGTGTTACCGACCATGAATATTTTCCTGTGTACTTTTAACCGTAAATATCATAGTCTTCACTTGTAGAAGTTTCAAAGTTTCACATGTTTATATTAAACTTTTTGAACATCTCTGTTCTCCTACCACCACCACCACCAAGATGATATCACTGCTCCTGGAGACTTTTTTTTCTTTTGTTTGTTTTCTGTTTTTTAATAGAGACAAAGCAATTGAGAGGGAAAGGGAAGATGAGGGAGGGAGAGAGAGAGACACCTGTAGCACTGCTTGTGAAACTTTCTCCCTCATTGCAAATGAGGACTGGGAACTTGCACCCAGGTCCTTGTATACGGTAACATGTGCGCTCTATTGTGTGCACTGCTGTCTCACCTGCATGCCTTATCTTTTTAATTTATTGGATCAAGTTAATAACTCTTAATATCCATGCTGCTGATTCTAACACTTTCATCAGTCTGTGTTAATTTCTATTGATTGATTATTCTCCTCATTATGGGCTGTGTTTTCCAGCTCCTTTGCATGCCTGCTAATTTTAGACATGCCGACTTGTACCTTGTTGACTGCTGAGTGTTTTTGTATTCCTATAAATATTCTTGAGTGACATTATGGCATACAGAGAAGTTACTTCGAAACTATTTGATCCTTTAAATCTGTTCCCCATCCCCACCCCTTTTAGTTACAAAGATTTGGAGACGTGCTCTGACAGTTTTAGAGACTTTTCTGAGTACTGAAAGTCTCATGAATTTTTAATTGACTCTGTTATTTGAAAACTGATTCTGTACTATTGGATTACAGAAAACTGCTTACTAGTCCTGTGATTATTCTTTTCTTTATTACCACCAGTATTGTTGTTGTGTCTCGGTGCCTGTGGATCTCCACTATTCCTAGTGGTCATATTCTCTCTCTTTCTCATCCTTCCTTTCTCCCTTCCTTCCTCTTCCCCTCACTCCCTCTTTCCCTCCCTCCCTCTATTCTTTTTTTTTTTTTAAAGTTATTTCTTTATTGGATAGAGAGAGCCATAAAATGAGAAGGAAGGGGGAGATAGAGAAGGAGAGAGACAGAAAGACACTTGCAACACTGCTTCACCACTCACAAAGTTTTCCCCTTGCAGGTGGGTACCAGGGGATCAAACCTGGATCCTTACACATTATAACATGTGTGCTCAACCAGGTATGCCACGACCTGGCCGTCTCCCTCTCCCTCCCTCCATCCTTATTATTTTTTCCCCTTTCTTTCTTTCTTTCTTTCTTTCTTTCTTTCTTTCTTTCTTTCTTTCTCTCTCTCTCTCTCTCTTTCTTCCTTCCTTCCTTCCTTCCCTCCCTCCCTCCCTCCCTCCTTCCTTCCTTCCTTCCTTCCTTCCTTCCTTCCTTCCTTCCTTCCTTCCTTCCTTTCTTTCGCCTCCAGGGTTATTGCCGGGGCTTGGCGCCTGCACCAGGAATCCACTGATACTGGAGGCCATTTTTTCCCTTTTGTTACCCTGGTTGTTTTACCATTGTTGTGGTTATTATTATCATTGTTATTGATGTTGTTGTTGTTGGATAGGACAGAGGGAAATGGAGAACGGAGGGGAAGAGAGAGGGGGAGAGAAAGATAGACACTTGTAGACCTGCTTCACCGCCTGTGAAGCGACTCCCCTGCAGGTAGGGAGCCGGGGGCTTGAACAGGAATCCTTCTGCTGGTCCTTGTGCTTTGCGCTATCTGTGCTTAACCCACTGCGCTACCACCTGACCCCGTATTTTTCTTTCTTATTGGTAAAGGATTAGAGACAGAAACAGGAACAGAGAGACAGAGAAAAGGAGAGACACCGGAAGCACTACCCTCCTACTCCTACTCCTAAAGCTTCTCTTCTGCTGGTGGGGAACATGAGCTTGAACCTAAATTCCTTGTGAATGGTAATGTGTATGTTCCACTGTATGAGTCCTCACTCTTCCCCTTGGATTATTCTGACACTGACTTCCAGTAGTCTTTCTCACACTGTTTGTTTTGCTAGATACCCAAAGAGGTCCTCTTTGGAGGAATATGACTCTCTGTGTGTAACTTTTCCTTCTTCTGATTTGTGTCCTGTGAACTCTAATCACTTTGTTCTCTTTAAATGCTCAGTTTCATCTCCTCATCTAAGGAATTCATTGAATTATGCCTGGGTGCCTCACCCCGAGTCACAACTGGCATCTTCTTGGGCAGTTGGGAGGCTCGCCTCACTCAGTACCAATCTTAGAGACCTCTGTCCTTCTTTATCTGAAAGTCACTGTCTTGAAAACGAAGCACGCTTTATAGATTTTGCTTGATTCTTTATTGTGCCAAGCATAAATCCAGTTCCTTTGCTCCATCTTGGGTAGGAACAGAGGTGTCCTTCTTCCTGCCTGAGATTAGTATTGCAAGTCTATTGCTTCTCTGCAGGTTCACATTTGTGGACCTTGAATTTCTTCTGGGCACTTGATTTGTGGAGCGACGGCTTAAATGAGGAACAGCAGGAGGATGAGTGTGCTTCTTTTATAGCCTCAGAAACTTTATCTTCCTTCAACAAAGTAACTGTTAAAGGCAGCTGGTATTTTATTCAGATAGTGGAAGTCTTTCTGCCACTACATTAGTGAGGTCATAAGGGTAACAAAATTTGAGGAGCAGGTGGTGGCGCACCTGGTTGAACGCACATGTTATAATGCACAAGGACCAGGGTTCTATCCCCCAGTTCCCACTTGCAGGGGGAAAGCTTTTCGAGTGAAGTCATTCTTTCCATCTTATTGGCTAGGATAGAGAGAAATCGAGAGGGGTGGGGGAGACAGAGAGGGAGACAGAGAAACACCTACAGCCCTACTTCACCACTCATGAAGCTTTCCCCTGAAGGACAAGGGGCTTGAACCTGTGTCCTCACACACTGTAAAGTGTGCATTTAACTAGGTGAGCGACCGTCTGGCCCCTTGATCTCTCCCTATCTCTCTCTCCTCACTTGATTTCTGGCTGTCTCTGTCCAATAAATAAAGATAATAAAACTTTAAAAAAATTAAAAGAAAAAGGGTACCATAGCTTGTTGAAGGCTGGTGCCTGAACCTCACAACCTAATGACGCACAGGACTGAAACCACTGGGCCACAGGGGTTTATGACACCCCAGGGAAGAGCCCATCCAGTCTGAGTCCCTGGACATCTTCCCGGCAGCTGGCCGTTTTTTTGAGATAGCACCTCATCTCTAGGCAGTTGAATCTGCCTTCAGAAACTATCAGGGGGGAGTCGAGCAGTAGCACAGCGGGTTAAGTGCAGGTGGCACAAAGCTCAAGGACTGGCGGAGGGATCCCAGTTCGAGTCCCAGGTTCGAGTCCCCGGCTCCCCACCTGCAGGGGAGTCACTTCACAGGCGGTGAAGCAGGTCTACAGATGTCTATCTTTCTCTCCCCCTCTCTGTCTTTCCCTCCTCTCTCCATTTCTCTGTGTCCTATCCAACAGCAACATCAACAACAATAGTAACTACAACAATAAAAACAAGGGCAACAACAACAAAAAATAAATATTAAAAAAATTAAAAAAAATAATTCAGTTAAGATTCTAGGCATGTCATGCTATTTTAAAATGTAGAAAAATGCACATGTAGCAACACATGTTTGGAGCCAATGCAATGTCTCACTTGCATGGTGTGCTACTATGTGGGCGAGCCTCGTTTTGGCCCATACCCCCACAGTGTTAAAGGAATCGGTCTCTTTTCATTCTCTGCCTCTCTGTCTTATTTACCTATTAACAAACACAATTGTTCAGAACATAGTCTGTGTTTTGTGTTGGTTTGTACTGCTGTTCTAATTAACTCTAAACCTTTATGGCTAAAAAAACAACGACTAGCCCTTTAAAAGCAGCCTCTCATGCTGCATATTAATTTGTACTTGAAGTGAACATTTCTTATCACTCAAGAATGTGCACAAGTCCTTAATTTTAATTTCAAAATTATAATGAACAATTATTCTTCTAAATATAGATGGGAAAAGAAACCTTAATGATAATCACTGAGAATAGTTGAGAATAGAATCTAGGGTACAGGAGTCTAAATTCTGCTGTTAGGATGCGTGCTTTCCAAATTAAAAATAATTCATGTTTTTTAAAATTAATTAACTTTTGTTAAATTCTTGAATTAGTTGCCTAAACACTGAGTGTTGAAAAATTTTTTCCCCGTTTGTTTCTATGCTTCTTTTCTTTTCTTTTTTCTTTTCTTTTCTTATCATTACTCAGCTCTAGTTTATAGTGGTGCTGGAGACAGAACCTGTGATGTCAAAGTCACAGGCACTAAAGTCTTTCTGCATAACCATTATGCTATCTCCTCAGCCCTGTTTGTTTGTTTTTAAACATTCTCTCTTGTCCTCTGCCTGTCAGTCTCTCTAAAGTAGCACACACAATCGTTTTAAGTTGGAAGGAAAGGGATGGAGATACAGCCAGCACAGTAAATGTCTCAGGGCACCTTGAACTGATGCTTCTTCATCTCTGGTTAGGAAAGAAAGATACCTGAATGAATGGTGGGTTCTCCCAGGCCTCAGTAGTGCCTGGCTGTTTCCTTTTTTTAGGAGCATCTTTGTGAGGAGTGTTGACATGGGGTGAGGAGAGAGGGAGTGGAGGAACAGGCTAATGGGGAGAAGTGAAGTAGAAACATATTCTGCACAGTTCTGGACTTTGCTTATAAAAGGTCTAGTTTAGTAGTCTGGGAGGTGGCACAGTGGAGAAAGCATTGGACTTTCAAGCATGAGGTTCTGAGTTCAATCCCCAGTAGCACATGTACCAGAGTGATGTCTGATTCTTTCTCTCTCTCTCTTTCTATCTTTCTCATAAATGAATAAAATATTTAAAAGGTCTAGTTTACAGTGTTCCTAAACTGCCTTGGCCATCTGCAGAAGCTCTTCAGATGCTTGTTGGTCTGATGGGGGCTCCTGATGGTTTACATAAAGAATCTCTTGTTTTGTCAGTATGGACTGCAACCCATGTGGATTCTAAACCATCAATTTGGAAGAGTTCAAGTTGGTTTTTGTAGTTTACTCTGTCTCTCAGCTTCTTATTTGAGTCTTCTTTTTCTCTTTTAGTCTAACAAAGGATCTGTCAGTTTCATGGGCCTTTTATTTTATTTTTTTTAAAGATTTTTATTTATTTATTCATGAGAAAGATAGGAGAGAGAGGGTAAGAACCAGATGTCACTCTGGTACATGTGCTGCTGGGGATTGAACTCGGGACCTCATGCTTGAGAGTCTAGTGCTTAGCTACTGCGCCACCTCCCGGACCAGATCTTGAGTCGTTGGTTTGCTACTTCTCTGTTTTTTTTTTCCCCCTTTCCATGTTTATCTCTGCTGTATAATTACTGTTTCCTTCTACCAACTTTTGGTGTAGGTTTTTCAGTTTTTTGAAATGTAAAGTTAGATTTTTTTTTCCCTTCCTCCTGTATTGTCGTTGTTTTCTTTACACCACTGGGGCTTTTACCACTCTGAGTTGATTCATTTTCAAAGAGTCAGAGTTAGATAATCAGAGAGAAGACACCATAGGGTCAGGCACTAATCTGGGTCATGTACATGACAAAGCAGGTGTTGACTCCTCATTTCTGCTTTTTAAGGTTCTGTGTCTGTGGGTTTTTTTTGTGTGTGTGGTTGTTGTATCTATGATTTATAGAAATTTATGGCATACTCTGCATAGATCTCTTTCATTCATTCCTACATGAAGGTCTTCTTCTTTTCTTCTGTGGTTCCAGGGCCTCGAACAAGCACCTTTTTCATTTAGAATAGAAGGAGAAAGGTTTCTCTGGTGCTGTGGCACTCCCATTGTAGTAAAGATGACTTGAACCTGGGTGATGTGCATGACACACACATACCTTATCTACTAAGCTATCTATCATATCCTTTAATTGGCATTCTTTTTTTAAAAAATATTTTTATATTTATTTACTTATTCCCTTTTGTTGCCCTTGTTTTATTGTTGTAGTTATTATTGTTTTTGTTGATGTCGTTGTTGTTGGATAGGACAGAGAAAAATGGAGAGAGGAGGGGAAGACAGAGGTGGAGAGAAAGATAGACATCTGCAGACCTGCTTCACTGCCTGTGAAGCCACTCCCCTGTAGGTGGGGAGCTGGGGGCTCGAACCGGGATCCATAAGCTGGTTCTTGCTTTTTGTGCCACCTGCTTTTAACCCCCTGAGCTACCGCCCAACTCCCTAGTTGGCATTCTTTATGTTTCTTGAAATTGTATGTCCATTACTGTTCTCAGTTTGAAACCTTTTTGGTAGTTACTTTATTTATTCCCTTTTGTTGCCCTTGGTTTTTATTGTTGTAGTTATTATTGTTGTTGTCGTTGTTGGATAGGACAGAGAGAAATGGAGAGAGGAGGGGAAGGCAGAGAGGGGGAGAGAAAGATAGACACCTGCAGACCTGCTTCACCGCCTGTGAAGTGACTCCCTTGCAGGTGGGGAGCCAGGGGCTCGAACCGGGATCTTTACGCCTGTGGTAGTTATTTCTTTAAGTATATTCTCTTTCCTATTCCCTTCTTTCTCTCCTCTCTCCTCTCCTGCCTTTCTCCCTTATTTCAGCTGCTGGTTTCCTTATTTTTTCTTCTGGAGCCTGTTATTGCTGTTAGACTTTATGCTACTGTGATTCTCTTTGCTTTTATTTACTCCTGTTTTTTTCTGTACCATTGCACAGACATGCATCAATAAATAATGCTTCAATCAACAATGTGGTTCCTGTAGACTGTGTCATATACCCAGGTCTGTAATAATCTGTGCCATCTTGGTTTGTGCAGTCTATAACATATATATAATGATAGAATTTCCTAAAATTGTATTTCTCAGAAGCAGTGTTGACTGCTTTACCACTTGTGAAACTTTCCCCCTGCAGATAGGGACCAGGTGCTTGAACCTGGGTCCTTGTGCTCTGCAGTGTGAGTGCTTAACCAGGGGCATCACTGCCTGGCCCTCCCCCCTATAAATAGTTTATCTGTCTTTTTTTTTTTGCCTCCAGGGTTATTGCTGGGGCTTGGTGCCTGTACCATGAATCCACTGCTCCAGGAGGCCATTTTTTCCCTTTTGTTACCCTGGTTGTTTTACCATTGTTGTGGTTATTATTATCATTGTTATTGATGTCGTTGTTGTTGGACAGGACAAAGAGAAATGGAGAGAGGAGAGGAAGACAGAGAGGGGGAGAGAAAGACAGACACCCGCAGACCTGCTTCACCACCTGTGAAGTGACTCCCCAATAGGTGGGGTGCCGGGTGCTGGAACCCTGATTCTTATGCTGGACCTTGCGCTTTGTGCCACGTGCGCTTAACCCACTACACTACCGCCTGACACCTCATCTATCTATACTTTAGGATCACTTTCACAAGAACGATTTGTTCCTTATTTTATTTTATTTTTTCCTTTATTGGGGGATTAATGTTTTACAGTCACCAGTAATACAGTAGTTTGTACATGCATAACATTTCTCAGTTTTCCATATAACAGTACAAGCCCCACTAGGTCCTCTGTCATCCTTTTCCAGGACCTGAACTCCTCCCCGCTCCCAGAGCCCTTTACTTTGGTGCAATACACCAAATTACACTGATTTGCTCCTTTGATTGGCTCATTATTTCTCTTTCTTTGCATGTGTCTTTATCTCCTGTGGAACTTTGTCATTTGAAGCAAATTAGCCACTTCTCCTAGTAATTGTGATCTGGTTTGATAGAGGAAGGATTTTCGCTGCTCTTCTTTACTGTGCATTCTGGCAAGCTCTCAAACCTTGTCTAGGAGTTGTGTTCTCTCTGGGCCTGTGTTGTGTGTATTTAACCTGATTGAAGATTTGCTGGTTGCTACTCAGGTGCTCCTCCTAGTGTCTGCCTGTGGTACTGAGGTTTCTGTGAAGGTGTTTGATAGCAAGGTATGGTACAGGCTTCCCCCTAATGCTGGTCTTTGGTTACTGATGTGTTAGCTCAGGGGGTGGGGAGTGTTCAAGTTTACCTGTGACTTATAGCCCATGAAATCATTTGGTCTGGTCTTGCTAAGAGTGAGACTCAAATCCAATAAACCTAGGAGTTTTTTTTTTTTTCATAGCGATATTAAGTGCTAATATTTAAGTTGATAATGTCGTATGGTCCATGACTGATATGCTAACTATCCACAGGGTTCTTGGTAGAACAGAATTTCCTGACCTTTATTCTTAGCTAATAAATAAAATTGCATTGATAGTTTTGTTCTCAGTAGCACCCAATCTGCGGCCCACTTCCTATAAGTGCTTAAAGAGAAAATAGAAGCTGGGGTTGGGTGGTGGTGCACCTGCTTAAGCACATCTTGTACCGTGCACAAGGACTCACACAAGGAGCCAGGTTTGAGCCCCCCCCCCCCCACTTGCAGTGGGGATGCTTCAAGAGCGGTGAAGCAGGTTTGCAGGTCTCTCTCTTTCTCTTTCTCTCTCTCCCTCCCTCCCTCTCTCCCTCCCTCCCTCCTCTCACCCCTCTGTTTCTCTCTGTCCTATCCAATAAAATGAAAGAAGGGGGGGAAAAAAGGAAAAAAATGGCTGCCTGGAGTGGTCGATTTGTAGTGCCGGCACCTAGTCCCAGGGACTGTAGGCAAAAAAAAAAAAAAAAAAAGAGAGAGAGAGAGAGAGAGAGAGATGTCTCCCCCCCTCCAAATATTGGATGTAGTTACTATTTTTCTTTCCTCTCCCTGGAAAAATATTAGGAGCTGGGGTTTTCTTGACCATAAGTAATTCTTTGCTGGGGTGAATGAATGCATGCCAAGAATTTTCTTACAACTTGCCTATAGTACTGTAACCTCTTAACTGGCTTTATATTCTGTCTCTGCCACTGTCTCTCGCCTTACCTCTCTGTCAATAGAGACAAACCAGAGAAGCAAAGCTGGAAGGGGTAGGAAGGAGAGAGAGAGAGAGAGGCCACAGCACTAAAGTTTCCTTCAGTGCAATTGGTGAGGGTCAGGCTCAAACCTGAGTCACCCACATGGAAAATCAGTACAGTACCCAAGTGAGCTATTTCAGACCTGCATTTGGATTTCTCACAAAGGCAATTGATACATGTGTTGTTAAGCTTGTGAACAGGGGCTAGGGCATGAGGGGAGGTCTGGGTCATCCTAGTCTTATATTTCTCATCTCTGTTATTACATTGAACAGTGAGATTTGTGGAAGGCTAGCCTTTCACACCACTCAGTCTTTTCATCTCATCATGTGGAGGTTTTATGCACTTAGTTTTTCAAATGGGCTATGAACTAAACATTCTGTTGGTGAATAGACTCTGGTATTCCCAGGGAGATAGTCTAAAGGAGAAGGAAATTATGGTGAAGGGAGTGATTAAAAAGTTATCTTTTCTTTTATAGCCAATAGAGTTCATGGTTGGAAGGAAAAGTTACTTCAAACATTTAGGCTATAGATAGAAGGAGCCCTACGGAATTTAAATTACATTCATAAGGTTATATGACTACTTGAGTCAAGATTGTAAGCTTATAAAACTCCATATGGTAAATAGCATAATGATTATGTAAGACTTTCATGCCTAAGGCTCTAAAATCCCAGGTTCAGTTCCCTCCACCACCATAAGCCAGAGCTGAGCAGTGCTCTGGTAAAAAAGTAAATAAAACCACATATACCTTTCTTATTTATTTATTTTTACATTCTTATCACCAGGCTTTTTCAAGAGATGAAATATTTAAGTATGACTTTTTCTTTTACCGATTTAATAATGATCAGCAAGACCACAGAGTAAGAGGTGTACAATTCCTACCACCAGAGTTCCATATCCCATCCCCATCCATTGGAAGCTTCCCTGTTCTTTATCCCTCTGGGAGCATGGACCCAGAATCACTGTGGGGTGCAGAAGGTGGAAGGTCTGGCTTCTGTAATTATGTCTCCACTGGACATGGGCATTGACAGGTCGCCATACTTCCAGCCTGTTTCTATCTTTCTCTAGTGGGGTAGGGCTCTGGAGAGCTGGGGTTCCAGGGTACATTGGTGAGGTCATCTGTCTAGTGAAGTCAGGTTGGCATCATGGTAGCATCTGCAACTTGGTGGCTAAAAAGCACTAAGATATAAAGGTGAACAAATTGTTTAATAATTAGGAACCTAGAGGTAAAAATATAGCAGATGAGATTTGGGGTCTCTATTTTGGAAAAAGGTAGGAAGTCTATTTTAGGTATATTCCAGGGGGCCCATGTCTTTACTGAATTTTGCCTGAGGCCAACAAAATTATGATTTTGAACACCTACCCATCAGAGCTCTGAGGGAGTTGCAGACTTTACCATCACTGCTCTTGTCATTCTTTTGAGAATTTGCAAATTTCTTTATTGGAGACTAATGATTTACAGTTGACAGTAAAATACAATAGTTTGTACATGCATAACATTTCTCAGTTTTCCACATAGCAATTCAACCCCTACCAGGTCCTCCTCTGCAATCATGATCCAGGACCTGAACTGTCCACCCAGACTTGGAGACTTTTACTATGGTGCAATACACCAACTCCAGTCCAAGTTCTGCTTTGTTTTCTCTCTGATTTTTTTTATTATTTTAAAATTTTATTTTCTTTATTATTTGTTATTAGACAGAGACAAAGAGAAATTGAGAGGGGAGCACTAGATAGAGAGGGGAAGAGACAGACACCTGCAGTCCTGCTTCACCACTTTTGACCAGGGGCTTGAACCTGGGTCCTTGTGCACTGTAATTCTTCTTCTAGCGTTTGCCCTTCTTCTGTAGCCAGTCAACAGGTCAGGTTGAAAGCTGTCAGGAGCTGCTTGTTGCTGGCTTTGAAAGTGACTGGGATCCATGTGGATTCAGTCGGCTAGGAAGGATTGTCAGTTTCCCCAATGAATGGGTACTCACGGGATGCACCACGAGAAGGTCGATCCAATGCATCCCAATGCACTGTAATGTGTGTGCTTAACCAGGTGCAACACTGCCTGGCCCCCTCTCTCTGCTTTTCTTGTTTTTCAACTTCTGTCTATGAGTGAGATCATCCCATATTCATCCTTCTCTTTCTGACTTATCTCACTTAACATTTCTTCAAGCTCCATTCAAGATGGGGTGAAGAAGGTGAAGTCATCATTTTTAATAGGTAAGTAGTATTCCATTGTGTATATATACCACAACTTTCTCAGCCACTCATCTGTTGCTGGACATCTGGGTTGCTTCCAGGTTTTGGCTATTATGAATTGTGCTGCTATGAACATAGGTATACAGATACCTTTTTGGATGGATATGTTTGGTTCCTTAGGATATATCCCCAGGGGAGGAATTGCAGGGTCATAGAGTAGGTCCATTTCTAACCTTGTGAGAGTTCTCCAGACTGCTCTCCATAGGGGTTGGACCAATTGACATTCCCACCAGCAGTGCAAGAGTGTTCCTTTGACCCCACAACATCTTCAGCATTTGTAGCTGCTATCTCTTCTGATGTATGACGAGAATTTGCATTTTCAAGCTGTGTATAATAACAATCAATTTGATATGAGTCCACACATGTGCAAATTCTGTCTAGTTTCTTCCATATGTCATCATATTCATCTTGATCTTTCTCTAAACTCTCGTTGGCCCTCTTGAGATTACATACTGAGAGGATAATTGGGAAAAAATTTAGTGCTTTAGAGTTGATATCCATGGTTTTGGGATTAATGCAGATGAGAATTAGCTTTATATCCTATAAGCTAATACCAACACCAAGTTAATTAGCCAAATAGGATCTCTAACAGCTGAAATGAGAAGTCACTATCTTAGTGTTACAACACTAAACTTATCACAGTCATTTTTTTTTTGGCATAGATCTAGGTTTGTGGCAAAATTATTATATCAAGACTCAGTTAAATCCACATATATCAGAAGTCGGGCGGTACCGCAGCGGGTTAAGTGCACGTGGCACAAAGCGCAAGGACTCGTCTAAGGATCCCGTTTCGAACCCCCAGCTCCCCACCTGTAGGGGAGTTGCTTCACAGGCGGTGAAGCAGGTCTGCAGGTGTCTGTCTTTCTCTCCCTCTCTCTGTCTTCCCCTCCTCTCTGCATTTCTCTCTGTCCTATCTAACAACTATGACATCAACAACAACTACAACAACAATGAAAAACAAAGGCAACAAAAAGGGAAAAATAAATAAATATAATTAAAAAATCCACATAAATCCCACTCATATCCTTCCATTCACCCCCTAATAACTTACTCTTCTTAAAGTTCCAGAAAATCATTTGAAAACTCATTTCTTTTCCCCTCCTCTATTGGCGGGGGTTTAATAGTTTGTATTCAATAGTAAAATACAGTAGTTGGCACATGTATAACATTTCTCAGTTTTCTAAAAACACATTTCTTATGAGATAGCATGGATGAACTTGATATACAGGCCTCAGAGAATGTTCGCATTTTAAGGAGAACCTGGAAAGTTTATTGGTAATGATGATAAACCCCCATGGAAGTCATCACCCAGAATTCTATTAAGCCTTATTATCAGAGTAGAAGTGTTTTGACTTCTACTTTGAAGGCCGAATCCCAATGTGTGTTGCTCTGCTGAGAATGTGAAATCTCAGGTAATTACTCACTAATGCTCTAACTTTCTGCCTATGAGAGTAGAAACAGTATTACATATTGACTGAATGAAAAAGAGGCATCACAGTGTCTTTTAATAAATGTTAATGATGTCTTTATGTGTGAGCATCAACAGAATGGGAGCCATCAGTACCCAAAGGGAAATTGAACAAAGTGTAGGGCATCAATCTAATTAGTGCATCATCTTACCCAGTGGGCATCTTTGTTTACGGAAAGGGAGAGGGCAATAAGCTGGACTGCGGAGGAACTTCTTTTCTTTCTCCCAAAGGCTCAAAAGATTGGAAAAGAGGTTATTGATTTTCAGAAGAGTCCTTTTATTTAACACTCTAGGGCATGAGGTAGTGTTATTTGTTTCTTCTTTTTTTTCCATTTATGTACTAATAAATACATATTTCTGTCAGGCTGATGAAATAGCTCACTTGGTTATTGTCCTTCTGTGCCATATGTGAGAGCCAGGTTCAAACCCAGCTCCCACTGTCCTGAATGAAGCTTTAGTGATGTTCTCTCTCTCTCTCTCTCTTTTTCTCTCATAAACAACATAAATGTATCATTTATTTGAAATATGCCATAAAATTGTTTAAATTATCAGTATGGCTTTCAAACTGTAAATATGATTTATCTAAAATGTAATGATTATAAGATCTTATCACTTTTTTAATTGACTTAATAATGATCAACAGGGCAGTAAGATAAGAGGGCTACAGTTCCACACAATTTCCACCACACAATTTCCCCATCTCATTCCTTCCATTGGAAGCTTTCCTACTCTTTATCCCTCTGGGAGTATGGATCCAGGAACATTATGGGGTGCAGAAGGGGGAAGGTCTGGCTTCTATAATTGCTTCTCTGCTGGACATGGGCATTGGCAGGTTGATCCATACTCTCAGCCTGTTTATATCTTTCCCTAGTGAGGCAGGGCTCTGGAGATGTGGGGCTTCAGGACATGTTGGTGAGGTTGTCTGCCAGGGAAATCAGATTGTTGTCAGGGTAACATCTGCAACTTGGTGGCTGAAAAACATTAAAATGTAAAGCAGAATGAATTGTTTAATAACCAGGAATCTAAAGGTGAGAATATAGCAGATGACATTTGGGTTCTCCATTTTGGAAAAAGCTAGGATGTCCATTTTAGGTTTATTCCAAGAGGTCCATGACTTATTAAATTTTTGCTTGAGCCTCACAGCTAACATGCAAGTGGGCTAAAGGTATTGTCTGAGGATATGGTGTCAGAGTTAGAAATAGGTCTAGAAAGCGAGATCAGGGAAGAGAGTAACTCCAAACTCTGGGAAAAGTATATAATTACTGTTAACTATAAACCCCATTGATCTGATCTGGGGCCCATAGGCGGAAGCACAGGAGCCTGTGTAACCTCTGCATCCCTGTCAGTTTGAGCTCACATTCCATGGTCATAGCTAGGAACAATCCAGGCTGCACTCATTGCAGGACCTGTCTTCCTGTGGCAGAGTATGTTCTCCCAGCTTCCCTTCAGAGAGTGGGGCAGTTTCTACCATTGTTGTTCTACACTGAGGGCAAGGTCCTGTAAAGGCCCATAAGAGGGTCCATGATGCTACTCTAGATGGAGATGACCAGTGATGGTGGAGAGAGGAATCTGTTAGAGGTCTAGGCCCATCATGTCTATTCCCAGGATTCCCTGACTAAGACCCCGCATGATGGGGTGGCCTGATGGTGACCATAAGAGCCATCATTAAAGTATGCAGATCTCTTGCCCTTATCCAGCTTTTGTGGTTCTTTCTTGGTCTGACAAGGTTAGTCTTAGAGTGATTGAGGGAAGTGAAATAGGAAGTAGGTAAGGAGGTTATCTAGGTCTAAGTAGAAACTATTTGAGTAAATATGGTATCATTTTTTTAGGTCTTTCTACTTGCTTGCTGCACTTACTGAATCACTGTAAACTGTTGTGCACTTTTACTTTAAGGTACATATTTTCCCCTAATTTACAGATGCATGTGCATATGTGCTCTATCTCATGGGCTGTGTCTTTGTTAGGAATTATACCACCTGACATGGAATTAAGGAGTCCTATGAGCTAGGAAAGGCCTCACCAGAATAATGGAGCTGGAGGGTTGATAGGCCATACCTGGTGTCTCTGGACACAATCTGAAGTGAAACATGTTGAGGTGCTACTGGTTGCACTGATTTGGATCAGATCAGCAGAAGCAGCATCAAAAGGTGTGGATCGAGAGAAGCATGAAGGAAAATAAGCCATGTGCCAGAGGTTCCAGAATGGGGAAAAATAGGGGTTTTATAGAAAATGGGGAAGGTTCCTGCTATCCTAGAGTTTAAGAAGGTAATAGATAGTTATTGTTATAATCAAGTTATTTGGGAATTTGATTTACTTTGAAAGCTGCCCCCCAAAGAAAATAAAATGCCATGGTTAGGATTTGCTACATCATACATGACCTCACTTTGATTTATGTCATATAATGCTATTTACAAATAACTGAATATTATATACTGAAAAGGCCAGTTGCTTCTGGTTCCCCTGGTCTAAACTTATAGGTGATTTAATATTTAAAAAAGGTCATTATTAGAAATGTATTTTTTAATGTTTTTTTTCCTCCCTCCAGGGTTGTTGCTGGGGCTTGACGAATCCACTACTCCTGGAGGCTATTTTTAAAATATTTCATTTTATTTATTTATTCCTTTTTGTTGCCCTTGTTGTTTTATTGTTGTAGGTATTATTGTTTTTGCTATTGATGTCATCCTTCTTGGATAGGACAAAGAGAAATGGAGAGAGGAGGGGAAGACAGAGGGGGAGAGAAAGATAGACACCTGCAGACCTGCTTCACCACCTGTGATGCAACTCCCCTGCAGGTGGGGAGCCTGGGGCTCGAACCGGGATCCTTTCGCCGGTCCTTGAGCTTTGTACCACATACGCTTAACCCACTGCTCTACCGCCTGACTCCCTAGAAATGTATTAACAATTTAAGACCACTGTTGAAATTCAATTAGGTTACAAATCTGAAACCTTAAGTGCTTAGATTGAAGGAATATATACTCAGAACTGGGGTCTATTGATCAAAAAATTAAAACAATCTATTTTTCTTATCTCGTATTGGTTAAATACTGATTTATAAGACTGTAAGTTAATAGGAGTGTATATTAACACCATTCCTGTCAGTCACCAAAGGTCTGTGTCCCTACCCCCAGGTCCCTAGTAAAGCTGAAAATCTACCCTCACCCTCCACCCAGAGAATTTTACTTTAGTGCAATACTTCAAACTCAGTCAAATTCTGCTTTGCGTTTCCCTTTCTGCTCTTTTTACTCAACTCTTGTCACTCTTCTGTGTCTAACTCCAAGGGTCATCCATACCTAAAATTTTACTGGTCACCTTTTATTCACTTCACAGCAGTCTACCTACCCTAACCCTCTGCCCCATCATTAATGAGCCCATATCATTGGCTCATCTTACATGTTGGGGGACTGAGACACTAAAGGGTTAAGAAACGTCAAGACAGCAGAACCAATGAGCCGCAGAGTATTGCACTAACTTGTCTTACATAGTGATCTGCCCACTATTCTTAGTCATTTTCTTTCCTTATCCCCGTTGCCGCCTTATGAGGGAGCTCATTAAAGATTACCTTAGACAACTGCAAAAAAACCTAGAACTTTCCTCCTCTCTCCATTTTCTGTCCTGTCAATATTTGCTGGTGCTGTAGTTCATCTGTTTTAATATCTACTCTATTTCTGGCACTGTCTATTTTCTTGCCTGTTTATGAATTAATATAAATGATTTCTCTTACTCTTCCAAGGTCACTCTCAACTTCTTTTCTCAGAGCGTTAATAGGATTTCTGCTGTAGCAAATGGTTCTTTTCCTATAGTATCCCTCATATTGGATAATTTTTTTTTCTCCAGGGTTATTGCTGGGGCCGGGTGCCAGCACTATGAATTCACTGCTCCTGGCAACCAACTTTTTCTATTTTATTGGCTAGGACAGAGAGAAATTGAGGGGAAGATAGAGTGGGTGGGAGAAAGACACCTGCAGACCTGCTTCACCACTTGTGAAGCGATCCCCCTGCAGGTGGGGAGCCAGGGGGAGGGGATCTTGCACCTGTCCTTGTGCTTCATACTATATATGCTCAGCCGGGTGCACTGCCGCTTGGCCTTATGTTGGATGATTCTTTATGAGTTGTTTTCTCCGTCTAACTACTTGGATCAGTAGCCCAGCATTGCAGATGGGTAGGAGAGACATTTAAAATATATTCGTCATGCTTCAGTTTGCAGTCTTATGGGGCTATTTAATATGTTCAGTCTAAGGAAATATAGACATAAAAAAACCATTTTCAGGAACCATGTTTGTACAATATTCAATGAATACCTGTGTGGTGTTATTTGTTTCTTTGGTTTTCAATTACGTACTAATAAATAAATATTTCTATCAGGCTGATGAAATAGCTCACTTGGTTAGTGTGCTGCTGTGCCATGTGTGTGATGCAGGTTCAAGCCCAACTCCCACTGCCCTGAAGGAAGGTTTAGTGCTATGATCTCTCTCTCTTTCTCTCTCTTAAACATAAATAAATAAATATGCCATTTATTTCAAATATGCCATAAACATAGAAATTTAAATGACCAGCATGACTTTCAAACTGTAAAATATGATTTATCCAAAATACAGTGATTGTAAGATCTTGCCACTCTTTCCTGTGAGGGGAATCAATCTACATACCTAGTTCTCCAATGGCTGGTTTTCAAGGGGGGGCAAAAGGATCCTCCACAAACATGGAATGTTTCCATTTGTTTGTGTCTTCTTTGATTTTTTTTTCTCCAGAAACTATTGTAATTTTCACTGTCTAGATATTTCATTTCCCTGGTTAAATTTAGTCCTACATATTTTATTGTTACTAATGCGATTGTGAATAGGAAAGACTTTAAATTATTTTTTTTCCCTGGGGGATTCATTGTTAGTGTAAAGGGATACAACTGACATCTTGCTTTTGTGTCCTGTAACTTTACTGAAATTATTTATTGATTGCAATAGTTCATCTTGTAGACCCTTTGGGATTTTCTGCATGTAAGATCACATCATTAGCAGGTAATGATGGTTCCAGTTCATTTCCAATTTTATGTCCTTTTTCATTTGATTGTTTGTTTAGTCATTCTTACTAGGATTTTCAGTACTCTTCTTATTTAGATTTTGGTGTCACTGAGGCCTTGCACGTGTGCAGTCTCACTGCTCTGGGCAAACAGTTGTCCTTGTCGTTGCCAGGACTTCATTGCTCCCAGCTGACTTTCAGATAGAGAAAAACAGAGACAGAAGAAGGCAGGGAAAGTGACTACAGCACCAAAGCTTCCTTTATAGCAGTAGATGCCAGCCTAGACTTGGGTCTTTCATGTGACAAAGTAGACACACTATCCAAGCCAGCTATCTTGCTGGGGGCTGCTATTAATTTTTTATTTATTCATTTTAAGATAGAGACAGAGAGAATCTGAGAGGGAAGGGGGAGCTAGAGATAGATAGATAGATAGATAGATAGATAGATAGATAGATAGATAAATAGATAGATACCTGCAGCTCCATATCACTGCTACCGAAACTTCCCCCTGTGCAGATGGAGTATGGGGGCTTGAACCCAGGTCCTTGCACATTGTAACATGTGTGCTCAACAAGGTGCTGCATCATCTGGTCCCTACTGTGTACTTTTTAGATAGAAAAGTAGAGACAGAGAGGAAGGAACCCCAAAGTTCCCGAGTGCCCCCTGGTGCTGTGGTACTTCCATGTGGTACACATGGCAAAACAGGTTGCCTCCCCAGTTGACCTCAGATAGGCCACCAGTTCCATATTGAACAGTAGAGGTGAGAGTAGGAATCCTTGTCTTATTTCTGATTGTAAAGAAAAACTTCCTGTAAAAAATCAATTTTTTACCATTGGGCAGAATATTGCCTGTGTATTCCTTTTTATATTAGTATTTTTGTTAGTGATTTAATGGTGATTTACAAAATTATAAGATAATGATTCCATACAGTTCCAACCACCAGAATTTTGTGTCCTTATCCCACTCTAGTAGAAACTGCAACAGTTCTCCCAGGGTCATAGATAAAGACTGATTATATATCTATATCTGTCTGTCTGCCTGTATATCTGCCCATTTTTCCTGTGCTCCTGCCTTCCCTTTTTTCTAAGTCACAGCTACTATTAATTCTGAGTGGCCTTCCTTTTTCTTTTTCTTCCTCAAATAAATGAAGCAGCATGTGATTTCCTCTGGTATTTTCCATATTTGCTTCCTTTTCAGTGATGATATATAAAGAAAGATTCCTGGTGACAAATCTTTTGGGTCCCAGTGAACAGGGGTTGAGAGCCCCCTGGTCATATTCTGTCATTTCCCCCCTCTGGCAGCATGGGCCAAAAATCTTTTCATGGTGCAGAAGGAGGGAGTTCTGTCTTCTGAAGTGCTTCTCCACTGGACATGGATGTTGGCAGGTCGATCCATACCCCCCAGCTTGTTTCTATCTTTCCCTAGTGGGTAGGGGCTCTGGAGAGCTGGAGTTTCAGGACATGTTTTGCCTTTGTATTTCAAATATTTGAATAAAATATAGCTTGAAGTGCCCATGATGAGTCTTTTTCCTGGATACTACTGTCAGTCTTTTTCTAAATGTTTCCGTTTACTTGAACATGCCTCAACTTTAAAGAGATTTTACTCAGAGACGGGTGGTGGTATACCTGGTTGAGCACACAGGCTACAGTGCTACAGGTCTCTCTCTCTCTCTCTTTCTCCCTCTCTCCCTCTCTCCCTATCTCTCCTTTCCATCTCCATATTGCTTCATATCTGTCAAAAAATAAGTAAAATAATGAAAAAGGAACTTTTACTCAAAACAGGTTATTTTATCCATCTTTTGCACACATGTATGTGTGACTGTGTGTGTGCGCACTATAAACTTTTTTTAAAAATTTTTTTAAATTTAATTTAATTTTTTAAAATTTTATTTATTCCCTTTTGTTGCCCTTGTTGTTTTATTGTTGTAGTTATTATTGATGTTGTTGTTGTGGGATAGGACAGAGAGAAATGGAGAGAGGAGGGGAAGACAGAGAGGGGGAGAGAAAGACAGACACCTGCAGACCTGCTTCACCGCCTGTGAAGGGACCTGCCTGCATGCAGGTGGGGAGCTGGGGGCTCAAACCGGGATCCTGATGCCGGTCCTTGAGCTTAGCGCCACCTGCACTTAACCCGCTGCGCTACAGCCCGACTCCCGCACTATAAACTTTTATCTATCTTAAAAAATTGTTTTATTGGGAGTCGGCTGTAGCACAGTGGGTTAAGTGCATGTGGCACAAAGCACAAAGACTGGCTTAAGGATCTCGGTTCAAGCCCCTGGCTCCCCACCTGCAGGGGAGTCACTTCACAGGTAGTGAAGCAGGTCTGCAGGTGTCTTTCTCTCTCCCCCTCTGTCTCCCCCTCCTCTCACCATTTCTCTCTGTCCTATCTAACAATGACATCAATAACAACAACAATAACTACAAAAACAACAATAAAAAACAAGGGCAACAAAAGGGAAAATAAAATTAAATAAATATAAAAAAATTAAAAAAATGTTTTATTATCTCTAGTTATTTGATAGAGACAGCCAGAAATTGAGAGGACAGGGGATATAGAGAGGGAGAGAGACAGAGAGACACCTACAGCATTGCTTCACCACTTGTGAAGCTTTCCAAACCCTGCAGGTAGGGACCAGGGACTTGAACTGGATCCTTGCACATTGTAACAGGTACACCACCACTTGTCCCCCAACTTTTATCTCTTAAACCTTTATGGTACTCTTGCAATTAAAACTCATTTAGTACTTTCCACTTCAAATTGTAGTTCTCTTCTATTTCATGAGACCAAAAGCTCTGTAAGTCTGAAGTCTAATGAATTCTGTGACAGAGTCAGGAAATTCTCGTGTAGAGCAGTGCCTCATCCGACTGACTTCATGCAGACATTTGTGTGACATCACCAAAGTTTATATAGCATTTGCAGACAGAACATTTGCTGAATCCAATTTGGTTGAAGAAACACACTACTTATTCAGAGTAGTCAACTCAAACTTTAGTCTAAAATGGGAAATATTCCTTTCATGGAGTCTAAGCATTATATAAACACTACATAGTGTTTATACATTATATAAACACAACATTTGTGTTGGGATGTTTCCAAGATGCCAGTATCTAGCTCTTTGATGTTAACATGACATGACTGTGCTGTCAACGGAGTCAGTTCAAGTTGATGATCATTGTTTTCATTTTCCCTGCAATCTTGCAAGCATGACTCAAGCTAGAGACTACTGGATTACTCAACATAACAAGGGACTGTGAGCTCAGAAGTCCTGCACCACTTACTTCCAGAAGTAGAGTACAACAGACCATTTGTGAATGAGTAGTTATTTAGCAAAACAGGAGGGAAACTTCTTAAAATAATTGTAAATGTAAACGTTCTTGTCTCTATGGAAACAATGCATTTCATGCACAGAGGTTCAGAAGTCTTGGAAGGGAAGAAGTATTCTGAAATTGGTGCTGTCCTTGTCTTTATCAGTGCTGGTTGAAAGGGCCATTTCCCCTTCAGAGTATGTATGCCCCTGACTCAAAAATGAACTGTTTTGACAATCTGAGTACCCTTGGTTCCACTTTAGTTATTGAAAGAGAATTGGATTTCTTTCAATGCATGGTGAACCCGATTCCCCTCTGATGTGCAGTATGAGGAATTAAAATTTCTAATTATATAAATGCTATGTCTTCATAGTTGAAACTATAATTTGTTGATATGGTAAGATATCATTTTATTTTAAAAGAATATTTATTTATCAACTTTCAATAAGAAAGAGAGAAAGGGAGAACCAAAGTATCACTTTGGCATATGCATTGCCAGGAATTGACCCCAAGGCCTCACATTTGAGGGTCCTACACTTCACCCACTGTGCTGCTTTCCAGGGCACCAATCATTGGTATTTAAAAATATATATATTACAGAAAAAGAGAACCAGAGCATTGCTCTGACACATGCAATTCTGGGGACTTAACTCAGGACATCATGCTTGCAAGTTCAAAACTTTACTGTTCTTAATATATTTTCTGTCACAGTTTTAGATAGATAAAGAGAGGCAGAGTGACCAGGAGAGAAAGAGATCATAGCATTCAAGCTTCTTTTAATGCTTTGGGAGCTAGGCTTGAACCTGGGTTGCACTCATGGCAAAGCAGTGCACTAAGCAAGTGAGTTATTTCTCCAGCCCAATGGCCTTTTTTTTTTTTTTTTCCCCTCCAGGGTTATCTGTCATTGCCAGCTATATGAACCCACCACTCCAGGTGGATATATATGATTTTTATTAGATAGGAAAGACAGAAATTGAGAGAGGAGGGGAGATAAAGAAATGGAGAGGAAGTCACCTGCAGACCTGCTTCAGACTTGTGAAGCTGTGGAGCTTATTTTTGAAGTCTTTGATGTAGCTTTAAAATGTCTTTGAAGTCATCATCATCATAAAAATACATATTTTCAGGGATCAGGCGGTAGTGCAGCGGGTTAAGCGCACATGGCACAAAGCTCAAGGACCAACGTGAGGATCCGGGTTCGAGCTCCCGGCTCCCCACCTGCAGGGGGTCGCTTCATGAGTGGTGAAGCAGGTCTGCAGGAGTCTGTCTTTCTCTCCCCCTTTCTGTCTTCCCCTCCTCTCTCCATTTCTCTCTGTCCTATCCAACAATGAAGACATCATCAACAACAATAACTACAACAACAATAAAACAACAATGGCAGCAAAATGGAAAATAAATAATAAATTAAAATATGTATTTCCTATTCACCTCTGTTGTATGTACTTTCTAGATCATTACTTTTATGTTCCTTGGCTTCAGAATCACAGCTGAGCAGGATTTGTCGAGTGAATAACCAGAACTCATCTCTGGAGTTGTTAATAACTTGGGTTTGACAAAGAAAAACTAATGTTAAAGTACTTATGCAATATCTTATGTTTTATCACTGCCTTATAATCATGATTTATGCAACAGATTATATTCATAATCATCTATCACTGGCAGCTTACAGTGTACAAATACTCTACTTTCCTTGAACTTATTAAATAAAAAATAAAATACTCTCATTCTCTGAGATTTAAAAAAAAATCAAGACAGTCAGGGCTTGAGTTGTAACTGCAAGGCAAATTTCAAAGACAAATTTAGCTTCCTTCCTTCCTTCCTTCCTTCCTTCCTTCCTTCCTCTTTCTTTCTTCCTCCCTTTATTTCTTTTTTAATTATCTTTATTTATTTATTTGGCTTGAGACAGCCTTCTGGCTATCAAGAGGGAAGGGGGTGATAGAGAGGGAGAAAGGCAGAGAGACACATATGGCCCTGCTTAACCACCTGTGAAGCTTTCTTCCTGCAGGTAGGGGCTGGGGGCTCGAACCCAGGTCCTTGTGCACTGTATGTAACATGTGCACTCAACCAGGTGTGCCACCACCTGGCCCCCCTTTATTTCTTAAATACCTTGCAGTTTATAACCAACCAGGAAGCTGAATAATGCTTTCTTTACTCTCTTTCTGACACAAAGTATTAACTGTTTTCTATTTCTCTCCACAGTAAAACCAACTGTAATCGACGTTGATATCTATGTGAACAGCATTGGTCCCGTGTCATCAATAAACATGGTAAGAGGCACTTCTCTCTTCTGATCTGACAACCTTTTAGATCACTTCTTCCCTATGTTCTTCTATTTTGAGGATACCTACTTTGTCTTTTTTTTTTTGCCCCCAGGGATATTGCTGGGGCTCAGTACCTGTACCACAAATCTACTGCTCCTGGAGGCTATTTTTTCCCATTTTGTAGCCCTTGTTTTTATCATTGTTGTGGTTATTGATGTCATTGTTGTTGCATAGGACAGAGAGAAATGGGGAGAGGAGGGGAAGACAGAGAGGGGGAGAGAAAGATAGACACCTGCAGATCTGCTTCACCACTCGTGAAACGATCCCCCTGCAGGTGGGGAGCCAGGGGCTCAAACCTGGATCCTGTGCGCTTAACCCATTGCACTACCACCCGACCCCTTCCCACTCTCCTTGTCTTTTCATAGGAGAAACTGTAGGATCAAATATATAATTTCCTTCAGTAGGGTATTTCTGCAGATGAGTAAGCAAAAGGAGCTCCAGAAGTACCAATCTGCATCTGAAAGGAGTACAATATTTGATTGTTAGGGATGTATTGTGTGGTGGTGGGGGCAGGGGTGTTCCTGTTGAGTGGTGTGTACAGTATTGCAAAGCATCTCTTCCATTGTAGGGAAGGTGATATCAGGACCTCCTGTGCTCCTGGATTTGGGGATCCAGTGAAACTCTGGGTGGGGAGTTATCCAAATTCTTCCACAGATGTCTTTTATTTCAGTGTTTGTGAATGAAAATACTTCCTTCAGAAGTAGTGGCGAAATCATATCTTTTCCTCGCCAGATTTAAAATGTGTTCTTCTCTGATGTTATAATGATTGTATGTATGGGAAAAATTATGAGTGACTCATAAGAGATAAAATGAAGCTAAGGAACTGGCGGAGAGATGAAATGGTTAAAAGAGAATTCACTTCTAATAATCTATGTGTTGTAAAACATATGTTGAAAATTCAGTATTCCCTTCCCCTGATGAATAATTATTTAAGTTGGCCACAAAAAAAGAGAATAAAAACCGCAGTGCTAACTTATTATAATGATACTATAGTGAAGGGGGGATTACTCAAGGGTCTGAGGTTATTCTCTTTGTGCTTCTGCTAAAGTTGGGTTTTAGCAGGTGGTCATATATCCTGCCTTAGTCAGGGTTTACCTGGCCACAGCCTACCTTTGTGGGGGAGCCCTTCCTTAGAGGTGGACACCCTTGTCTTGGGCCCAATTTTCCTGTGAAATTGGAAGCTGTGATTCTTGTAACTTCTCTCATTTCCTGTCTTTCTACTGTGACAAGTTAATTGCTAATGGCATCACCCTTCTCAGGTAAGCAGTACAAACTGGAACAGACTGCTTCTGTGAAATCTGAAATTTGAATAATGGGCCAGACTTTGCCAGGTGAAACTGCTTGGGTAGGTGGGTAAAAGCAGGAAAGCAACGTGTGACTTGATTCAGACAGGAGAAACTGAGAAGCTGTCCGGTGCTGAGTGGGTGGGAGTATAGGGCACTACCCTGGATCTGCTGAGGACTGAGGCTTGGTGTTAGGGCTGTTTCAGACACATCTCTGCACTTGGGAAACTGCAAATTCACGTATGTTGGAGGTATTTTCATGCTGATGTTAACAAATGGATCGCTGCTGCTCACTCAAATATAGAAAAGACAAAGTTAGGGCTGGGGAGATAGCATAATGGTTATACAAAAGACTTTCATGCTTGAGGCTAAGAGGTTCAGGATCAATCCCCCAGCACCACCATAAGCCAGAGCTGAGCTTTTGTCGGGTCCTCTGTCTCTGTCACCACAGCCCATTTGAATGTGTCCAGCTCCTTACAACACTGTGTGGACAATTACAAGTGAGCGTGTAAATGTATTGCTGAGAATAGTCACTTGAAGCAACCTTGTGGGGAAAGGAGCAGAGCAAACGAGTGTTTTGACACCTACAATGTGCTTTCAACCCCAGGTCATTGATCTCCAGAAGATCACTGTGGAAGCGGTGCTGCCCTTTTCCACTTAGTTGTGATGAGTGAGCTGAATCTCGTGGAGCCGGCAATCCCAGAGCAATAATTCAGAACCACAACCCATAGAGCCCCTCCGGTTAGCAGGGAAATGTACAACTATCCCGGGATGGGAAGGACTCTGAGCAAACTGAATGTTAAAGTTCCTTTTAAAGATGGTTAGGGGTCAGAGCTCATAGGCAGGACACATGACTTGTCATGTATGCATGATGTAAGGTTTGAGCCCCAGCACCATAAGGGAGGTGCTGACTCACTATAGTGTCTCTCCCTTTCTTATTTGAACGAAGAAGCAACCTGGGTGCTGCATAGCAGCATACCTGTCTCAGTACGATCATTCCTATGCACAGAGACCAGGGTTCAAGCTCCTGTTCCGTAGAGGGGAACCTTCAGAAGCAGTCAAGCAAGGCTTCCGGTGTCTCTCTTTCTCTCCTTCTCTACTGCCTTCTTCCTTCACAGTTTCTCTCTGACCTATCAAGTAAAAAGAAAAAAATGGGGGGGGGCAATGAACAAAGGAATAAAATGGGCACTGGGAATGATAGATTAAGCCCCAGTGGTAACCCTAGTTAGTGTAAGTAAAAATAGTAATAGTAGTAATAGTAATAGTAGAAAGTAAAGAAAAAGCAGCTTGAGTGGTGACATTATGCATATACAAGAACCCAGCTTCTCCAAAAAATTAGTAGATCTTAATTTTTAGAACTGCTTTATTTGTGTATTTACTTATATTTATTTATTTTGTCACTAGAAGTCCAATGTGCTATCTATTGTGCCACAGAGCCACCTATTACTTATTTATTTTAATATTTTTTTAATAAATATTTATTTAATATTTATTTATTCCCTTTTGTTGCTGTTGTTATTTTGTTATTGTAGTTATTATTGTTGTTGTTACTGATGTCATCATTGTTGGGTAGGACAGAGAGAAATGGAGAGAGGAGGGGAAGACAGAGAGAGGGAGAGAAAGATAGACACCTGCAGACCTGCTTCACCGCCTGTGAAGGGACTCCGGGATCCTTACGCCGGTCCTTGCACTTTGAGCAGCTTTATTTTTACAATCTTACTGGCATATAAATATGTGGAAGTTTAAGATGTATATTATGATGATTTGGTATTTGTGTTTACACTGAGAAATGTTGACCTCCATAAAGTTAATTAACATAACCATTACTTTAAAACTTATTCTCTGGCAATTTGCAACTTTCAAGTATGTGACACAATATTAACTGTAGACACCAAGCCAGACATCTTGTTTTCACTGGAATTCTGTCCCCTTTGATATCCTCCAAATCTTCACCTGAGCTGCCATCACTGTCCTTTCTATTTCTATGCTTCCAGCTTTTTTCTTAGATTTAACATGTATTTGTCATTCTATACCTGACTTATTACACAGCATAAAATTTTACTTTCCTAGCAAAATTGGCCAGATATCATAGAGCTATTCTTTATCCGTCTGGGAATATGCACCAAAAATCTTTATGGGTGCAGAAGGTGGAAGGTCTGGCTTCTGTAATTGCTTCTCTGCTGGACATGGGCATTCTATACTCCCAGCCTATTTCTATCTTTCCCTAGTGGGGCAGGGCTCTGGAGAGTTGGGGTTCCAGGCCACACTGGTGAGGTCGTCTTCCCAGGGAAGTCAGGTTAGTGTCATGGTAGCAACTGCAACTTAGTGGCTGGAAAGTATTAAGACGTAAAGCAGAACAAATTGTTTAATAATCAGGAATCTAAAGGTAAAAACATAGAAGGTGAGATTTGTGGTCTCCATTTTGGAAAAAGCTAGGAAGTCTATTTTAGGTATATTCCAAGGGGCCGATGACTTTATTAATTTTTGCCTGAGCCTGACAGCTAACATGCAGGTGGGCTAATGGTATTGTCTGGGGATATGGTGTCAGAGTTAGAAATAGGATTAGAAAGCTGGATCAGGGAAGAGAGTGGCTCCCAGATATAGGAAAAGTACATAAATACATAAACTGTAAACTCACTGATCTGATCTGGGGCCCATAGGCTGAAGCACAGGAGCCCATGTAACCTCTATATCCCTGTAGGTCTAAGCTCACATTCTATGGTCATTGCTAGGAACATTCTAGGCTGCACTCATTTTAGGACTAATCTTCTTCAAGTGGCAGAGTATTTTGACCCAGCTCCCTTCAGAGAGTGGTATAATTTCTACCATTGTTGTTCCACATTGAACAAGATCCTGCAGAGGCTCGCAAGGGAGTTTATAATGTTATTCCTGATGGAAATGGCCAGTGATAGTGGCGAGAGGGATCTGTTCGAGGTCTAGGCCCATCATATCTATGTGGAGATCCCAGAATTCCCTGACTAGGGCCCCTGATGATAGAGTGGTCTGGTAGTGACCAAAAGAGCCATTATTAAAGTATCTAGGTCTGTTGTCCTTGTGTAGCTCTTGTAGTCTTTTATCTGACACAGTTGGACTTAAAGTGACTGAGAACAGTGAAATAGGAAGTAGGTGAGGAGGATATCTAGGTCTAAATAGAAACTATTTGATTAAGTACTTTATGGTGTATTTGTTAGGTCTTTCTACTTGCTTGCTACACTTACTGAGTCATTGTAAACTATTGTGTACTTTTACTTTAAGGTATATATTTTCCCCTAACTTATGGATACATGTGCACATGTGCCCTATCTCATGGGCCCTGGTCTATATCTAGCTTCTGTGGCTTTGTTAGGAAGTGCACCACCCTACATGGAATTAAGGAGTTCTGTGAGCTAGGGAAGGTCTCACCAGAGTAAGAGAGCTGAAGGGTTGACATCCCACACCTTGTGTTTCTGGACATTAGAAGCTACAGTATTTTTCCTAAGTTTGCAGATATTGGCTAACTATTATTTCTACAACTATCTGCCTATATTTGTATATATTTTCCCTTTTTATTATAATTAATTATTTTTTATTTTTGATTTACAAAATTATAAGGTAATAGGGATACAATTCCACACTGTTCCAGCCACCAAAGTGTCAACTGCAGTGATTCTCCCAAGGTCACAGATATGAATTGACTATTGTTTATCTATCTATCTATCTATCTATCTATCTATCCTTTTGGATAAATGGTTGCTATGATTCTGCCTTCTCTTTCTTTTTAAAAATTTTTTAAGTAGTGATTTAATATTGGTTTACAAAATTACATGTCAACAGGGGTATAACTCCATATCATTCTTACCACCAGAGTTCTGAATCCTCAGTCCCTCTATTGTAAAGTACAGCAGTTTTCCTAAGATTGCAGGTATGGGTTAACTATTATTTCTGCAACTGTCTATCTATGTTTGTATATATTACCCCCCCCCCCATTTTTTAAAGTCCCATTCTATCTTCATTTCCAAGTCATACCTACACCTGTTACTATATCCAGATGTACCTCCCATTTCATCTTTTCTCTCTCCAGGTCTTGATGGATTTGGAGTTCAGAGCCCTCCGGTCATCTTTCCCTTGTCATTTCTCCCCCACTGGGAGTGTGGATCAAAATTATTTTTAGGGTGCAGAAGGTGGGAGTTCTGGCTTCTATAATTGCTTCTCCACTGTACATGGGCATTGGCAGGTTGATCCATACCCCCAGCCTGTTTGTATCTTTCCCTAGTGGGGGAGGACTCAAGAACAGTGAGGTACCAAGACACATTGCTGAGGTCATCTTCCCACGTAAGTCATGATCGAATTGTGATAGTGTCTGCAACTTGGGGCTGAAAGGCAGCAAGACAGTAATGGAACAAAATGCTTAATGAGTAAGAAACAAAAAAGTAGGTGAAGAACAGATGAGAACAGGGATCTTAGGGTGGAAAGAAGCTATGAAGTCCAAAATGGAATGCTGGCACTCCCGTGGAGTGGATCCAGCCAGGAGGCAAGTCACCAGTCCTCCCTCACCAGCTCAAGGGCTTGGCAATTCAGTCAGGAAGACTCAGGGAGTATTTTGGTACAAACACTCATTTTATTTGGGGGTGGGTATGGGTTTACATAGAGATTTAAACAAAGAACAGTTTTCATATATGTCAGAAATGACAGGTTTCTTAAAGGTCAGATTGCCCCTATGGTAGGGGGCTGGTATGACAAGAACTGATGTGATACATAAAAGTCAAGACAATTATTCTCCATGATACAGGCAGGTTAATTATCCAGAAGCATTTGAGAGAAGCATAGGGGTTAAACCAGTAAGGTGAGATAGAGAAAGAAAAACAAAGCTTGATGTAAATCATACATATCAAAAGGCACAAGGAAATAGGATTTTGGGGTTTCTCTGTCTGGTGTTAGGGGTGTATGATAGAGTGTGTTCTCCTTTGTGATCAGAAGGTGAAGTGTGTTGGTATGCTTCTAGTTCTGCTTCTGGGATCTCTTCTGTTGCTTGATGTTGTGGTCTATTTACATGGTCATATTGTTACATTGGTTTGGTCTCACTCCCCCTCCCTCTGGGAGATTTTGGTTTAGTTCTGACCTTTTTGCACTTCTTGTTTCTCTCCGCCCCCTATCCTAGGTACTTCTGGGGCTCCTGACTCTGCCGCCGGAGGAGAAAGATGGAAGACAGAATTGTGTGGTGATTAGATTAGATTAGATTAGATTAGATTAGATTAGTTTTTTGAATCGTTGGCTTGTGAATAAAGAGATACAGCTTCTCTGCTCAGCCTTGTGTCCCTGGTCATCTGTCTCCTGCCGTGAAGCTAGCCTGGCCTATTGGCACCCAGAACTTTAACGACAGAAGTGGATGTTTGAACTTTGAGTGACTATCATGAACTTTGAGTGAACCCTAAAGCAGGCAGCCATATGGCCAGTTAGCAGGGAGAAACTAAGTGTGAGAGGCCTCTAGGATTTCTGTGAGCTTGAGAGACTAACAAGGAAAAACTGAGTCTGGGAGACTTTTCCCTCTTGGCTCATCTCTATGAGGAGGGAGGCTAACAAGTGAGGTGTCTTTCCAGACCTCCATCTAAGGATGGGAGAGCTTCCCTAAGCTCTATGAAGCTTTCACATAGTCCCGCAGTGAAACATGCCGAGATGGTACTGGTTGCATTGATTAGGTTTGGATCAGCAGATGCAGCATCAGTTGGTATGACTTGAGAGAAACATATAGGAAAGTGAGCCCAACCCTAGAGGTTCTGGGACTGAAAGATGTATGGACTTTATAGAGAAAGGGGAAGGTTTCTGTTGTCTTAGAATTTAAGAAGGCAATAGATAGTTATTGGTATAGCCAAAGTATTTGGCAATTGGGTTAACTTTGAAAATCCCACTGTTAGGATCTTCTGGATCATACCAGACCTCACCATGATTTGTGTCCTTTTATGCTATTTACATATAGCTGTATCTTATAAAGCAACTGGGGCAGTCTCTATCATTGCATCTTTATGGTCTCGATTATTTTTTAACTCCAGCAGGAAAGTTCTTTCCAAATTAGTAACATTTAGAATTAATAGTAGTGATATGATATCTAAAATGTGTATAATATTACACAAATTAATAGAATCTGGAGGGGCTGCACTATGTAAATGGAAATGGTTTCTGCAACTAGAAAAAAATCCACAAATGGAAAAGAAGATGAAATTCAAAGATTATTTTATTTTTTAAATTAATGATTTAATATTGATATATTATAACAGGATATAATTTCACACTATTCCCACCACCACAGTTCTGTGTCCTCATTCCCTCCATTGGAAACTGCAGTAATTCTCCCAAGGTCACAGATATGAATTGACTATTATTTCTAGAACTATCTATATTTATATGTATTCCCATTCTTTCTTTTCTCTCTCTTTCTTTCTTTCTTTCTTTCTTTCTTCCTTTCTTTCTTTCTTTCTTTCTTTCTTTCTTTCTTTCTTTCTTTCTTTCTTTCTTTTGCCTCCAGGGTTATTGCTAAGGCTTGGTGCCTGCACTATGAATCCACTGCTCCTGAAGGTTATTTTTTTCTTTTTGTTGCCTTTGTTGTTCTTTTGTTGCCCTTGTTGTTTATCGTTGTTGTTGTTATTATTATTGTTGTTATTGCTGTCATTGTTGGATAGGACAGAGAGAAATGGAGAGAGAAGTGGAAGACAGAGAGGGGGAGAGAAAGATAGACACCTGCAAACCTACTTCACCGCCTGTGATGCTATTCCCCTGCAGTTGGGGAGCTGGGAACTCGAACCAGGATCCTTATGGTAGCCCTTGCACATAGCACCATGTGTGCTTAACCTGCTGTGCTACCACCCAGCCTGTCCCATTCTTTCTTTAGTCCTGCTTTCTCATCCTTTCTAAATCACACCTACACCTATTAGTACTTCTAAATGTCTTTTCGCTTTTTCCTCTTCTATCTCAGGGTCCTGATGGAATTGGAGTTCAAAGCCCTATGGTCATCCTCCTCTAATGTTTCTCCTTCTCCGGGAGAATGGACCAAAGTTGATTTTTAATTTGAGACCCATCAAGCCTTAGTCTGTAGCTGATGGCCCCTTGACTGAGTCCATAAGAACAATACTTATATCTGTTTTATAACCCTTAGAGTCAGTCCAGACATCTGATAAGTGCTTGCTAAATGAATGAATTATTATTTTTTAATATTTATTTATTTATTCCCTTTTGTTACCCTTGTTGTTTTATTGTTGTAGTTATTATTTATGGCGCTGTTGTTGGATAGGACAGAGAGAAATGGAGAGAGGAGGGGAAGACAGAGAAGGGGAGAGAAAGATAGACACCTGCAGACCTGCTTCACCGCCTGTGAAGTGACTCCCCTGCAGGTGGGGTGCCTGGGGCTCTAACTGGGATCCTTAGCCGGTCCTTGTGCTTTGCGCCATGTGCGCTTAACTCGCTGCACTGCTGCCTGACTCCTGAATGAATTATTTTTAAATCATTCTTTCTCTTTTAAAAAGACCTTTTTAAAATATTTATTTATTTATTTATTTATTTTTAGTATAGATAGAAAGAAATTGAGTTAGGAGAGAGACATTAAGAGGGTGGGAGACAGAGAGATGCCTACAGCATTGTTTCACCACTTTTGAAGCCCCCCCCCCAGGTGAGGACCAGGGGCTTGAACCTGGGTCCTTGCACATCATAATGTGTGCACTCAACCAACGGCACTGCCATCTGCTCCCTAAATGAATGAATTTTATTCATGATTATCTTCACTGTTTCTCTAGATGAGAAAGATTTTTGTGAACACATGTATCCTGCATTCCCTAACATTTTATTTTAGCACATCTTTCAGTTACTGTTTCCCTTACAGAACCACTTCTCTTGCTCTAATAAATACTATTAATAACATTTATTTGGTGTTTCTCTCTTTTCAAGACTTTAATCTTGACATTAATCCAATGAGACATGGGTCACATTACCTAAACTTACTGTTAATGGATATAAAACTCTTCAGTCTCAAGTTATAGTCCAAGATGATCAAAATCAGTGTGAGCTATGTTAACATCTAAAGTGTAAAACTAATGCATTTCAAATCATGTCCTCCTTCTTTTGTCCATGGTGTCTTCAAACTTTGCTCCATTTATACCAAATGTCATTAGTGATGCTGCCTTACAGAAGGAGCATCCATGTTTACTGTGTGAATGGATGTGAACCTTTTGGCAATTTAAGAGCCCTGATATATCTGCAATAATATGAAATAGCTATTCTTTGTTATCAGTCATCTTACACACTAATTCCTCCAAGTGTGTGAATAATTCCTTAATCTTCTTTTCATCTTGAACTTTCCCATTTCCACTGGGTATTTCACAGTGGATATTCCTCATTGTCCACAATAACAGCCACACCATGCACCTATGAAAAGAGAATCTTTTTAATGTTGCAGAAAACCTTTTCTCTGAAAGGAGTCAGAACTCCTTACTCAGGAATCTAAAGAAAATCTTTGTGCCTCACCTTGAAAAGTCTTACAAGCTTCACATTAGTGCAGTTTTCCATGCATCAGGGAGCCAGGCACAGTTTGCTCCATCTGTGTTATGGAGATGGTATGTGGAGGGCAGGTGTACCTTGCCAAGGTGTTGTCCCAGGTAGTGGGATGCTATTCTAGGATCTTCAGAATGGTCGCTCCCACGAGTCTTTGACTAGAAGCCCCTGTAGTGGCATTGTGGAGCATGAGGTCAGGGGCTGGCCAGTCTGAGTTAGGGAAACATGATGAGATTGTTGTGGAGATCCATGGTGAGTCATGAACCTGCATAAAGCACTGGGCTGTAGAGAAAGAAGGGTTGCCACATCAGGGCATAATGATTGATTGCATGTCAGCACTAAGGAAGGGGAGAAGTCAAGGGTGACCCGTGGACCAGTGGAGTCCATTCATCCTCTAGGTATTAGTGAGCTCCTGCTATGCACTTTCAGAAGATCCTGAGACATTGCAGACAGGATGGTGAATGGAAAGACTCAGGCCACAGTGTACACCACTTGAAATCCCATGTTCTGAAATGTTCAACCATCAGTGTTACAACTTCTGATCAGTTCTTTTGGGGGAAAAAATTACACATATGCAGTTGACTCCACAGTCAAAGTTTCCTAATTTGAGGAGGAGAGAGCATTGGTATGAGACCTCTGAATGCCCAGATCATAGGGACCTTTGTAGGGGGTGTTTGGATTTTAATTTTGGTTTAGAAGAAAAGATAGGGGAGATGCTACACAGGTAAATGATGTTGTTAATATTTCAAAAATAGATCTATGTCCTGACTCTGCAGGGGGAAAGCTATGTGAGTGGTGAAGCGATGTTGAGATGTCTCTCTGTCTGTCTCCATCTCTCTCCCTCCTTCCCTCTGGATTTCTGGATGTCTCTATTCAATAAAGACGAAAAAAAAAGATTAAAAAAAAGAACCCCAGGAAGGTTTAAAGGCCAATTTGTTCTCCTCAGAGACAGCAGAATGCACCTGTAAATACTGTCATAAGTTCCTTGTGCCCCCTGCCCACTCCACTCAGATTTATCTCTTAAAAGTCTTTCCTCATTGTGTTAGAATGTGGTTTTGGAAATACTCATTCAGAGGGGCCGGGTGGTGGCACAAATGGTTAAATGCACATGTTACAATGCACAAGAACCCAGGTTCAAGCCTCGGGTCCCCACCTGTAGGGGGAAAGCTCTGTGCGTGTTGAAGCAGGGTTGCAGGTGTCTCTCTGTCTGTCTCCTTCTCTATCTCCTCCATTCCCTCTGATTTCTGGCTGTCTTTAACCAATAAATAAATAAATAAAAGATTTTAAAAAATGAAACAAATGTTAAAATACTCATTCAGTTGTGCTTGGTTAGGTGTGCTTGGTTAGATTAAGATGAGGTCACACTCAGTTTGGGAAGACCCTCAGCCAGTACATCTGGTATATTTATAAAAGGGGAAATCTGGAGACAGATGACCACATGTGGGGTCACTATGAGAAGATGAACCAATGATCACAAGGAGAGGAAGACTCAAGGTTGCCTCTAAAGCACTAGTAGTCACTTGAGATAGTTCTGAAACACATCCTTCCTCCTATTCCTTTTGGAGCCAACTTTGCTGACACTTGAATCTTGAACTTCAAGCCTTCAGTTCCCTAATCTTGCTGTTGTCCTAAATTCCAACTTGCCTTGGAACTTTAGGTGGGGTCCTCGAGTGACTTGGACAGTTGAATCTGCATCTAATGTGTCAGTGGCAGCCTCTCTTTGGGAATGACCAGTTGCTTCCCCAGTATCTGCAGTGTGAGTGTTGAGGAGTAACTTTTTAATGTATTTTTGGAAAAAAAAATGTCAGGTGGCACAAACAAATAGTGCTGTCTTTCATATCCATCTCCAAGGGGCCATTCTTGATATGCTGATGGCCCATTAATGCTACTGAGACTTAAAACCACAATTGCAATTTGAATGTGGCATTCCCTGGAACTTCTTTAGGCCACCTACCTAGGAAAATTTCTTCTTGTCTTATTAGCTCCCCAGGAAGTTAGCCCTCCTTTAAATCTTTAAGCTTTCTTTCTCTCACTCTGTGCAACTTGTTTCTCCTTCCTTTACCTCTTGTAAATCCCAGTTTGGGTTGCACAGCTTACCTAGCTGCCCATGTCCCTGCACATGGTGTGGCCTTGCCATTCATGGCAGCAGAGTTGGGTGTGGATGAAACTTGTGTCCTTGGGATTTGGTTAGTAGCACAGCAGGTTAAGTGCTCATGGCGCAAAGTGCAAGGATCTACTAAGGATCCCGGTTTGAGCCCCCCCCCCACCTCCCCACCTGTAGGGGAGTCGCTTTACAGGTGGTGAAGCAGGTCTGCAGGTGTCTATCTGTCTCTCCCCCTCTCTGTCTTCCCCTCCTCTCTCCATTTCTCTCTGTCCTATCCAACAACAATGACATCAATAACAGCAATAATAACTACAACAACAATGAAAAACAACAAGGGCAACAAAAGGGAAAATAAAAAATATAAAAAAATTAAAAAAAAGAAAGAAACTTGTGTCCTGAGCAAGGTGGGAATCCAACTGACCCTGCACCCTCTGCAGAGCTCACTGCTGTGAGCTTCATTAGTGTGCCTGTGACTAGAGGGTCCCTATTTCTATTTCTTTTTTTAAATATTTATTTATTCATTTTCCCTTTTGTTACCCTTGTTGTTTTTTATTATTGTTGTTGTTCTTGATGTTGTTCTTGTTGGATAGGACAGAGAGAGGAAGGGAAGACAGAGGGGGGAGAGAAAGATAGACACCTACAGACCTGCCTCACCGCCTGTGAAGCGACTCCCCTGCAGGTGGGGGGCCGGGGGCTCAAACCAGGATCCTTAAGCAGTCCTTGCACTTAGCTAAGCCACCTGTGCTTAACCTGCTGGTCTATCACCAGACTCCCTCTATTTCTATTTCTTATTTCTTATTTCTTATTTCTTATTTCTTATTTCTTATTTCTATACAAATGATGATGGGTGCTTTGTTCACCAATCAGTATTTGAAATTAAGTACAGATGCTGAAGGATTACAGTCTGCCAGGTTGGCTCCTTAGGGTAGAACTCACTGCTCCCAGGTCAAGTGGGTGCCCCATGGAAAGGGAAGTGTAAGTGGGACTGTTGAAGAAAAGCAGCCTCTGCTCTCTTTCTTTTCTTTTCTTTTTTTTAAAGATTTTATTTATTTGTGAGAAAGATAGGAGGAAAGAGAAAGAACCAGACATCACTCTGGCACATGTGCTGCTGGGAATCGAACTCGGGACCTTGTGCTTGAGAGTCCAGAGTGTTATCACTGCACCACCTCCCAGAACACCTCTTCTCTCTTTCTAATCAGCCATCTTCAGATTATAAGCCTAAAATACAAAGAGGGAATTTGATTTAATTAATTATTTTATTTTATTTTGCTTCCAGGGTTATTGCTGGAGCTCCAACTGGTACTGGAGCTCCACTGCTCCTTGCAGAAACCCCCCCCCCCATCTTATTAGATAGGACAGAGAAGAGTTAAGAAGGGAAGGGGAGACAGAGAGGAAGAGAGAAAGATAGACACCTGAAGACCTGCTTCACCACTTATGAAACAATGCCCAGGCAGATGGGGAGCCGGGATTCAAACCCAGATCCATGCTCAGTCCTTATGCTTAGTATTATATATGCTTAATGGGGTATACCACTGCTTGGCCCCTGAAATTTTGATTTTATAATACCAGAGACATTCTTTTTAAAACTTCCTGCCAACAATTAATTTTCCCAGTGAGGTGCAATCACTCACGTTTGTTTCAGACTCTAATCTGCTCCATCCTTCTCTTTCGTAATACCCAAGGCTAAAGATAGCCTCCCCCTTGAAGCTATGCAAGGGAATGAAAATGAAGTGGAGTTACCAAAGAAAGCAGTGAAATGCTGTTCTGCCCCCCTCCCCACTTTTTAACTTCAAAGTTACAAGTTGGAGATTTTTGAGCAAGACATCTGAATGAGGAAGGCAATTAAGATTAAAGCATTTGAAAGGAACTTACATGAGATCAAAAAGTGACCCTGTGAATTACTTTCGACTTTCACATTCTGAGTCGCTCTGTCACACACTGATGAAACTGGCCTCCAGTACCCCATCTCTGTGGAGAGCTGACCTTTCTGTGAGGTACCTGTTAGAGGAAAACTGATATGTTAGCTGCATTTGCAGGTTATATTTACTGAATGGATTTCTCTCTTATGGGACAGAAAACCCCTCCCCCAAACAAAGAGGTTTAGATGCTATTGCTTATTATTTTATTCACCAGGGTTATTATTGGGGCTAGGTTCCTGCATCATGGTCTATGACTGCTGACTGCTGGTAGTTATTTTTTTCCCCCTGTTGATAGAGGGTGAAAGATAGAAAGATAGATGAGTGGGAGTAGGTAACATAATGGTTATGCAAAGAAACTCTTATGCCTGAGTCTGGCTCCAGAGTCTCAGGTTCAGTCCCCTACACCACCATAAGTCAAGAGCTGAACAGTGCTCTGGTTAAAAAAATAAAGTAAAAAAGAATGATAAATTATAGATAGATAGATAGATAAAAGATATCTGCAACTTAAATATTCCTTATCTGCTCTTATCTGCTCTTAAATATTCCTTATCTGCTCTTAAATATTCCTCCTGCATCTGGGGACTAGAAACTTGAACCTAGAACCCTGTGCATGCTAATCTGTGCACGCTATGGGGTGCACTACCTCCCAACCACAGATCTCTCCATTATCTGTACCATACACATTAAACATTTTGCAAGTTTGAAAATTGTGGATTTGGGGTCTGGGCAATAGTGCAATGGATTAAGCACAAATGGCATGAAGCACAAGGACTGGCGTAAGGATCCCAGTTCGAGCCCCCGACTCCCCACCTGCAGGGTGGTTGCCTCACAAATGTTGAAGCAGGTCTGTGGGTGTCTTTCTCTCCCCCCTCTGTCTTTCCCTCCTCTTTTGATTTTTCTCTGTCCTATCAAACAACAATGACATAAATAACAACAGTTATAATAACCGCAACAATGATAAAACAACACGGGCAACAAAAGGGGAGAGTAAATAGCCTCCAGGGGCAGTGGATTTGTAGTGCAGGCACTGAGCCCCAGCAATAAACCTGGAGACAAAAAAAATGTGGGTTGAACTGAATTTGATAGGATCTTTTTTTGAACTGAATTTGATAGGATCTTTTTTTTTTTTTACATTTTATGTCATCTTTATTTTCTTAAAAATATGGAATGATTCATGAATTTGTGTGTCATTCATGCTCAGGGTTGCTAATCTTTTCTGTATCATTCCAATTTTAGTATATGTACTGCTGCAGCGAGCATGATAGGATCCTTCTTTATATCTTAATTATTATTATTATTTTTTAATGGGAGGTTAATAGTTTACAGGAAAGTTGTTAACACATGGATGCAATTTCTCATCTCACCAACACAGGTGTCTGCAAAACACTCTCACTCCACAATCAACGTGTCAGGACCTGAAAGCTTCTCCTCCCTGCAGCCCTCTCCCTGCCCTCCTTCCCCAGTGTCATTTGATGTTTTGCTGTACTACACCAAACTAGTCCAAGTTGTACTTTTTGTTTTTCCTTTCTGTGCTTGTTTCATGAATTCTGCCCATGAGTGAGATCATCCTATATTCATCCTTCACTTTCTGGCTTATCTCACTGAACATGATTCCTTCAAGCTCCATTTAAAATAAGGTGAAGATGATGACTTCATCATTCTTAATAACTGAATAGTATTCCATTATGTATATATACCACAGCTTTCTTAGCCACTCACCTGTTGTGGAACCCTTTATTTTTTTGGTAATTTTAAAATTTTATTAGTGATTTAATATTGATTTACAACATTATGAGATAATAGGGATATAATTCCATGCTGTTTCCACCACCAGAGTTCTGTATCCCTATTCCCTCCATTAGAAACTGTAATAGTTCTCCCAAGGACACAGATATGCATTGACTAATGACATATATATATATATATATATATATCCATTTTTTTCCTTATGGTCCTGTCTTCTCTTCCTTTCTAAGTCACACGTACATCTATTCCTACTTCTAAATGACCTTCCTTTTTTCCTCTTCTCTCTCTGGGTCTCTCTGGGTCCTGATGATGGGTTCAGAGCCCTCTAGTCATCTTCCCTTAACATTTCTCCTCTTTTGAGTGTATGGACCAGAATTCAAGAACTTGTTACTCAATCCATAAAAACCTGGGAAACACCTCCAAATACCTGCCCCTCCTGGCATTCCAGCAACTGGCATTGAATTAGTATGTGATCACTGACTACTAATTTAGTGCCAGTTGATGTGTTAAGAATAAAACTAAACAACCCAAGGGATAGACTCAAGAAGATATGTATTGATTCACATGATCATGTCTTACTAATAAGCAAGTCAAGATGAATGGCTTGAAGAAATGTAGAGGAGAGCTTTGATGTGATATTACAAAGCAACTTGGCCTAGATCAGGGATCTTTAAAGATAGACTTTTAGAACTGACTGGACGAGCTGAAATCAGACAGGTTGGATGGGTAGGAGGGAAGGTTGGGGGTGGGACTGGATCACCAAGAGGGAACTTCAAAGAACTTTGTGCTGATACTATATCCCGGACTTCAGCAAAGGACTACTTTTTGCCAACTCTGAACAGGGGGCATGTTTCAGAAATTCAGACTCCATTCTCCATCCCAATGACTTGCAAATAACCTACAGGCATCTATTCATCCATTGCCTCTTTCTGAAGCATACCTACTGCAAGATAAACTATCTAGAATGAATGAAGTGATAAATGCTTTAGCAACAATCAGTTTAAGCAGCTTTCGGCTAGAGCACAACACCATAAATCTGCTGAAATTGCTGGATGTCAGGGACATCAGCTACAGCCGTGCTTTCCTTTGTCAAAAGTAGATGCACATTCAGTGCAGAAGAGAGCAAGGAGCCCAGTTTTCCAAGTATGAAGCAACTTCTTATTTTTATTGTTCTCAGAGACCCCAGGAATTTGGTATTCCCAGTGTCTTTAGCATCAGGAAACCAAGCCCTGGTCTGTCCACTTAGAAACAGCATTTGCTCTGCAGGATAGCATTAGTTCAGTTTGCAGAAAAACTGAGTCCTTACCACAAGTGCCTAGAGAAGCCCTGGTTGACCTGCACAGCCTTTGTCTCCCCAGCTACAAATGGAGATGCTGGTTTTGCTTGGTATGTCAGATGGTGTGGTGGGTGTGAGCTTTACTCAAAAGCTTCAGAGAGTGCAGACTTAAGGTGTGATTTAGACAACTCTTTTATTTCTACTTCCTCAGTGTTGCTCTCACTTCTTATGTTCCTTAGCAAGGGAGGAAACAGCCTTCGAATTTCCTTGACTGTTTTTCAAACCTCTCTCTCTCTCTTTCTGTGTGTGTGTGTGTGTGTGTGTGTGTGTGTGTGACTGTTTCTCAAACCTCTCTCTTTCTCTGTGTGTGTGTGTGATGTTTTTCAACCCCCCTCTCTCCTGTGTGTGTATGTGTGTGTGTGTGTGTGTGTGTGTGTGTGTGTGTGTATGTGTGTTGTGGTCTTGGAGAAGTTTTCTCATCTCCTGTTCATGTTTCATTGCTTTTAGATGTGGGGGATATGTTGGTTTTTTTTTTTTATGTCTGAAAATAAGCATTTACTTTTAAAATATGATTCTAATCTGGAATGCAAGAGAACATTCATAGCATGTTTGTCTTCCAGCATTTTTCCTTTTGCTTTGTCCATTCTTCTCCTTCTCCTTTTCCTTCTTCCTCCTCCTCCTCCTCCTTTTTAGAGGTAGAGTATAAGTAGGCACTGTTGGATGTCTTGAGTAAAATTGTATCCAAGCAAAGCTATCTCTGTAGCATTACTTACATGTCTGTCTTGCTTCATCATTTTTCTTATTTCTCTAGTGACTCTTCTCTTTAATACTTAGAGAGGGTAAAAGACCTGTAAGGTAATGTCTGCAGTGAGCGCATATGGTATCAGTTGCTTATTCAGCTAGTTGTTACATATTTTTTCTTCCTTGTTTCCATCCCAGAGATAAGCTGCCATACATTTAAAACCCAAGATACTGAACATCTTTAGGTGACTGTGCTCTTTCAGAACATTCTGGATAAATATTCCTATCCTGTGAGAATTTCCAGTCTTATTAAGAAATACGAAGTTCAGAAGTCCACTTCTAGGGAAAATAGATATCACAGGACATATAAGAGTCAGGTCACTTACTGTAATCACTAGGTAGCACTGAACAAGCAGGTACCTATGGCCTTGCTCAGAGAGAGCACCCAGGTCAGGTCACAGTTAATTATGTCAATCATCTGGATTATATAATGTGTTCATTATTCTCAGTTGCTATATGCCTAGTGCATGTGAAAAACTTCAGCTGAAAAAATATCAGTTCCTTTTTATTTTTAAGAAAAAATAATAACTGTTCTATATATTGAATAAAGGAAATAGGAATTTTTAGTGCTGGAGCCTTATTTGGCCGTGTACTTTTTTTTTATGGTTTTCAAATTTATACTTTGCAAGAACTTAGGTAAGACAGTGTGCAGATACTGAGAGATCTAGTCAGGCTCTGTTTCAAGAGAAATATGCTGAAAATAATTTCAGATTTGCTATTGGACTGCAACCTACAATGCTGATCTGGGCGAGGCAGTGAGAATCTCTGTCTGCTAAAAATGGGAGTCAAGATGGATGGCCGCAGATGAGGGACAACAGTTAATTGCACACTTTGTCTTTATTCAGATCTGTTAGGGCTTCATCAGAGGTCATTTTGCTGAATGTTTTGAGCTGGGGCTAAGAATTTAATTTGCACAACAACTGAATTACAGAAAATGAGAGAATCAGATAAACAGGAGGCCAAGCAAATTAATTGAAGACATAGTATTTATATTTATTCAAGTGAGAGGAACATGCAGTTGGCAAGGTACACCCTTGGTGGGTCCCCAGTGGCTCAGACAAGGGGTGAATGAGGTCCCTCCAGGGAGGTGGGTGAACTCTTCAGCCTCCTCCTCGGAGGCTCTGGGCAGGGTCTCTGCAAGGGGTGGAGTAGGGGGAATGTGTGCCCATAGCACATGGGCATAGGAATCTCTAGAGAAATATACATAAACTTCAAGTGCTGCAGTCACAGCAGGCCTTCTGAGCTGCTGGCTAGACGGGATATATTTAGAAAGATCACTGAAAGCCCACCTGATCCCCAACAGCAGAGCCCTCTGGGGGGATGTCACTGCCTGGGCGCTGCACATAATCTTTCCAGGTAAACTTTATGCAGACAGCCTGGTCCTGCTTCCTTCAGGTCCTCTATCCAGACCTACCCCCCCCCCCAATAATTTGAGCTGAGAACACTCAGATTTCAGTCTCCTGAGACAGAAGTTGATACTAATAGTATCAAATTATGAGGTCCTCTCATCTGTTGTTGCCCTCAGAGCAGAGCATGTAATGCTCCTTTACAAAGAAAGATATCTTTCTTTTCAGCAACCATCTGAAAATTGAAAGACACTTAAAATTTCCAGCCTCCTTCACCTCCATGCAGTGGGGTTAGTCCTGTCACTGTGCTACAATTCTATGACAACCATGTCCTAACATGTCTGAGCTCTGAATATGCTAGCCCATGAAGGACAGCATCTGAGACTGCCCGGGAGTCCTGGGCTACCCCTGACTTCCCATCTGTTCTAGGCCAAGCTCAACCCAGGACTTGACTTGGATTGGCGTTCACTGTATTTGCAAGGAAGCAGCCTTGCCTTTTCGAGATCTTATGCAGGGGGCTGAGTGGTCATGTCATAACTTACCTGGGAGGGCACCTGCCAATCTGGCACACCGTGAAGCTTTAGTACTGTGGTGATAACTGCAGTCATGTTCTATATGAAACTTTCCATCCCTACCACCCACGTGAGGGTTGGGGGTTTGGGACAGGGAGGGGAGTGCTGGCATCTTAAAACTCTGGTCCTTGCATAGGTCAATTTCTAATCTTAGAGTTTCCAAGTTTGCAACTCACTTCCCTCTCAGGAACCTTAACCCATCACTTGTGTGTGTTCATGTCTGACTGCAAGAATTTAGAACACAGAAGGATGCCAGCTGAGAACACTGCAGGAATCAGTCCTGATCACAGATCAAACAAATATAGGCTCAGTCCCTCATTCCCAACTGTTGAATAGTGTGCTTCCCCCCACCCCCGTATTTTGAAAAGTGAGCAAAGTAAAATGTCCATCAGATCTAGAATGACACTGATTTTGGGGTATAAAAATAGGCATATTTAGTTCAATAGCTAGTTTTGAGAATAGCCCATTGTGAAAGACCAGGTCCTCCACTCTTGCCTTCCCTCACAAAGAAAGAAGTAACAAGTAATTTGCATGTTCAAATTACTAGAAAGATGGGGTTTGGGGAAGTGTTAGTTGGGTGGATAGGGATCAGGGAGTGGGGATGACATGCAAGCAATACAGGGTGGCACAGCCAGACAGTGTGCCCTCCCTGAACCTCCTTTTTATCATTATTAAACCCTATTACAGAGAGGTCAACTGTAGGCTAATGAGATAATTTCACAAGTGTCTGTGCTGCTTTCTGACATGTTAAATAAGGCCCAAGACGAGTGAGTTTCTCTTCTGTGTCCTGAAATGGGCCTTTTTAAAAACAAGAGTCTTTTTTTAAATATTTATTTTATTTATTTATTCCCTTTTGTTGCCCTTGTTGTTTTATTGTTGTTGTTGTTGGATAGGACAGAGAGAAATGGAGAGAGGAGGGGAAGACAGAGAGGAGGAGAGAAAGATAGACACCTGCAGAGCTGCTTCACCGTCTGTGAAGGGACTCCCCTGCAGGTGGGGAGCCAGGGTTCGAACCAGGATCCTTATGCCGGTCCTTGTGCTTTGCGCCACCTGCGCTTAACCCGCTGCGCTATAGCCCAGCTCCCAAAAACAAGAGTCTTATAGTATAACCAGAAGATTTTAGTCTCAGTAGCTGTTCACTCTTGTTCCGTGATTTCAGATTATTTTTTTCCCTGGTCATCTTTATTTACTGGATAGAGACAGCCAGAAATCAAGAGGGTAGAGGGAAATAGAGGAGGAGAGAGACAAGGAGACAACTTGCAGCACAGCTTTACCACTTGCAAAGCTTTTCCCCCTTCGGGTGGGAACTAGGGCATCTTAAGGGAGACTTACTCTCTAAAATGGACATGGAATCAAGTAGTGGTCACTCTATAGATGACACATGAGATTAGCTTTGGAAAAAGATAAGCCCTCAATATGGAAGAATATTTGCATGGGGCTGTTTCTTCTCCTTATGCTGCTCTTGCATCTGGGGCTCTGCCTAAGTCCCTTGGATTGTGTGGGTTGACTCCCTAGCGCACTCTGCCTTTTCCCTTAGGGTGGTCACAGGTTTCACCAGGACCAAAGCCTCCTGCTCTCTCCCTCCCCATGAGCTGTGAGGGGGGTTTCTGTGCAGCTGCCTCTATGCTACTCTTCGGAGACTCAGATTCTCCTGTCCTCCCTGTGCTGTTAGATTATTAAAGCACCATCTCAGGGTAACTCTTTGGAGTATCTATCTCCATAGTTTTACCAACAGTAAAACCAACTGCCCTGCAAGTGGTACAGTTTGATCTCTGGCTTTGCATGGGCCAGCGTGGTTCTCTGGCTGTCTCTCTTTCTCTGCCATCAATAAGACAAACTAAATAACAAACAGCAACAAAAAGCTAGCAAAGCCACAGCCAACCAAGGAGTACAAGGCTTCTTTAGATTAATAAAGTAGTGACGAGATCTGGAATGACACTGACTTTTTTTTTTTTTCAATTCTGTTGTAACTTTAATTTGATAACTTTGTAATTGCATTTTTTATCTTTATCTTCCCCTTTCTTTTTTTTAAATAATTTATTTCTTTATTGGGGAATTAATGTTTTACATTCAACAGTAAATACAATAGTTTGTACATGCATAACATTCCCCAGATTCCCATTTCACAATACAACCCCCACTATGTCATTCATCATCTTTCATGGACCTGTATTCTCCCCACCCACCCACCCACCCCAGAGTCTTTTACTTTGGTGTAATACTCCAATTCCATTTCAGGTTCGACTTGTGTTTTCTTTTCTAATCTTGTTTTTCAACTTCGGCCTGAGAGTGAGAGTGAGATCATTCCATATTCATCCTTCTGTTTCTCACTTATTTCACTCAACATGATTTTGTCAAGGTCCATCCAAGATCGGCTGAAAACGGTGAAGTCACCATTTTTTACAGCTGAGTAGTATTCCATTGTGTATATAAACTTGCTTTTTTTTAAATGAAAATTTGTATATTCAGTTCAGTATCTAGAATTGATAATGGAGTATTGTGATGGGCCATACCTTGGTGTCCCCTCAAAGAGAAGTTAGTAAAAAGGACAGATGACATGTGCAAATTATAGAAAGAATGGAGGTGTGGGACAGTCTTAGAAGAATAGATAGGCAGGGTGATGGCATGACATGAATGCTCTGAAATTCAGACATGGAGGCTGGTGGTAGTGCACTCATTAGAGTGCATATATTATTGAATACTATGTGTCCAGGTTCAAGCCCCTGGTCCCTACTTGTAAGGGGAAAGCTTCACAAGTGCTGATGCAGTGCTGTGAGTGTCTCTTTTTTTCTGTCTCCTCCTTTCTCTTAATTTATTTCTGCCTCTACCTAGTAAAACTATAAAATTAAAAAGATGTATTTAAATTTAGGTGTAGTAGAATCAACTATTCTTATACTTAATGTATTTTGTCTCCAAATTGATCATAATACATACTTTTATAATGTTGTCTGTTTAGTCATAACATTTTAGTAACTTCATTTTAATGGCATACAAATGAGCAGTTTTATTGTAATGGGATTGTGACCTGCTACAGTAACCAGCTACGAATATTTGCTACTATATTGCTGTATTACACCGCTATATTACTAATACTGCACAAAATTAGCTTGCTTACAACATAGTGTTTAATTTTGTGGCCTTAGTTTTCTAAACTTTGTGGTTTTTTCATTCATATGAGAAAGTTAAGGAATTTGCCCCTTATGTCAAGGGGGAGGAAAATGATTCAAATGTTGTTAATTTTCTGTCCTCAGTTGCTTTTAAAAATATGTATTTAAGGGAGTCAGGTTGTAGCACAGTGGGTTAAGCACAGGTGGTGCAAAGCGCAAGGACAGGCTTAAGGATCCTGGTTCGAACCCCCAGCTCCCCACCTGCAGGGGAGTCGCTTCTCAAGTGGTGAAGCAGGTCTGCAGGTGTCTGTCTTTCTCTTCCCCTCTCTGTCTTCCCCTCCTCTCTCCATTTCCCTCTGTCCTATCCAACAACAACGACATCAATAACAACAATAATAACTACAACAATAAAACAACAAAAGGAAATAAATAAATAAATATTTTAAGAAATATTTATTTAAATGACAGAGCAAGAGAAAGAAGAAAAGGGAGAGAAGACAGCACCATGCTAGTATATATGATGCTGGGGATGAAACTTAGGACCATACACAAAAAATGAGGAAGTCTTTTGTCTCACCATTGGGCCACCTCCCCATTACTTTCAGCCATTGCTCTAGCATATGAGAACTGCTCAGTGGTTAAGTGCAGTCATATGGATTTAAGCAGTAGGAAATGATTTATAAACATACCCTACATTGGGGGCCAGGCTGTGGCATTTCTGGTTAAATTTACATAATGCCATATGCAAGGACCCGAGTTCGAGCCCCCACTCTCCACCTACAGGGGATCCTTCATGAGTGGTGAAGTAGGTCTATAAGAGTCTCTCTCCCTCTCTATCTCACCCTTCCCTCTTAATTTCTCTCTGTCCTATCTAGTTAAAAAGAAAGAAAAAGGGGTTTATCAGTGGAGCACCCAGTTAAGCATACGTTACTAAGTGCAAGGACCCATGTACAAGTCCCTGCTCCCTACCTGCAGGAAGTATGCTTCATGAGTGGTGAAGCAGGTCTGCAGGTGTCTGTCTTTCTCTCTCTCTCTGTACCTCTCCATCTTCTCTCAATTTCTTTGTATCCTAATAAAAATTAGAAGGAAAGAGAAAGAGAGAGAGAAAAAAAAAAGGAAAAAATGGTCACCTGGACTGGTGGATTTGCAGTGCTGGCACCAAGTCCCAGCAGTAACCCTAGTGGCAATACAAAATAGTAATAATAATAATAATAATAACAATAGCCTCTGGGAGCAGTAGGTTGGTAGTGCCGGTGTTAACCCTGTTGGCAGAAAAACAAAACAAAACAACTCTTTATCTGTTAAATATCCCAGTGCAACTTTTTCCCCATTTTTGAGGTTAAAGCTGAGAAGTCTAGAAATAACTAGTTGGTTCTTCTGATTTTAATTATTTCATATAAAGATCTGGAGTTATCTTCATCCTATCACTTTTCCCCCACTGGGAGTATAGATCAAGGTTGTTGTTGGGGTGCAGAAGGTAGGAGTTCTGGCTTCTGTAATTGCTTCTCTGCTGAGTATGGGCATTGGCAGGTCATTCTTCAGCCTGTTTCGATCCTTACCTAGTGGGCCAGAGCTCCAGCTCCATTAGCACCCAAGGAGAGAGGAGAAAAAGGAAAGGGACATATGGAGGTTTATTGTCATGAGTGGCTTGGAGGGGAAGAGAGGATTTAATCAGGAGAAAAAAAGGGGGCAATGATATATAAATGTAGCCAGATAGTCGTAGAGATGATGGTTGGCCCCTGTCTACAACCTTAGGGGAACTGTGGTGGCTTGCAGTGGGGAGAATAAAGATTCAGAATTCTGGTGGTGGGAATGGTGTGGATTTAAACTTCTACTGACATTTAATTTTGTAAAATAAAAAAATTAATAAAAAGAAAATAAAAGTATTTTAGCTGTTAGTTAAAAAACAAAACCCAAGCGTGTGATATGTCTGTCCATCCTCTAGCACCTTCTCAACCCCTGTAGTCTCCATGATGGCAAGCCACTTCCTTTCTTATTACTTCCAGGAGACACAAAAGAAAAAAAAATCTAATGTATACAAACAAAAATCAATGGACAGAAAAATCTCTTAAAGGACCTAGTGGGGGTTGTATTGTAATGTGGAAAACTGGGAAATGTTATGTATGTACAAACTATTGTATTTATTGTTGACTATAAAACATTAATCCTCCAATAAATAAATAATAAAAAATTGAATACACATCTGATAATAGTTTCAAAAAGATAGGGAAAGCGGACCATTTGTGGAGAATATAAACCATGAAATCTAAATCCAAGAGGGAAAAACACCATTAGGAAAAATATACAGATATACATACATATACACATATTCATAAAGGGTTGGGGAGACAGCATAATGGTTATGCAAAAGACTCATGCCTGGGGCTCTAAAGTTCCAGGTTCAATCTCTAGCACCACCACTGTTAGTCAGAGCTAAACAGTATTCCAACCTCTTTCTCTCTGTATCTCTCATTAAAATTAAGCAAATAGGGGCCAGATGATGGCTCATCTTGTTAAGTGCCTGTATTACCATGCACAAGGACCCAGGTTCAAGCTCCCAGTCCCCACCCACAGTGGGGGAAGCTTCATGAGTGTTGAAGCAGTGTTACAGGTGCCTTTCTCTCTCTCTCTCTCTCTCTCTCTCTCTCTCTCACTCTCTCTCTCTCCCTCTCTCTCTCTCTCCACCTTCTTCCCAGTTTCTCTCTGTTCTATTCAATAAAATAAAGTTTAAAAAATTAAGTAAATATATATATTTAGGGGGAGCTGGTGGTTGACCACCAGTTAAGCACATACACATATCAGCTAGAATATCTTCCAGATGAGATGTCAGAGCCAAATTCATGTTTTTCATATTTTTTCAGACTTATTAATCCCAAAATGATCAAATTTGACTTGATCCTATGAGGAGGATGGTCCCTCAATCATTCCAAAGCTAACCTTGTCAGACAAAGTAAGGACTACAAAAGCTGAATAAGGGCAAGAGACTGGCAGACTTTAATGATGACTCTTTGGTCACTACCAGGCCACCCCATCACCTGGGGCCCTAGTCAGGGAGTCCTAAAGGTTTATTCTGTGGTGCTACTGTGAACCTAATCCAAAAAGCTGGCAAGAACACCAGCATAATATAGGTCAGTTGAGTGCAATGATATAGCAGTTAGCCCTTGAAGTTATAATTACAGGGGATTTTGCAACCCACCACCATAAATAACAATGGCATTTTCAATTAGCAAGTGCATTGTTCAGGGGATGGAATATTTCATTCCATGTGACTGAGTAATCTGACTTAGTTCTGACCTAACCTGTCAGAAATACATTCTGCTTCTCCTTATTTTCTTCCTACCTGTTTTTCTTAATCTGTTTTTTCATACTTTCATTCTGTGTCCTTGTCTATTTTTGCTTCCACTCCACTCTAGAAACACTTATAATTATTGAGTTTGACTGCAATAACTCAGGTGATAGTCACCCTAGAATGTGCAGTGGTGTAGTGCAGAGTTAGCTTGTGCACAGACTCTGCTGTCTGATATTGCACACTCTGCTGCTGAAATATCAGGTTCTGAGTTTGATATTCAACACTGAATACACTAGAGTAAAGCTCTGATCCTCTCTGTCTGTGTTTCTTGTTAATAAACAAGTGTTTTTTAAAAAGGTGATAAAACTGCCCCATTTCCTCAGAGAACCCTGAAGCAGACCCCTGATGAAGCAGTGCTACTTTTTTTTTGTCTCCAGGGTTATTGCCGGGGCTCGGTGCCTGCACTATGAATCCACTGCTCCTGGAGGCTATTTTTTCCCCATTTTGTTGCCCTTGTTGTGCTTGTTGTAGTTTTTATTGTTGTCATAGCTGTTGTTGTTGTTGGATAAGACAGAGAGAAATGGAGAGAGGAGGTGAAGACAGAGAGGAGGAGAGAAAGATAGGCACCTGTAGACCTGCTTCACCACTTGCGAAGCGATCTCTTGCAGGTGGGGATCTGGGGGTTCAAACCGGTTTCCTTACGCCGGCCCTTGTGCTTTGCACCATGTGCACTTAACCAACTGCGCTACTGCCCAACTCCCAGCAGTGCTACTTTTAAATTAAGAGCATCAGACTTGCCTGTGAAAAGTTGAAGTCCGATAAATTGTAGCCCTTGAGCCAAGTCCTGATACTCATTTATTTATTTGTTGGCTCATTTGTTTTATTTATTTGTTTATGATTTGAGAGCTAAGAGTATCCTTTCCATTTTCAAAGTTTCATTATTCAAACATAGCAGAAGCAACTACAATCACCCCCAGCACAAAAGAAGATTGCATGATGGAGATTTTGTGTTCTCTTAAAATCTGAAAAAGTTGTTTTCTGAATCTTTTATGCAGAACAAAAATGTTGGCTAAAACCTATTCTAGGGGGCTTCCCAGATCTCTGCCTGTATAACATGTTAATATCATTGACTGCTAAGAGGAACTTGAACTATTATCAGCATAACTTGGGGAAAGAGCTAAAATTATTTGCTGATGACATGAATATATATATATACATATATATATATACATATATATATATACACATATATATGAAACCAACAGGAGACAGTGGAAAGCTGAGATAATAAGAGCTTGTGAAAGGTTTGAAAACTTTTGTTCTCAAAAGCCAGTGAGAAAAAGAATATCACATTACCTCAGAAGTACTGGGGGAAAAAAAACCTATTTGAAAAAAACAATTAAAAATTTCAAAAACAAACAAAAGAAACCACAGAAGAAGCTTCTCAGAATATAAAACATTAAAGCAAGTAAGGGACTGATAATCAAGCATTACCACTCACTTAACAAATAATACTGAGTCAGGGTCAAGCCCTGTCTTAGGTACTAAAATAAAATTTTACATAAAAAATTCACCCTCTATAGGTTGACTTGCCAATGTTTGGCAGAGAAGCAGTTACAGAAGCCAGACCTTCCACCTTCTGCACCCCATAAAGATCTCTGGTCCATACTCTTAGAGGGATAAGGAATAGGGAAGCTTCCTATGGAGTGGATGAGACACACTGAAGTCTGGTGGTAGGAACTGTGTGGAATTGTACCCCTGTTCTCTTACAGTCTTGTTAATCATTATTAAATCACTAATTAAAAGCAATAAATAATCCTTTAAAAATTTTACCCTAGGACTTGGCAAGATGTTCTCAAAGGTGAGAGAGTTTTATTTACCTGCAAAGCGGTTTGGGAGAAGGGAGACATAATCATCTACTGTTGGTTAGCAGCAAAGAAAGGCCAGATTTTATGGAGAGAACATTCTAGAAGCCTTCTCCTAGAAGAGTGTTCTATTCTGCTTGCTAGCAGACCACGCACAGATATCTCCCATGGTAGCATCCTTTGCCAACAGAAATCCAAAGACATGCAAGGCAGGGGAGTGGGTGGATTAGTTTCCTTCATTATTTTTTATCACATTTAATCTACAGTGAATGAAATTTATCTGTACAGTAGATTTTATTTTTTAAGTTTTTAAATTATATTTACTTATTTGATGGAGACAGCCAGAAATCGAGAAGGTAGGGGAGATAGGGAGAGAGAAAGAGAGACACCTGCAGCACTGCTTCATCACTTGCAAATCTTTGCCCCTGCAGGTGGGGACTGGGAGCTTGAACCTTGATCCTTGAGCACTGTAACATGTGCGCTCAACCAGGTGTGCCAACCCCCCCCCCCCCCGCCCTATACAGTGGATTTTCAAGGGTGGTTCTAACACATCATTAGGATTTCCTTCACTGATTCCTCTTCATATCCAAGAGAGAGACTGGGGGTGGGGGAGGGGAGCGACAACACATCACCTACTTTCTGCATCTACAAGTGCTGAAATTTTCCTCAAAGGAAAGCTTAATAAATAGTTGTCTGTGATCCAGGAGGTGGCGCTGTGGATAAAGCATTGGATTCTCAAGCAGGAGGTCCTGAGTTCAATCCCTGGTAGCACATGTATCAGAGTGATGCCTGGTTCTTTCTCCCTCTCTCCTCCTATCTTTCTCATAAATAAGTAAATATATAAATAAATAAATAAGTAAATAAGTAAGTAAATAAATAAAATAAATTCTTTAAAAATATTAAAAAAATAAATAGTTGTCCATTAGGCCTGTGAAATCATTCACTTGGAAAGTGTACCTGCTCTGCCATGTGCATAAATGACCAGCCTCTACCACATTGTAAGAAACTTGAATACTGTGGTCTTTCCTTCACCCCCTGGTTGTCTCTATCTGGATAAATCAGCCAACAATGATGAACCCCCTGCCCCACTAGTTCTCTCCCATCAAGTGTTAACGTTTCTCCCTTTCCTCAGACTCTTCACACTTCTTTGCCTATTTTGAAGAATCTAGAGAATGCTCTTCCATGTTTATTATCCTGATAATTATCCTCCCAGGATAATTTCTGGAACCATCCGTTCCACCCCGGTTCCATGGCTGCCAGTTCTTAGCAACATCGCCCCGCCAGATATTCGTCAGGATGCGGCATCATCTAAGTTCATTTCCCACGTCTACGCTCGACCGGACCTGCCAATATACGCGGATATCTTCGCCCACCCTGTTCAACGCTTGACGTCTCGTCACCCAATCTGGTCCCCTACGCCTACACTGAACTTCTCTGTTCCAGTCTCTTGGAAACAGCGTTGGCAGTCAGCTGAGGTAAAGAACAAACACCTCATCACAGACCCCTGCAAGCGTCAACCCGGCTTTGACCTAGCACGTTATGATTGGGCCCTCCTCAATCGCTATCGAACAGGCCAGTGCGCCGCTATGTTCCATCACTGGGGAGCCAGAGACGACCCGAACTGCCCCTGTGGCTACAGACAGACTATGACCCACATAGTCAACGACTGCCACCTTTCCAGATTCAAAGGAGGTCTCGAAACTTTACATCAGGCTCAACCTGATGCTGTTGACTGGCTACGGAAGAAGGGCAAACGCTAGAAGAAGAATCCTGATAATCCTCCCAGCAAGCCATAAACCCCAGCCCTGTCTTGATATACCCAACACTAGATTCGATTTTTTGGTTAGTATATTTTCAGCTGAAGTTCTTCCCAAGGGCAATTTTTCCTTCCTATCTAGGTGCCTGTGACTGAGTTGGTTTACACACCTCATTTTTACTGTGTCCCCACAGTGACTGAGATCTGGTAAAATGTTTTGAAGTTGAAGACTTCACATGAGGCAAATGAAAGCAAAACTCTTATGAGATCATAACATTTCACAGTCAGGTGGTGCACACCTGGTTAAGTGCAGTTGTTACCAAGCACAAGGACCCAGGTTCAAGCCCCTGACCCCCACCTGCAGGGGGAAGTTCATAAGCAGTGAAGCAGTGCTGCAAGGATCTCTCTTTCTCTTTCCCTCTCTTTTTTTAAATTAGTGATTTAATATTGGTTTACAAAGTTACAAGTCAATAGGGCATGTAATTCCACACAGTTCCCACCACCACAGTGCTGTATAAGTATTGTGCACTAACCAACTGCAACACTGGGGCTCCAACCACCAGAGTTCTGAATCCCCTATCCCTCCATTGTAAGCTACAGCAATTTTCCTAATGTTGAAGATATGAGTTAACTATTATTTCTATAAAATCTGTCTATATTTGTATATTTTTGCCCTTTTCTTTTTAAGGTCCCACCGTCTCTTCCTTTTCAAGTTACACATAGCCAAAATTACACATAAAACACATATCCAAATATCCCTTTCTTTTTCCTTTTCTCTCTCTCGTTCCTGGTGGAGTTAGAGTTCAGAGCCCTCTCTTATCCTCTTTCCGCATCACTTCTCCCTCACTGGGAGCATGGATCAAAATTATTTTTAGGGTGTAGAAGGTGGGAGTTCTGGATTTTGTAATTGCTTCTCTGCTGGACATGGCAGATTGATCCATACCCCCAGCCTGTTTCTGTCTTTTCCTGGTGGGGAAGGGCTCTGGGGAGGTGAGGTTCCAGGACACATTGGTGAAGTTGTCTGCCCTCTCTCCCTCTATGTCTCCTGCTTCCCTCTCAGTTTCTCTCTCTATCAAATAAATGAACAAACAAGTAAACTGAAACTTCTGAGCATCTGAAAATCTTAAAAACAACAAAACAACCACAACAAAGGAGATTAGACCATTTCTGCACTTGTGGTTTAAAAGACAGAATATCTTATGGATCCAGTTAGCAAAGAAGACTTCCACACCTGTGGCAGTTCATGCTTTGGGCTATTAGGAGAAAACGGCCAGTGAAAACATAGCTAGAATGTTTGAGATTTGTGAGAAGAAATAATTCCAGAGGATATGTAATGGGTTCCTTTTCTTTTTTCTTTCTTTCTCTTTTTTTTTTTCCCCCAGAGCACTGCTCAGCTCTGGTTTATGGTGGTGCAGGGGATTGAACCTGAGGCTTTGGAGCCTCAGGCATGGTAATGTGTTTGCATAACCATTATGCTATCTACCCCTGCCCATAATGGATTCTTTTGAGGTTTGCTCGATCATCATATGGATGCATGGCTTTGAAGGGAAGACCCACTGGCAGACGATGTTATTGATGGAAACCGTGTCTTGGTCACCAAGTGCTCCTCAGTGCCCTCTTTGGACATGACCTTTACAAGCCATTCTGTACATACAACTCGGTACTGTTTTTAAAAGAATCTTACTTTGTGTCTATTTGGAAACTTACCATCCTGGTGGCTATAAGGCAATGCAGTCCAGGCTTTTTGCCATTTGATCACAATGATGAAAAGCCATATCTACTTTCACGTCAAGAAATCCAGGGGCTAGAGAGATCTTGGAGCATTCAATAAATCTAAGAATGAAAGTCATTACACTGAACTCCCAGTGCAGTGCCTGGAAGGACTTTTGCTCTGTGCAGCCAGGCGTTTTGCCTAACTTGAGAGCAGGTGGGGGCAGCTGAGAAGCTGTCTGTTTACTCACACTCACAGTGTGAGTATCTATCAGGGATAGTTCCCAAAGATGAAGAGTCAAGAAGAATTCTGCAAACAGTTTGCAAAGGCTGCCTTCAAATGCAAAGTCTGAACTTACTGAATTCCCAGGATGACTTGCAGTGATATGACAACAGACCACACAGATCTTTGGTCTGCTTCACTCAGATGACATGAAGACTGATTTCTCCCGGGGAATCTAAGTCTTGTGGTTGACCTTGTGCCTGAGAGCAGAGTAGGTGAGGACAGAACTCACACCCAGTTCTTCACAGAGCTGTCTTTCAGCAGTGCTGAATTGTAGAAGGTAGACACACAGTGAGTAATTGCGTGTGAGTCAGATCTTTTGACTTTGGGGGCCGGCTAGTGGTGCACTTGGTTGAGTGCACATGTTACAATGCACAAGGACCCAGGTTCAAGTCCCTGGGCCCCACCTGCAGGGAAAAAGCTTCATGAGTGGTGAAGCATTGCTGCAGGTGTCTCTCTGTCTCTCTGTCTCTCTTCCTCTCTATCCCTCCCTCCTTCCCTCTTGATTTCTGGCTGTCTCTATCCAATAAATAAATAAAGATAATAAAAAAATTTAAAAAAGAAAAGATGTTTTAACTATGGTTTTCATGAAGTTTTAGGTGCACCTCATTAAAGTGAAAAACTCAGAAGATATCGGAATCATCTGATTTCTCTAAGTTCTGAGGTATCTGATAAGCAGGAAGTGTAACTCAGTATCTTTGAATGTGAAAAATTAATTTATACACCCTAATCTTTCTGGCTTCCCATCTAGTGGGTGATGATCATTTTGGTCCTTTGCTATCTGTCAAGATCTTAAAAAAAAAAAAAATCAAAGTGCATTATGGGAATTAAGTCAGTGTAACCTACTATAGGATGGTGCTGCCCAAATAGATCCCTTTAGTTCTTAAGACAGTCTATCAGAATCTAGTACACTCACTAATTCTTTCTTAAAAAAATCTTTATTTACTAGATAGAGAAAGCCAGTAATAGAGAGGGGATGGTAGAGAGGGAGAGAGACAGAGACACCTTCATCACTGCTTCACCACTCAAAAAACTTTCCCCTTGCAGGTGAGGGGTTTGAACCCAGCGCACATTATAACCTGTGTGCTCAACCAGGTGCACCACCACCCGGCCCCACTAATTCTTAATTGTGCAGTTTTGTGTGAAGTAAAACTCTTTTTAAAATTTTTTGTCTTTCTGTGGTATGCAGTTTCCTTTTACTTCAGTTTTATGGAGATACTATTGACACATAACATTGTGTAAATTTAAAGCCTTTCTGGTGTTGATTTGATACATTCATAGATTGCAAAATGATTATCACCATCAATTACCTACAACGTCCCTCTCATCAGTCATAGTTACCACTGAATGTATTTTTAAAAAGCTCTTACGTTAAATGCAGCCATTGTTACCAGTTAAAGCACTTTTGAAGTCTACACAGAGATGAAATTTGAGTCCTATAACCACAATTAAGTTAATTTTAGACCCTTATGTGTTGACATTGAACAGACTACTAAAGAAGAGACTTCAAAACACTAAGCTATTTAAGAAAAATAGAATTGTCTCACGTAGGAATTCCAAGGTGGACTCTTGTCATTTCTAACTCATGTCTGCAAAACATGGATGGTATTCCTGCTTCTGTCTCCCTTCTCCTTGGGGAAAACTGTGCTCCAGCCAAGGCCAGCTCCTAGCGAGTCTAGGAGACAACTTCCTACTAGCAGATAACCTCTCACCTGAAAGCCTGTTATTACAGAAAAGGGTAGAATTCATTCAGTGAGCAAATAGTGGTCTCCACCATTGATGGATTAGTTGATAGGCTAACATCAAGCTACAAGAATAGTTTGCTGCTATGAATTACTAATTGGGATAACTTCAATCTTTATTCCAAATTTAAAAGGTGGGGCAGTAAATGTGGAGTTGGAAATGTGTCTTCAAATCAAGGTTTTGCCACTGTTTTTTATCAGCTTCTAACCCCAGGCTCTCACAGCCACTTTTCCACACATGAACCTTCACAGTGGCAACGTCCCTGTCCTTTTAAATTTCTTCTTGGCATTCACTCTGCATTACAATTGTAAGGCATATGAAGCTGTTTTGTTGCAAATATTCAAGTCATGTGGATCTATTTAAAATTGATATTAACAGGGACATATGGAAAACAAAAAATATCCTTTTGGTTCTTTCCTTTTTTTTTTTTTTTTTTTTTTACCAGAGCACTGCTCAGCTCTGGCTTATGGTGGTGCTAGGGATTGAACTAGAATGTGATAGCCTCAGGCAAGAGAGTCTCTATGCATAACCATTTTGCTATCGCCTTCCTCTTTGGTGCTAATGAAGAAGTTAGTTAGATATTCAATAATGATGAGCTATGACAAAAAAAGGAGGAGGAGAAGAAGAGGAAGAAGAAGGAGAAAGAGGATGATTATGATGATGATGATGATGATAATGATAATAATAATAATAATTCTGTACACAGTCAGTATTTGGATACCTACAGCATTTTTCTCTTTTTCTGTCAAGGAAGCTAGTGAAGTTTGGCAGATACCCTTTTAAAAAATTCTACCTTACATGTACAAAGGAGACGTCATGTGCTCCAAGACTGTAATACTCATATGGTGTAAAGATAAATTATACAGTGTGAAAAGATTTGCAACTATATATGCATGATTTTCAGCCACCTGGTTATAATCTTTCAAATGGACTCTGTATATTAAGAGGCAGTTAGATAGCATGGCCACGGGGTGGCGCCACAAAAAGTGTAAATTGCACCAATCACCTGGTCTTGCTCTTAGCTTAAGTAACTCTAATTCACAGCAGCAAAACTTGGTCATTGTTAGAACTTCTGCAAAGTCAGATTTTACTAGAGAAAGAAAAGAGTTGCCTCTTCTAGTACTATGATGGTAATTAAAATCTTTTATTCATAAAGCACCCATTCCTGGGATCTTAACAATGTATTGTGAGTATAGTGAAGAGATAAAGAATAGTAAACTTGGCATCGTAAATACAAACAACTCCAAGAGAAAATGGGGCAAGGGCATTTGGACAGAATCTTCACCAAGGAAGGGATTCAGGAGGCCAACATATCTGTTGAAAGTCCTCAAATTGGACACTGATTACCAGAGAAATGCAAATAAAGACAAAGGTGAGACATACCACTTTAAACTAACATCACACAAATGTAAGAGAGGATGTGAAGAGATAGGGGACATTCCTGCACCAATGATGGGAGTGTAAATTGATCTAACCCTTGTGGAAAACAATCTGGAGATTTCTCAGGACTGATAAGGAATCTTATCCCATCTGTTAATACTCTACAAACTATGGAAGAGCCTGGAACCATGGGTGGATGAAGATGAAAGGAGTTTATTTCGGCCAGGCCAGGAGTCTAGTCAGCGCAGGAACCTGATTGTGAACGCTTGAATATTTATACACTAAATCTGGGCGAGGGTTACGGTAAATATCGACTACAAAAGCCAATGTCAGGAGCAATTAGCTAATTTTAGATGGGGGAACCCAAGGAGTGGTCTGGGATTTCTAGAGGGGTGGTCATAGGTGGACCACCACTTGGGAATGTTGGTCCAGACAGCAGGCCTGGCATCACTCCCAGTAAGGGAGGAGCAGCCTTGGAGTCTTTCCTGGTAAAATAGGTAACAGAGCTAGCTTCTTATCTGTGAGGTCCACACATTTATTTATTTATTTATTTTTATTTAGAAAATGGAAGTATTGACAATACTATAGGATAAGAAGACTACAGTTCCACACAGTGCCCACCCACAGAGCTCCATATCCTATCCCCTCCCCTGATAGCTTTCCTACTCTTTATCCCTCTAGGAGTATGGACCCACGGTTATTATGGGGTGCAGAAGGTGGAAGGTCTGGCTTCTGTAACTGCTTCCCTGCTGAACATGGATGTTGGCAGGTTAATCCTTACTCCCAGCCTGTCTCTCTCTTTCCCTAGTAGGCTAGGGCTCTGGGGAAATGGGGATAGCACTCTAGTATTTTGTCACATTCTAAGTAGTCATATTTTATATATTTTATATGACACACTAATTTCTTCAAACTTTTAACTATAGCCTACTCTTACTAAAAATGGAATTATTGGCTATTCCCTCTCAGAACCTTAGAAATGGACCTACTCTATGGCCCAGCAATTTTTCTCCTGGGGATTTACCCAACGGAAAAGGAAACACCTTTCAGAAAGGATCTATGTATACCTATGTTCATAGCAGCGCCATTTATAATACCCAAAACTTCTATGCAACCCAGATGTCTTACTTTAGATGAGTGACTAAGAAAAAGGTGTGGAGGTGTTGTTTTCGACAGGCTGGCTTCACGGGCGGGTAACAGACGACCCGGGACTCACGGCTGGGTTGTACGCAGTATCTCTTTATTCATGCAGGACGCAGCGCAATCTATACCAAGCTAAGCTAAACTAACAACTAAAAACAATCTTGTCCTTATAAATATACTAGCCCAGTAGGGTGGGAACAGGATGCGCCTCAGAGAGGGTGGAGAGAAAAGTGACTGGTGAAAATCAGGGTATGACAAGGAGAGGGGGTGGAGCAGGCAAGAATTCTACCACTGAACCACCAATGCCCTGGAGGGAGGGTGGTGCTTGTTAACAGAGTTTATGTAAACAGAATACAGTGTTATGTAAATAGAATGCAGGAGGGATTAAACCAAATGAAACAGAAGGTATTTTTAAAAGCAGAATTAGAAGCATACCAACATGGAGGGAGTCCGGCGGTAGTGCAGCAGGCTAGGCGCAGGTGGCACAAAGCTCAAGGACCAGTGTAAGGATCCCAGTTCGAGCCCCCGGCTCCCCACCTGCAGGGGTGTTGCTTCACAGGCGGTGAAGCAGGTCTGCAGGTGTCTATCTTTCTCTCCCTCTCTCTGTCTTCCCCTCCTCTCTCTATTTCTCTCTGTCCTATCCAACAATGATGACACCAATAGTAATAATAACTACAAAAATAAAACAACAAGGTTAATAAAAGGGAATAAATAAATATAAAAAAAGAAAAAGGTGTGGTGTAGCATATGTACACAATGGAACACAATGGAACTCAGGTGTTAAAAATCACGAAGTTAATTTCATCTCATAATCTTAGATGGAACTTGAAGACATCCTGTTAAGTGAGATAAGGACAAATATGGAATGATCTCAGTTTTAGGTGGGACTTAATAAATAGGCACCAGGAAGGAGAACACAAAGTCAAATTTGGACTGGGCATGATGTATTGGATCAATGCCAAGGGCTCTGGAGAAGAAGTGCTAGGAAGGGGCTGAACAGGACCTGGAGATCCTGGTGAGCGATGAGGTGAAAGGACCAAGGTTGTGGGTGAGAATGTTTTACAGAGAACTTTCACAATGACTGTACTGTAAACCATTAGCACCTCCTATAAAAATTATTTTAAGTTTTCCAAGAAGAAAGAAAGAAAAAAAAGAGTGAAAGAATAGTGGTCTGGGGACATAACTTACTGGGTAGAGCATCGGCCTCACCAAGTACAAGTTCAGGTTTAAGTTTCAGCCAGAAGAAGCACAGGGAAGGAACTGTAAAGTGTCCTCTCTCTCTCTCTCTCCCCCCCCTCTCTCCTTCTTTCTCTCTCTCTCTATCCCTCTTTCTCTCTCTCTCAATTAAAAAAAGCAGCAAAACAAAACAAAGCACTCCAGGGTAGTGAAAGCATTCATGAGTTAGATACAGACTCAGAAATAAAGAATCATAGAAGATATAGGACTTTTAGATGTGTACTTTAGTTATATGACATTAAAGACATCTTCTTAAAGGGCTGGGCAGTGGCACATCCTGTTAAGCTCCAGGACCTACCTGTACAAGGACCCAGGTTTGAGGCCCCACTCCCCACCTGCAGTGGGGAAGTTTCATGAGTGGTGAAGCAGGTCTGCAGGTGTGTCTGTCTTTTTTTCTCACTCTCTGTCTCCCCCTTGCCCTCTTAATTTCTTTCTGTTCTATCAAATAATTTAAAAAAAGAAAGAAAGAAAGAAAAGGAAAGGGCGGGGTTAGATAGCATGATGGTTATGCAAATAGACTGTCATGCCTGAAGCTTTGAAGTCCCAGTTTAAATCTCCAGCACCACCATAAGTCAGAGCTGATCAGTGCTCTGGTTAAAAAAAAAAAATGGCACAATGATCCCGGTTTGAGCACCTGGCTCCCCACCTACAGGGTTGTCTCTTCACAGGCAGTGAAGCAAGTCTGCAGGTATCTATCTTTCTCTCCCCGTCTCTGTCTTCCCTTCCTCTCTCCATTTCTCTCTGTCCTATCCAACAAAAATGACATCAATAATAATAACTACAACAATAAAACAACAAGGGCAACAAAAGGGAATAAATAAATAAATGTTAAAAAATATATTAAAAGAAGGAAAAATGACTTCCAGGAGTGGTGGATTCATAGTGCTGGCACAGAGGTCCAGCACTAACCCTGGAAGGGGGGAAAAATGAAAATTTAAATATTCCACTAGGGTCACAAGTTTCTAGGGAAGGAGAGACTAAGTCTATATGAACTATATCCAAACATAACCCCTCTGCGTCTGCAACCAGAAGGGGGCAGGTGGCATCCTCTCAGAGCACGGTACACTTAATCTGGTTAACAGAAATGCTGGGCAGAACTGAAGCTTCATTTTGTTGTTCAACAGTTAGGGTGTCCTGCCCTGGGAAATTGCTCTTTGGCAAACATCTGGCGACCCCACAGGCTCTGAGAACTCTCAGACTGTCATTACCACATGTTCTAAGGCAGTCCCTGCCCACAAGGTCCCTGAGATTTGTAGAATGTGCATTCATGGGCAATGAGATCTATGCACTCTATGAATTGACCCTGTGGTGAATGAATGTTAGATGGGGTGGATACAGACTGCTCAGCTGGAGCATGAAGTGACAAGGCCACAGAGCTTGTGCTGTGTGAAGCCACACTCTGCAGCTCTTAGTAGACTTAGCAGGCAGTGGGAGTATGGAAGAGAAATGTCTTTCATCTTTTGCCAACTTCGTTGATCTCATTGCTTGTTTTGTGTGAGTGCAAGTAGACTGATCTGATAACCCTCCATTTCTGCTCTCCATTTGAGGGAGTTCTACCTTAGGTCTGGTTTTCATATTTCTGTCTTCAGCCCTGTCTTTTAGTAGTTCTTACTAAAATTCCCTTGCTCCTCTCTCCTTACCTTCCCTCCACTCCCCCTCCCTTTCCCTCTCCTCCCCTTCCTTTCCCTCTCCTCCCCTCCCCACCCCACCCCTCCCCTCCCTTCTCCTCTCCTCTTTTCTTTTTCACTCTTCCCCATCCCCACTCCTTCCCTCCCTCCTCTTCCTTGCTTCCCTCCCTCCCTCCCTCCCTCTCTCCTTCCCTCCCTCCCTCTTTGTTCCATCCCTTCTTCCCTCCTCTCTCCCTCCCCTCTCTCCTCATCCCTCTATCCCTCCCTCCCTCTCTCCCTTCTCTTTCCTCCATCCTTTCCGCCCTCCTCCTCCCTCCCTCCCTCCCTCCCTCCCTCCCTCCCTCCCTCCCTCTGTCCCTTCCTCCCTTCCTTTCTTCCTCCATCAAGGTTATTGCTGTAGCTTGTTGCCTGCACGACACACCCACTGGTTCCTATTTCTTTACTTTTGTGATATAGTAGGATTTTGAGTTTCTGGAGAAACTATCAAATACCATTGACATATGTTGTTTATTTAGTAAGGAGATAGGTCTGGCTATACAAATGAGTGAGGCATACATGACACATCTTGAGCTTAATAGCAGAGGAGTTCAAGATGCAAGGAAGAAATGAATTAGAAATGGAATTACTTGGTATTACTGACTTGTGTTTATTTGTTTTTTTTCCTAGTGACTTAAAATACTTACATATTTATACTAGTCACTTGAAGTGACTAGTATCAATATCAGAACAAGTTTTGTCTATATGGGTAAGAAATGAAAGGTCACTTTGTGGAGATGTTATTATGAGCTTTCAGTGATAATGGGATCTTTTTAATTTTTTTAATATTTATATTTATTTATTTATTCCCTTTTGTTGCCCTTGTTGTTTTATTGTTGTAGTTATTATTGTTGTTGTCATTGTTGGATAGGACAGAGAGAAATGGAGAGAGGAGGGGAAGACAGAGAGGAGGAGAGAAAGATAGACACCTGCAGACTGGCTTCACCACCTGTGAAGCGACTCCCCTGCAGGTGGGGAGCCGGGGTTCGAACCGGGATCCTTATGCCAGTCCTTGTGCTTTGACGCCACCTGCGCTTAACCCGCTGCGCTACAGCCCGACTCCCGATAATGGGATCTTGCACCAAACATGTTCCTATATTGCCAGCACAGTAAGTCCCGTAGTTGCTATGCTTTATCAAGAAAACAGTTAATCATGTTCAAACACTACACAGTTTGATGGCTAACAGGCATGAAAACAGTGCTAAAAGCAACTGATTATTAGAGAAATGCAAATAAAGAAGTGGTTGTCGGTATCTGAGGCACAGCAGTGATAGTATGTCCATATCTTCATGCACACTTTGTCCAACAGGAAATCCCAATACTCAGATATCCTTGGGAAATCTTGTGCAGTACAGATCAGAATTCTTGTTTTACCTTGATGGAGGGTGAGAGATAGAGAGGGAGGGTGAGAGTGAGAGAAGAAAAGACAGCAGTTGCACTGTTCCACAACGTGGAAGCTTCCTTTCTGTAGGAGGAGACCAGAGTCTTGAACCCAGGCTCTCTCTCACACATGGTGGTGTGTGAGCTTTACTGGCTGAGCCACCACCCAGCCCCTCGTTGTACTACTTTTAATGATCATGGATCTTGGAAAGCCTCCTTTGAGGGAACGAGTTCCACTGGTCCTTGACACTGAAATCTCCACTCAGGCCAACTCAAACAAAGTTACTCAAACAAGGAAAAATATTCTGAGACTAAAGTTTATTCTAAGAAAGGCCAGTGTGGCAAAAACCCTTCTGTCTGAGGGAGACAGAAGTCCGCACGGAAGGCCAGTGTGGCAAAAACCCTTCTGTCTGAGGGAGACAGAAGTCCGCACCCTAACACAGAACAGTCTAACTTTTTATAGCTTTGTAACAAATTAATCCCACAGAAAGCTTACATCAGCAACAAGTATAAGGGGTTACATCTGGAGAGGGGTTTAGGGTCACAGCAAAGATAGAGATTACAGAGGGTAAATATTAAATGGCAGGTACATCAATTTATCTCAGGACAAGTACAGTATTTTTTACTATTTTACTAAATGTTCCCATATGGTATTGAGATAGGCAGTAATCTGAAGGTTAACAGGTCACATAGTTTCTCATTAGCCTTGGGATGATCACTCTGGCAGAGGGGGAAGCTTTGGCCTCCCACAACACCCACTGACCTCTGGGAAACCATAGAGTTGTCAAGCGTTACAGAGTGATTGATTAAATCATAGTTTGTGCTAGTCTAAAATATGCATAAGACCAGAATATCAAGATACAGTATATATTGTATTAGATGTTCCCCAACATCCTTGTATGGCTTGAGTGCAAAGCAGGCTGATTCTGTAGCTGGAGAAATGTGCTGACATGAACTGGTTGCCCCGTCTGCTCACCTCTTTGTGCTTTTCCTCCTTCCTACCAGGAGCCATGATTTCAGGGTTGATTTGACAAACTTTGACTCTTATCCCTTAGATTTTCTCCTCTACTGCGTTCTAGGGAGAAAATGCCACTTAAATGGTAACAGTGCCTGTCTGCTCTGTTCAGAGAAATAACCATCCAACTGACTGTCTCTGGAAAAGCAATAAATCAGCACTTTTAAAGATGCAGATGATGCCTTGGGTTTCTGGGAAGAACAGAAAATATCAGACCCTTAGAATGTGTTCAGTAAGGGAGTGAAGTGGAGGGTGGGTATTAAAGAGGAAAAGGGTCTCCAAACAGACTTATGGGGGTGGGAGGGGGAGAGTCCAGCTAAGTCAATCACAGTGGTTGATTAAATTGGATTCTCTGGAATTTTTGTTTACATCTGGGAGACATACATTGGTTTCTAAAAAAATTCTACCACCTTACCCCCCTTTTTTTTCTTGTACAATCTGTGCAATTTATATCTGGACTAATTTTCCACTTGTGTGTGAGAGAGAGAGACTGAGACTTCAGCACCAGAACATCCTCTGGTATCATAGTACTTTTATGTGCTGGAATTCAAACCTGGGTCACAACCATGGCAAGGCATGATCCCTACTTGGTGAGCCACCTTCCAGCCCAGAAATAGCTTTTTAAAAAATATTATTATTCTCCTCTTTAGTCTTTTTTTTAAAGTTCTTTTTAAAAATATTTATTTATTCCCTTTTGTTGCCCTTGTTGTTTTATTGTAGTTATTCTTTTTGTTGTCGTTGTTGGATAGGGCAGAGAGAAATAGAGAGGCGGGGAGACAAAGAGGGGGATAGAAAGATAGACACCTGCAGACCTGCTTCACCACTTGTAAAGCAACTCCCCAGCAGGTGGGGAGCCGGGGCTCCAACCGGGATCCTTATGCTGGTCCTTGCGCTTTGCGCCACATGCACTTAACCCGCTGTGCTACTGCCGGACTCCCTTCTCTTCTTTAGTCTTTTCAGGAGTTCCAGACCCATTACTTCTTTCATGGAAAAAAAATGTTTCTGTGTCTTCTTGCTGCTGCCTTTCTGGTGGTTGGCCACAGTGACCAGCTAGCTACCCCTTGTTATGTTGGGATGAGTCAGGGTTCGAGTAAGCAGTGTCCTTTGGTCCCAGAGTTTTGGAAAGGCCGCTCAGTAAATGAAGACCTTGTTGCCCTCTGTTTGGGGGAATCATTATTTTGATTATCCTTGCTCACTTCTCTTTTCATCTCAGTTAGGAGTTCAAAACATTCATGCTGGACTGTGAAAGAATGAAAGTGGAGCATGGGGTTAATGGGAGGTCTCATTTTGGCCATTCTCATTAGAGCAAAGTGTCTAATAGGATTCCAGAAATAGTAATTTCTGCACTTTATTATATATATATATAGAGAGAGACCACAACACCAAAGCATTCTTCAATGTGATGAATATGGTGGGGGGTGGTGGCAGTGGGGATGGGGTCAAATCTGGGTCTTATACACATGGCAAAGCAGTGCTGTAAGTGATAGTTGCCCTTAAACCATCTTAGAATGTTTCTAACCAAAAATAATTACTTGTTGGCCCTGCATTAATAATCATCTCATATTCCTAACTCTCTGTATGTTGATCATAAATGTGAAGTGTCTCAGTTGGATAACATTCTGTTTTGCTGTGTATAAGGTCCAGGTTTGAGCCCAGTCCCCATCACACTGAGGAAGCTTTGGTGCTGTGTTCTCTCTCTCTCAATAGAAAATCTAAGGCCTAGTTTTAGTTAGTTTACCCAGTAGGCATGATTCCTGAGTCCCCAGTTAGAGGGGCTCAAAGTATCATGTCTTTGGAGAAAGTCTCATTGCCATGTCAGATGGGGTACGTTGCCTCATAGCTTTTCTCTGTGCCCTGTCATTTCCTTTGTCGTCCACAGGTTCTGGCATCTGGGTTCCCACCTGGAAGTGCTCATTTAGATGTTTGTCTTGCACTAGTATAACAGATGGTCTAAGAAATAAATGGATAGATGCCATTCAGTGAAATGGATACAAATGTATTTGATTCTTCCTTATCATTTGTCCAAGAAACTCTTCTGTTAGCCTGTGCTCTTATCTCTGGACTAGGGTTTCCAGGTAACACTCACTGAGGATTGGAGTCATCAAAAACTTGCTCCAAGGGGGCTAGGTGGTAGCATAATGACCCAACGACTGACATAAGGATCCCAGTTCAAGTCCCCAGCTCCCCACCTGCAGGGGGCTCACTTCACAAGGGGTGAAGTAGGTCTGCAGGTGTCTGTCTTTACCTCTCTCTGCCTTCCCCTTATCTCTCAATTTCTCTCTGTTCTATACAACAGCAATAACAAAAACAGTAACAAGACCAATGACAACAGTTACAACAAAATGGAAGAAATGGCCACCAGAAGCAGTGGATTTATAGTGCAGGCACCAAGCCCATCAATAACCATTCTCTACAGGCTCGCTTTGGAAGGATATATACTAAGATTGAACTGATACAGAAAAGATTAGCTTGGCTCTTGCACAAGGATGACATGCAAATTAGTGAAGTGTTCTTGGGAGAACTATGATGGTAACCACTGGGGGAGAGGGGAGACAGATCTTTGGTCGGAGTGGTGTGGAATTATATCTCTATTGTCTTATAATCTTATAAATCATTATAAATTCACTAATAATAAGTTGTCAATAAAAACCTGCTCCAATATGTAGATCTCTAGTTCTAAAAACTGTAAATCATACCAGACTGCTCCATTGCTGTAGGAAGAATTGGAGATAGAGGCCCAGGAATGTATAAACCTTTCTGTGTTGGGCAGTGAGATTTGTGGCAGGGACTCCAGATCTTCCTGCAAATCCTCAAAAGCTTGTATATAAAAAAACTGGGTCACTGTTCCCCCTATAGGTGACATCCCAGGGATTTGGACCAGCAATCTGACAAGGAAAATGGGAATTATATCATTTTTTTTCTGTTTTTGTTTTGTTGTGACATAGGCTTCTATTTCTAGAAAAGTAATGAGAAAAGAGAAGGGTACAAAACAGAACTTAGTTCTCTGCTGTGCAGTGGTCAAGCAGAAACTGAGCCAAAAGAGGGAAAAATGGCTTCCATTGGATTCATGGTATAGGCACTGAGCCCCAGCAATAACCCTGGAGGCAAAAAAAAAAAAATCAACTTCTATAAAATGCCTTCAGTCTTTTATGTTCACAATATTTTAGGCTCCCCTGAGAGTTTCCATTTTCCTTAACCTTAATTGAGCTAACATTTCTGTGAGATTAAGCTGTTCACAGAAACCTTGTTAAAGACTACATATGTTTTGAGCATCAACTGGCATTCGTTATCTCACCCCTTTCGTTCTGCCTTGAAATCATGGAAGCTTTTCATTGTTTACATCTCCTGGAAGTATAGTGTGGCTTAAAATTTGGTCTCAAAGACCAGTAGGCTCAAGCCTTATATAACAAACACCTCACTTATGTTTTGGGTTAATATGGACTACTTTCTTTTCTTTTTTTTTTTTTTTTTTTTAATTTTTTTTTAAATATTTATTTAATTTATTTATTCCCTTTTGTTGCCCTTGTTGTTTTATTGTTGTAGTTATTATTGTTGTTGGATAGGACAGAGAGAAATGGAGAGAGGAGGGGAAGACAGAGAGGAGGAGAGAAAGATAGACACCTGCAGACCTGCTTCACCGCCTGTGAAGCGACTCCCCTGCAGGTGGGGAGCCGGGGTTCGAACCGGGATCCTTATGCCGGTCCTTGTGCTTTGCGCCACCTGCGCTTAACCCACTGCGCTACAGCCCGACTCCCGACTACTTTCTTTTCTTCTAGCCAAGTCACTTTAATGAGACATATATGTGCTGATATATAAGTTGCTAGCACACTTACACCCAAGTAGGTATTACTTTCAACAAGATCCTTTTATGTGATTTAGACTTTGATTCAACTATTCCTGGAAGAAAGAGAAGGACAAGCACCACCAGATTGGAAGCATTGAAATGCAGACCCCAGGCCTTCTGAACGGCTTCCAGACAATGCTAACATTGCCCACACATGGATGTAAAAACTTGAGTTTCTTGCCAGATTTAAAAACAGTGAAATATTTTCTACTCTTAAATCCCTTGGATTGGAAGCTCTTGAGTCTTCTAAGTTTAAATGATTTTTCCTAAATTACTATGCTATATATATTAAAACCAATTCTCCATGAACTGCGATCTGTTGAAAAGGTGTCTGTTTTTATTTTTGTTTTATTTTTTATTTTTTCTCTATCCTTGAACAGGTAGGAAATAATGAACTGGGTTAGCAAAATAGCTCTCTTGGATAATGCACCTCCTTTGCCATGTATTCAGCCTAGGTGTGTGCCTTGCCCTTACCACAGTGGAGGAAGCTTTGGTGCTGTGGCGTTTTTCTCTATTTCACTCTCACTCTATCTGGAAAAAAAAAGGCATCCTGGAGTGGTGAAGCCCTGGAGATGACAAAAATGGAGCAGGAGGAGGAGAAGTAATTACTAGCAATAACATAATTATAATAGAATATTTATAAAGAAGGAGTGGCTCGGGGGGGGGGGGCAGGCAGTGATGCACCAGGTTAAAAGCATATAGTACCAAGCCTGAGCACCCATGTAAGGATCCAAGTTTAAGCCCCTGGCTCTCTACCTGCAGGAGGGTTGCTTCACAAGTGGTGAAGCATGTCTGCAGATGTCTTTCTTTCTCCCTATCTCCCTCACTCTGAACTTCTCCGTGTCCTGTCAAATAAAATGACCACCAGAAGCAGTGGATTCTTAATGCTGGCACTGAGCCCCACCTATAACCCTTGAGATAAAAAAATAAAATAAAGAAGAAGTGGTTTATGAGAAATGAAGAAAACACTGAAAATAAAGTAACAAAGAAAGGAAGCTAGATACCCAAGAAAGAGAGACCAGATCCTGGGGTGAGGTGCAAAGTTGTTGAGGAGGCAAGATGGGGTTATGAAACTGGCTTCCTGAATGACAGGAGACACTGTGGCCTGGCTTCAGTAGAAATTGCCTGAAACACGCCATCCAAGTTACTGGGGAAATGCGTTCACACAAAAGTGTGTGACTGAGGAGACTTCCCCCACAAAAGTACCCTGAGGAGGGTGTTGGGTTTTGCTGACAGCTGTGTAGTAGGATTCAGGTACTAGAGTAGCTGGCCACGCTGCAGGGACTGGACACTAGAACCCAGAGTTAGAAAAGTCATGAACATGTGAGAGCTGAGCCCCGAGATGCCACCAGGTTACAAGAACTGTATGTAGGAGTAACAGCATGAACTGCAGAAGTTTGTGAAAAGATTTCAGAATCTAGTAACTAATCTTTGTCAGTATTTCTCCAGAAGCCATTGCTGACAAGACAACTGATGGCTGATGGGTCAAAGAAGCATATCTGTGGTCTGGGAGGTGGCTCAGTGGATAAAGCATTGGATTCTCAATCATGAGGTCCTGAGTTCAATCCCTGGCAGCACATGTATCAGAGTGATGTCTGGTTCTTTCTCTCTCTCTACCTGTCTTTCTCATGAATAAATAAATAAATTATGTGAAAAAAGAAGCATATCTAGGAAGCCCATATTTATTTTTTAACCATTTAATATTGATTCACAAAATTAACAAGATAATGGAGACAACTCTGCACTATTCATACCACCAGAGTTCTGAATCCCCAATTCCTCCATTGTAAGCTACAGCAGTTCTCTTCAGGTTGTAGATATGGGTTGATTTCTACAACTACATGTGTAAATTTGTATATATTTGCCTATTTTTTCCTATGTTATCATCTTCTCTTTCTAAGTCACATATACACCTATTACTATAGCCAAATGTCCCTCCCTTTTTCCTCCTCTCTCTCCAGTTCCTGATGGAGTTGGAATTCAGAGCCTTCTGGTCCTCTTCCTCCTGTCATTTCTTTACCACTGGGAGTATGGATTAAAATTCTTTGGCAGGAGGGGGGGTGCAGAAGGAGAGAGTTCTGGCTTCTGTAATTGCTTCTTGCCTGGATATGGGCATTGGCAGGTCGATCCATACCCTAGCCTGTTTCTATCCCTACCCCTAGAGGGGTGGGCCCAGCTTCTTATTCATGAAAGAGGTCATCAAATTGTAGACTCAGAGCTGCAAGGTACAATCTACTACTTCCTCACAGCCACAGTGGCAGAAGCTCTTTGCTCGTTATGGGGATGGACAGTATTTGACATGCAGTGGAACTGTAAAGAAGGAGGACATTGAAGGGGATGAATTGTGACCCTTTCAGAAAGGAAACTGTAAAGTGTTCGCCTCAGAGCTATAGAAAGGCATTTATTTAATCAATACTTCACTGTCTCTCATTTTGTCAGAGGCCCTGAATCTCCCGAGATGGATGACGTCTGGTGGTCTGTGTGCCATGGTCCACATCAAACAGGAAGGTCAGGCATCATTGCAAAAACTCTTAACTTCATCTGCAATATTCTTGTCTTTAGGTTTATCATTAGTTAACAATTTATTCTGCTTTTTCTCTTAACTGTTTTTTAGCCACTAGGTTTCAGATGCTATCATGATGCCAACCTGATTTCCCTGGGCAGACAACCCCAGCATGTGTCCTGGAGCCCCATCTCCCCAGAATTCTGCCCCACCAGGGAAAGAGAGAGACAGGGTGGGAGTATGAATCGACCTGTCAACGCCCATGTTCAGCGGGGAAGCAACTACAGAAGCCAGACCTTCTACCTTCTGTATCCCACAGTAATCCTGGGTCCATACTCCTAGAGGGATAAAGAATAGGAAAGCTGTCAGGGGAGGGGTTTGGATACAGAGTTCTGAGGGTGGGCATTGTGATAATGTACCCCTCTTATCCTATAGTCTTGTCAGTATTTCAATTTTATAAATAAAAGTTAAAAAACAACATTTCTAACTTCAAGTAGGATGCTACTGCCACTCCTGCAGATGGGACTTGAATTGTCTCTCATTGATGGAGAGGGACACTCACACTGGATTGTGAATCATCTTGCTTCTGTTTTGTTCATGTCTGCTTTTAGTCCTGTGCCTTGGATGTCAAAGGAACAGCCAAATGGATGCAGTGTGACCAGAACTATGGACCTGCCCTCTGAGCTCATAAACAGAGAGATGCTTTTAACAATGTGTCAGCCTCCTGGATTTTTATACTTGTGATTTTCCCCCACCCCCCAAGGGCCAGTGTCAATCAGGGTTGAGAACTTTGTCCTAATTCCTGTGTAAGAGTAGAGAGATCATTGTACTCAGAGGCAGACCACTCTCACCCTGTGCAATTTGGTCACTGGGAAAAGCTTCCCCATGTCGCCTGTATAGGTGGTTGCATCCATCAAACGAATGAGTTGCTTTAAACAGATCCAAAGTGTCACGTACTTCCACTGTTCTACTGTGTATCAAAGTGCCGTTAGACAATATAAGGCAGTCAAACTTGTGCCTTTAGAACTGCAGTCTTCTCTCTGTATAGACAGGTACCCCAATGTGTTTAAATGTAAATAGATGAGGAATAGGATATAAACTAAATGTTAATTGTAGTTATTCCAGGAGATAAGGTGATGGATGACTTAAATTTCTTCTTGTATATTTTGACTCATCTTCCAAATGTTACATAATCAGAAAGCACCAAAGGTGTAACAGGGAGAAGCAGGGTTTGCTTAGAAGACACTCACTTGTTTTATAGAGGAGGAATACCACAGCTATATATGCACAGGGAGGGAATGCCTGCACACTCACTAGGGGGTGGGGGGAGAGAGCTGGAAATAGTGTCTGTGGGTTTGCTTATTGAACAGAAACCCATTTCCAAATACTCCCTGCTCTTTGTTGTGACTGATTTCACTGTTTGAAGGTGTCACAAAGTGACTTCCCAGAAGAAGGGGTAGAATAGTGAGGTAGTGAGACGTATTGGGGACATAAGAGGCTGTTTTCTGTCCCTGAATGGAAATTGTGCCCCTACTGAGGACACAAACCTATTTCCCACTCTTACCACCTTCTGGTGGTAAAAATATTGCCCCAGAAAGGGGACCAAATGGTGTTGCACCTGGTTGATCATACATGTTATGGCACAAGGACCCAAGTTCGAACCCCCAGTACCCACTTGCAGAGGGAAAGCTTTGCGAGTGGTGAAGCAGGGCTGCAGGTGTTTCTCTGTCTCTCTCCCTCTCTATCTCCCCCTTCCCTCTCAATTTATGACTGTTTCTATCCAATAAATAAAGATAATAAAAATAACTAAAATCTAATATATATATTAAATCTAATATATATATATATATATATTAGATTATCCCTAGCATCCTGAATGCAGCTGAGTCCTTGCTTTATATATTCAATGCCAATATAAAGAGTCAGAAAGTGGCATTGTTTTCCTTTTGGCAAGATATTACCACGTTGATAAGGGGGTGGGAGTGGAGTGTTCTGGGAAAGTATCAAGTAATCATGACCACTGGACACTAATTGTGAATTGTTTTCCATTACTGAGAGTGACAGCAGCCACATAGGACCTTTCATCCTGTCAGACTTTCAGACTTGTGTTCAGTCAGCCTGCATCTCACAGCACAAGTGAAATACACTTTCAAAGAAGAAAAGTCTTGTGCATATTAGTTTTCATGTCAGCAACCATTCTGTCCCTGCAGCTTTGAAGGTGGCATAACACCTGCTTCCTATTCTTTCCTTTACTGTCTTACAAAGTAGTGACTTGGATGAGATTTTAGGGCTCATGATTATAGGTGTAATGAAGAAGCTGGAACCTGGTTCTGGTTGCCCAAAGCAAGCTGTGACCCCAGAGGAGTCGAATAAGGATCTTTGAAGTCAGACTCTGAAGTAAATGTCTCTATGATTAATGACCATATTTCATTTTGAGTTTAGAAAAAGAGAACAAACCAATTAAAGTTCTTTGTATTCTCTGGGAGTCTTCCACTTGGGCCTGAAACCAACCTCACTTTACAAGTGTAAATGGACTGCTAAGCCCTTCCCCTTCCACCCCCCACCCATACCTTAGGCCTCCCAGGCCAATGGGAGAATTATAACTTCACTAACATTTTGATTTCTCTTCCATCAGCCAAACTCCAAAGATATCTGATCTTGCATTTACTCTCTCTGTTTTTTTTTTTCTCTCTCTCTGAGCTCCCTTGTATCCTTGGCAACTATATGGAACAGGCAAAATCCAAAGTGAAAAGCCTCTTATATATTTCTATCACAAGAAATTCACCCTCATCTAGCTTACTACTAGTTTAAGTTATCCGTCACCTTTGAGCTCAAAGCTACCAAAAGCCAGTGGCACTTGGTGAGATGGCCTTGGGCTTAGAGGTTAAGGAAGAACTAAAGTCTTCCTTCCTTTCTTTCTTTCTTTCTTTCTTTCTTTCTTTCTTTCTTTCTTTCTTTCTCTCTCTCTTTCTTTCCTTCTTTCTTTCAAGACTTTATTTATTTATTAATGAGAAAGATGGGAGGAGAGAGAAAGAACCAGACATCACTCTGGCACATGTGCTGCTGGGGATCGAACCCAGGACCTCATGCTTGAGAGTCCAAAGTGTTCCACTCTCTTCCTCTCTTTTCTCTTTAGTCCAATCTGGACAGGATTGTGGGGAGGTGAGGGAGGAAGAGGTACTGTGTTCTTTCCATACTGTCCTGTACACACCCTATCTCATCTGTTTTCCTTCCATACTTATCACACTCTTTGTCTCTGTCTCTCTCCCTTTTTATAATTTTGCCTCCAGGGTTATTAATAGTGCTTGGTGCCTGCACTACTCTTGGGGGGCAATTTTTTAAAATTTTAGTGGCTAGGTCAGAGACAAATTGAGAGAGGAGGGGGAGATAGAGAGGGAGAAAGATAGACATCTACAGACCTGCTTCTGTGCTTGTGAAGCATCCCCCCTGTAGGTGGGGAGTAGGGGCTCAAACCCTGATCCTTGCAAGGGATCCTTGCACTTAGTACTATGTGTGCTTAACCTGGTGCACCATTGCCCAGCCTCCTTCTTTGTCTCTTTATCTCTTTTGCTGGGGAATGCACTAATGAATAGGCAAATCTACATGTGTTAAAAAGCCTACTTACCATTCCCAGTATGGTGCTGGAACTTGACATATCTGTGACTTTTAGTATCAAGTCCCAAAATATGATTGCTGTGCATTAATTGGGGGGTGTCTGCTTCTGTGGGGATGTCAGGAGAATACACTCAGCATAGCTGGTATCCCTCTGCTGGGTTAGCATGGCATGAATGGGGTTTTCTCTGCCTGTGATAAAGCAATATTAATCTAAATACACTGAAAGTCTATTTCCTAGAGATGCCAAAATGGTCATATTTGCAATCAGCTCTGTACATTTACTCTGAATTAGGGAGATGTTTTCTTCTTAAAGTGGATCTTGAGAACTTGCACATTTTATTCTGGAGTTCTAGGAGAATTTTCTGGTGAATAGCAATTACTTTCCTCTTATATAGCTATGGGAATAAGAAAAAAAATATAGTTGACATTTTTTTTTTTAGATTGTATTGATTCATGCAGATGAAATCTCCCAAGAGCCTTTTCTGCCCTTTGGCCAGCTTCAGGCAGGGGGCAGAATATTTGGGTCTGGTCTAATGAATGAGGACAAGATTGCAAGCCTGTGCACAGTTGGATTTTACTTCATATAGTACAGCATTTATTTCTTATCCTACTCCTTGCAGCAGAAGCTAATTACAGTGCCCCATCTCCAGTCATTGTAGTGACAGATCGCTGCCTCTTTCCTGGGTCCCAGAAGGCTGGAGGGTTATCCAAAACAACCTTCTCCTGATTTCAAGACTCTTGCCTACCACAAAAGACTCTAGCTGGTTTTTCATTTTATAAATGGAATTCCTCTTTGTGGTCTCAAACCATTTTCTCATATTATGAAACAGATAAAATAGCTTCAGTATTTTATCACAGTCCTTCTGGAGTACCTTCTTACTCTTAGAAATTCATTCATAACCACACTTGTATCCCTCCCTCAGAGCCTCAGATTCTACAAGGTACTCAAAAAACACCCCAAATCACTTCTCCTAGGAGTCATGCACATCAATTTCTATCATATTCCCATATGGAAAGGGACTGGGGCTTTATGTGAATGTTTAGCTCGCTTCATAGTTCAGCCCTCCAGAGGGTTGGGCACACCATATCCCTGTTCTAAGGAGAAAGCCACCTGCCCCATTCCTGTCCAGAACTATCTCATGTTCAATGTGCAATATGTTTGGGACACTTTATCTCAGGCTGACACGCTCTGAAAACTTACCAACTATGAGATAACTGGCTCTTTGAACATCTACCCAAGTTGTATAGTGAAACAAAAACAGAATTCCTGAAAGAAAACCTCTAGAGAGAAGAAAGGAGTTACATATAGTCATTGGGAACCCAGGGCCAACCCTCTGGGAGTGGATCTGTCTTCTGGAGGTTATGCCTTACCCATGATCCTTCAGTACCTGGAACAAGATAGGCAGTAGTGAAATGTCTTCTGCAGGAAGACAGTATTTTTGATTTTGTTCTGCTTAGTTCTCTCTATATTGAAGTCATATGAAATAAGTTTTATTTAAAGAAAACTATGCACCTGGTCATTTATGAAGTGCCAAGCCACCCTGTTTGATAATTATTTTGATAATTTTAAAAATAGAAATCTTTAGCACATACCATTGTATTATCATCAGTAATATGAGACAGTGATTTAATAATTGTAGATAGTGTGATCACTACAATAAGTTTAACTAGTATCTGTCACCACATATTGCTAAGACTTTTATGTCATTTTATACTTTTAGCAAATTTTGAATATACAGTGTGGTAATATTTTTAAAAGATTTATTCATTAATGAGAGGAGAATCATAGCATTAGTCTGGCACATATATTTCCAGAGATAAAACATGAGACTTGAGAGTACTCATATTTGAGGACTTTATCCACTGTACCAACTCCCAGGCTGTAAAATAGCATTATTCCTTTTAGTTTCCATGATGTTTATCAGTGTCATTGGGGCTGAAAATTCATAATGGAATTTTGTTTCCCCAAATCCATTTTTAATTAATCGGTTTACTTATTTATTGGATAGAAGCAGAGAGAAATTATATGTAAGGGGAGATAGAGAGGCAGAGAAGAGGAGAGACACATTCAGCCCTTCTTCACCACTTGTGAAGCTTCTCCCTACAGGTGGCAGCTGGGGCTTGAACCTGGGTCCCTGAGCATGATGATATATGTTCACTCTACCAGGTGTGCCACTGCCTGGTCCCTCTCAAAATATTATATAATTTTACTTTATATAATTGACCTCAGAAGCAGCATTTTTTTTTTGTCATCCTTCAAGGGGCCAAAATGTGATATTTTCAGAAGTGTGTGTCTATGTGTGTCTCTGCTTGCGTCTCTGTGTGTATGTGTGAGTAGGGAATAAACAGAGGAGACAGATAAAAAGTAGAGGAAATGGAGCTGTAAAGATTAGTTTTCATTGGCTTGTAAAAAGCTTCATTGCTGCACTGAAGTTTTATTCTGTGAAGCACCATACAAAGCCATTGTATTGGGAAGACCATAAATATATATTCTTCTGTTGTTTTATGTAATAGTTATAGTCATACCCAATAGCTTGTGTTCAAAGTTAATGGTAGAAAAAAGATAATTTTTAATGATACCAATGTATGAATCCTAAATAATCTGCATCAAGTTAAATCCAAACGTGATTGTTAAATTTTTTTTCAAACTTTAGTTGAACATTGGTTACTGTTTCTTGTACTTTAAAATAATAATACTGTAAATGGCATTTGAGACTATGAAAAATTTAACAGAAAGATTTCCCTCTCTTAAAAAATAGATCATTGCAATAGCTGCATATGATAGAGAGAGAGAGAGAGAGAGAGGGAGCATTTCATATGAATAAGAACAAGAGAGAGCAGCTAGAGTACACTGCAGTGGCAGGGTCCAACTGAGAGACACAGGCATGCAATCCTGCACTCTACCAGGTCAGCTGTTATTTCTTCTATCATGAGACTGCCCCCCTTCACTGAATAAAACATCTCAAAGTACTTCGAGGGATAAGCTTGTATCAAGTCATCTTGAAACTTTGAATAGGCACCCATTTTACTTGCAAATAGTAAAGTGTGCACATTCTACCTTGATAAAACCACACTATAGATTATTTTTAAAAGATGATCCAGTACCATGGAAAGTGCCGTTTTTCCGCAGGAGCTCCATGTTGCTTTGTAGGAAAAAAAATGAGTTATATAATTCATCCTGAACCTAGCATAAGAATGATGGCAGCTCTTGGGAGATGATAGATGTAGTCAGCCAGCAGAGAACTAGAGATGGTGTTTGTATCAGAAACCCTTTCCGTCCTCTGAGTATTTCAACATGATTAAAAGAGACAGACAATTCAAAAGGTAGAAGGCAGGCTAGAAGATGTTCAGTGTTACACAATTTAAAACAAAGCCACACAATGAGAACGTGTAGTCTTTGCTACGTAAAAGATTTACAAGAAACAACTTAATTTTCTATGGATGAGTGAGGTTGGAATTGGCTTTCTGGTGGAGATGATATTCTATTCTCATGGTAGAGGTGGTATTTTTTTTTTTGCCTCCAGGGTTATTGCTGGGGCTCAGTGTCTGCACCACTAATCCACTGCTCCTGGAGGCCATTTTTTCCCCTTTTGTTGCCCTTGTTGTTGTAGCCTTGTTGTGGTTATTGTTGTTGTTGATGTCATTTGGTGTTGGATAGGACAGAGAAAAATGGAGGGAGGAGAGGAAGACGGGAGAGAAAGATAGACATCTGCAGACCTGCTTCACTGCCTGTGAAGCTACGCCCCTGCAGATGGGGAGCTGGGGGCTTGAACTGGGATCTTTACGCAGGTCCTTGTGCTTTGTGCCAAGTGCGCTTAACCCACTTCGCTATCACCTGACCCCCGTGAAGGTGGTATTCTATGGTGAAGAGTCCAGACTAGAAGAACCATATCCTGAAGGTAACTATCTTCTAGATGCTTGTGTGTCCAGTCAACTCTCTACTAGTCACTTTAAGAAGAAAATGACATTCAGGAGAGGAATTGCTTATAGCATTTATTCAGTGTGTGAGGTTTTGCGTGGTGAATATCACAGTTGTTTTTATATTTGAGGGTTTCCTCTGACCTCCTGAGTTCGCTCTTAATTCCTGGATGCCCTTCTTACAGACCACTGCTGATTTTTCCATCTGTGCTGGTTTTGCAGGAGTTCTGGCAGTCCATGGCTTTGTTTTGATTCATTTGCAGAATGTTAGGATCAGATGGATCTTAGATGATTTCACCCAGCCCTTCTATAGGTGACAGACAGTGGCTTCTTAGGAAATTTCCATATCAAATCCCCCAGACCTGTGAGTGTTGCTACATTTCTAAGAAGAAGAGATTAACAAGCATGGGATGAGATCACCCTCAATTACCAAAGGAGGGGGAGCTAAATCCAACAACAAACAAATCCTTATACAAGAGAGGCAGAGGGGGACTTGAGCCAAGAGGAGACTGTGTGTGTGAAGACAGAGGCAGTGACTAGATTTATTGTGACCACAAGTCATGAGATTTGGCAGATACCAGAAGCTGCAAGAAGCAAGGAAAAATTTGTCCCTAGCTCCTATTAGTAGCTTGATTTCAGACTCTTAACCCCCAGAACTATGAGAGAAAGCTAGTCTGATGCTTTAGAAGAGCAGTTTGTGGTATTTCTTTTTAGACAGAGCTAGAGAATTGCTGGGGCTAGGTAGTGGCACACCTGATTGAGTGCACAAGCTACAATGTGTAAGGATCTGGGTTCAAGCTCTTGGTCCCCACCTGTAGGGAGAAAGCTTCACAAGTGGAAACAGTGCTGCAGGTCTCCTCCCTCTCCATCTTCCCCTTCTCTCAATTTCTGGCTGTTTCTATCTAATAAATAAAGATATTTTTGGAGAAGTGGAACAGCAGATAGGGAAAACACAGCATTGAAGCTTTCTTCAATGCAGTGGAGGCCAGGCTAGTTGTGCACATGGTAAAGCAGCACACTATCCAAGTGAGCTATTTTGCCAAACTTGTTTTATGGTATTTTGTTATGACAGCTACAGTAAGTTGAAACATGTTGTGAATCTGCATTATAGCTTGTCTTGTTAAGGTGTCTGCTTTGTCATATCTATGACCCAGATCTGAGCTCAGTCCCCACTGCACTAGGGGAAACTTTGAAGTTGTGTGGTATCTTTCCCTTGCTCTCTCTCTCTCTTTCTCTCTCTCTCTCTCTCTCTCTCTCTCTCTCTCTCACTCTGTGTGTGTGTGTTGCTCTCTCTCCCTTTATATTTGAAAAAAATCCCAGAGAAGTGAAAAAGAATAAGACAAACAAACAACAACAAACAAACAAACAAAAAACCAACCTTACTGTCTTTATTGATAAATGAAAAGATTCATCAGAGAACTCAAGTGAACTCCCCTGATACCAGATCTTCCAGCATCCCAGACATAACCCTATGAGTCTGGGTTCTGTAATTCTGTCTGTATCTCATAACTGTCAAATTTGTCCCCCTCTTCTTCTTTCCAGTGAGGGCAGATAGTTTTAGCCAGAATGGTATCTAGAAAGATATTATCATCACCCAGAGAGAAATGACTCTTCACTCCCTGGGGAGTCACTGTGGTCCAGTCTGTGTGGTGTATGTTTCATCCATGCCATCCCAGCTGTGCTAGCACCTTTCAGCTTTTCAAGGACCTCCTTACAATAAGAATTAGGATGCACAGTCATCCAAGAAGATCTGTGTACACCTGTGTTCATAGCAGCACAATTTGTAATACCCAGAACCTAGAAGCAACACAGGTGTCCAACAACAGATGAGTGGCTGAGCAAGTTGTGGTATATATACACAATAGAATACTACTCAGCTATTAAAAATGGTGAATTCACCTTCTTCACCTCATCATGGATAGAGTTTGAAGGAATCATGTTCATTGAGATAAGCCAGAAAGAGAAGGATAAATATGGGATGATCTCACTCATAGACAGAAGTTAAAAAATAAGAACTGTTGGATAGTATGCCAGCTCCCCCTGGCTTCTGCTTAATCATATGCCTATATAGGGATAGATTTAATCCCATTCAAAGCTTTGGTCTATTTACATAAATCACTTTTACATTTACATAAAGCACCACACTCCCTCCAGGGCATTGGTGGTTTAGTTGTAGAATTCTCACCTGCTCCACCCCCTCTCCTTGTCACACCCTGATCCTCTCCTTGTCACACCCTGATCTTCCACCAGTCACTTTTCGCTCCACCCTCTCTATATCACATCCTGTTTCCATCCTACTTGGAGAGTATAAAAACAGCTGCTCTTTTTATTAAAGACACTTGGAAATTGCTTTCCGGCTCCGAGAGTTCCAGAGTGTATCTCCTGCGAAGTTAGTGCGGCAGGAGTTCCTGATCCCTCTCCCACGCAGCAGCCTAGATCGGCTCCAGTTGAGTTCTCTCCAACCCAGAGAGCACTAGCTCGGGAAGAAGTACCCTAAGGCTATCCCGGCAAAGAACAGAAGGGAAAACACAAAGCAGAACTTGGACTGGAGTTGGTGTATTGTACCAAAGTTAAGGACTCTGGGGTGAGGGTGTTTAGGTCCTGGAACAGGATGGCAGAGGAGGATCTAGTGGGGTTGGACTGTTACGTGGAAAACTGAGAATTATTACATATGTACAAACTACTATATTTTACTGTTGACTGTAAACCATTAAATTCGCCCAATAAAGAAAAAAGAAAGAAAAATAATTTAGGACTCAGCATCCACTGTACTCCCAAAGGCATGCAGCCACACATAAACTTGCCAGGTTCATTTGAGCCCTGCTGCATTTTCAAGACCAGCTGGACTCTCATTATTATTTTTCTAGTCGGTTGTATTCTGGGGTGCATTAATTTTAGAAATGCCAAGACAAATGGGGACTAGTGTGCAAATGTCCCTTATGGCTTAATTGTTTCCTGTGCTGACCTTTGTGGAAAAGTGGCAGCCAGCAGGGAAAAGAGCATCCTTGCCATCTCCTCCATGAGACTTCTTTCCTACTGTCCTGCCAATTTCCTGAATATTCTGAGGAAATTGGGTAAAGATGCAAGAAACCATTCCCTGAGATAACCAGTGATATATATATTTCCACAACTGGAAACATCAGATAAACTTTCCTCTTATCCAGCCATTCATTGGCCTAGGAATCAAAGGGAAGAGTCTTTCTCTGTGGTCCTGACTTGAGAGGACCAGGGAAAAAGAAAACTCCATCATTCTGGAGTTACTCTAAATATTACAACAGAGATAAACACTCCTGAAGTGGCCCTTGATGTACTTACTGGCTGTGCTTTCCACGTGGACTGGTTGTTCCCTCCCTGGCTGCATTCTCAAATATAGTCATATCAGAACATATTGCAAAACATGGGTGATATGGGTATTTCCCTGTGGTTCTTAGTGATGTTAAATACAAAGACCAAATTGCTCTTGTCTGCTGATTTATTTTATGTGTCAACCTGAGTGGGTCATGTGCCCAGATAGGTGGTCTCATATTGTTCTGGGCATGTCTATGAGGGTGTGGTTAGATACGATGAACATTTTTAAAAGACTAATTAAAAATTTCTTTATTTATCTGTTAGGTAGGACAGAGAGAAATTGAGAAGGAAGGGGGATAGGGAGAGAGAGAGAGACAGAGAGACACCTGCAGCACAACTTCACCACTCAAGAAGCTTTCCTTCTTTAAGTGGGGTCCAGGGGCTTGAACCTAGGCCCTTGTGTATTGTAACAGGTACATTTAGCTAGGTGGACTATAGTCTGGTCCTATCAAAAGACTAATTTTTTTTTTAAAAATTATTTATTTATTTATTTGTTCCCTTTTGTTGGCCTTGTTGTTTAACTGTTGTAGTTATTATTGTTATTATTGCTGTTGTGTAAGACAGAGAGAAACCAAGAGAGGAGGGGAAGATAGAGGGGGAGAGAAAGATAGACACCTGCAGAACTGCTTCACTGCTTGTGAAGCGACTCCCCTGCAGGTGAGGAGCTGGGGGCTTGAACTGGGATCCTTACACCAGTCCTTGTGCTTTGTGCCACCTGCACTTAACCCGATATGCTACAGCCCAATGCCCAAAAGACTAATTTTTATGAGATCAGAACATAGCTCAGCTTTTGTACATGGTGATGCCAGGATCACCTTCAGATAGAACCACATTTTTGTTTCTCCAAATTATTGTAGTTCTTAGGTCTTCAAATTCAAACTAGTACTGAACTGTTAGTTCTCTTGGGTCTCTGGCTTCTCAGTAATCTGCAGATCATGGTATTTACCACTCTCCATCATCCCATGAACCAGCCTCCTCCCCCTGCCCATTTTTGCCTCCATGGTTATTGCTAAGGCTCGGTGTCTGTACTACAAAGCCACTGCTCCTGGTGGCTATTTCCCCCTCTTTTATTGGATAGGACAGAGAGAAATGGAGAGGGAAGGGGGAGATAGAGAGGGAGAGAGACACCTGTAGACCTGCTTCTCCACTTGTGAAGCATCCCTCCTGCAAGTGGGAAACTGAAGCATCAAACCCAGATCCTTGTACAGGTCCTTGTGCTTAGTACTATGCGAGAAAATGAAGATATGAGCTATCAAAATATTTGAGACACAGATAAAGCAGTACTAAGAGGGAAATTCATAGACATACAAGCTCACATTAAGAAACAAGGAAAAGCTAAAGTAAATGACCTGACTGCATACCTTAAAACTTAGAAGAAGAGGAAAAAAGGAACCCTAAAGCAACCAAAAGGACTGAAATATCTAAATTTTGGGCAGAAATAAGTAATAGCAAAAATAAGAGAATGATACTCTTTTTAAAAATATTTTTTATTTTATTTTAATGAGAGATAGAGAGAAAGACACACACACAAACACACACACACACACACACACACACAGAGGAGAGATAGACAGTGACAGAGACCAGAGCACTGCTCATCTCTGGCTTATTGTACTGAACCTGGGGACTCAGAGTTTCAGGCATGAAAATCTTCTGTAGAACCATTATGCTATCTTCCCATGCCTCATGTTGCACTTTGTAAGATGGACTTGGAAATTAATTTTCCTACTATAACAAATTCTCTTACCACCGCATTGAGGATGCTTCTGTGCCTTGGCATATTTCCCTATCTCCCTCTTTCTCTTTACATCCAGCTGAAAAAGTCAGTATACAACAGTGAAGCCTTGGTGGTGAAAAAAAAAAAGATATGTGAGATCATTCAATACCCATATGTGTTGTTAAAGTTCGGGGCTCCAGTAGGCTGGGCTAGCTTCGCAGCAGTAGACAGAGACTTGAGGACACACAGCTGGGCAGAGAAGCTGTATTTCTTTATTCACGAACAACGATTCAAAAATTAACCCAAACCAATCACCACACAGATCTGTCCTGCATCCTTTTTCTCTGGCGGCAGCGGCAAGAACTCTGGAAGTCCGTGGGAGGCAGGGGGCGGGGAGAAGGGGGTGCACGAAACTAGCAGGGGCCAAACCACAATCTCCCAGAGGCGGGGGGGGGGTGGCGAGACCAAACCACTGTGAAGCATAGCAACAATTCCCCCTTTTCTTTTTAATTATATATATCAGGGGTGTGGGGTGAACATAAACCTATATCGTACAGGCATTTTTAAAAAAGAAACTGGCACAAACATGGAGGAACATGTAAGCGAGCAACAAGAACCAGTGTGCTGCCAAGGGAAGGCCTGAGGGGGACCTTTTTTGCCTCTGGGGGGTGTTACTTGCCTCGACGGGCATTTTCTAGCATGGGGGGAGGGTTAAGGCCTAGAGTCTCAAGGCAGCTGGCTGCATGCAGTCAGTCTTTGAGAAACCCAGAAGCATAAAGGGAAGCTGCTGTTTTGTGCAAAGTGTCCAAGAGGTGTACTAGTGAGTCCGATAGAAGTGCGAGTCCAAAACAGATGTCCACGGAAGAATGCCAGGGGGTGGAACGTTGTATGAGGAAGGTCAGCTGCTGGAATTCCGCTTTTCTGTAGAGAACTTGACAGCTGCAATTTATTTACTATGAAACAAAACTTGTAGCAGGTTAGAAGTTTATCACAATTGATAACTCTATTGCAATTGGAAGTCTTTTTTAGTATGATTTTAAGGTTGTTTAAAGTTTAAACAATAGAATGTGGAAAGGTAAACATAAGAACCAAGGAAAGAAAAAAGCCTCAGGCATGAGAATCATTAACATAACCACAGTGCAATCTAACATTTTTAATTGAGAAGGAATTTGAGAGTTTTACATATCAATAAGTCTATTTAACCTTTTACACCTCAAAAAATTTTGGTCCATTTTCCCAAAGGGGGAGAAATGTTAGGGGAAGATAACCAGAGGGCTCTGAAACCTAACTCCATCAGGACCCTGAGAGAGAAGAGGAAAAAAGGGAGGTTTGGAAGTAATAATAGGTGTGGGTGAGATTTAGGAAGAGAATGACTAGAGGGCTCTGAACTCAAGTATCATCAGGACCCAGAGAGAGAAGAGGGAGGAAAAATAAAAAGATACTGAGAGGTAGTATACTCAAAGGTGTAACTTAGAAAGGAAGAGAGGGCAGGATCATAGGGAAAAAATGGGCATACATATATGTTGCTTTGCAGCAGCGGGACGCAGCAGAGAGAGGGAAAGTAACTCGGGAGCAGAGAGGGAACACAATCCTTTATACACGCGGGCACCTCAGGGTTGGTTCAGAGCACAGTGGTTCGGGCCACGTGGAGCTATCTAAAAATGGCCGTCCCTTGCTATGCACAGCACCCCTCTGCCACCGAGGTATAAAAAACTGGGCAAGAGAGTGAGAGGATGGAAGTAGGAGGGCTTTATAGGGCAACAACCAGGAGTGATGTGTCAGGACACGATTGGTTGAAAAAGGCACTTGAGGATACCATATTAACTTGTGGGAAATGGCACTAGCCTGAGGGGACAGCCTGGGAAAGGCACTTGAGGATTCTGTATTAACTCATGGGAAGTGGCACTAGCCTGAGGGGACATCTGCACAGCACATATATAAGTACAGATAGCTATAGAAATGATAATCAGGGAGTTGGGCGGAAGCTCAGAGGCTTAAATGCACATGGCACAAAGCACAAGGACTAGCATGAGGATCCTGGTTTGAGCCCCGGCTTCCCACCTGCAGCAGGGGAGTTGCTTCACAGGCAGTGAAGTAGGTCTACAGGTGTCTATCTTTCTCTCCCCCTCTGCCTTCTCCTCCTCTCTCCATTTCTCTCTATCCTATCCAACAACAACGGTACCAATAACAACAATAACAATAACTACAACAAGGGCAATAAAAAGGAAATATTTAAAAATACTAAAAAAAAGGAAATGATAATCAATAGTAGTCAACCCATATCTGTGATCTTAGAAGAACTAATTTCATTTCCAATAGAGGTAATGAGGACGCAGAACTCTGGTGGTGAGAACGGTGTGGAATTATACCTCTGTTAACTTACAATTTTTCAAATCAGTATTGAATCACTAGTTAAAAAAAAAAAGCTAGGGTGGGTGGGAGTGAAGGAGTCACTCCTGAATCTGGAGAAAGTTCAGCCCTGTGACAACTACATTTCTGATTTGTGGCCTCCAGAATTTTGAGAAAATACATTTCTGTTGTTTTTAGCTGGAAATTTTGTAATTTATTAAGGTAGATACACACAGACTCAAACTAAACAAAGTATTAAAAAATCATAGCTAGATTGAAGCTCAATTAGGTAGTGCACGGCCTTGCCATGTTCCAGGTTCAAGCCCAGTTCTCACTGCATTGAACGAAGCTTTGGTGCTGTGGTCTTTCTCTCTCATTCTCTATGCCTCTATTTAAATAATAAATAAATAAATCTTTAAAAACAAAACAAAACAAAACAAAAAAAAGAAAAAAGGAAGAGAAAGCAGAGCCATAGGTAAAAAAGACAAGTATATATAATAGTAGACAACCCATACCTGTAACCTTGGGAGAACTATTGCAGTTTCTGGAGAAGGGAATGGAGACACAGAACTCTGGTTGGTGGGAATGGTGTGGAAGTATATCCCTGTTACCGTATACCTTTATAAATCAGTATTAAATCACTAATAAAAATAATAAATAAGATCATCCTTTTTTTTTTTTGCCTCCAGGGTTAATTGCTGGGACTCAGTGCCTGCACTATGAATCCACTGCTCCTGGAGGCTATTTTTCCCTTTTCTTGCCCTTCTTTATCATTGTTGTCGTTATTGTTGTTGGATAGGACAGAAAGAAATCGAGAGAGGAGGAGACTAGAAAGATAGACACCTGCAGACCTGCTTCACCGCTTGTGAAGCAACCCCCCTGCAGGTGGGGAGTCAGGGGCTGGAACTGGGATCCTTATGCGGGTCCTTGCACTTAGCACCATGTATGCTTAACCCGCTGTGCCACCACCCTGCTCCCAATATCATACTTTTAACAAAAAGAAAGTTTAGTAGTGAGAGAAGTGGGGCGATGGCTACAGAGTTGGACATGGAAACATGAAGCTCCGAGTTCTGTCCCTAACATTTTATGCGTCATAGCGTTGTTCTGGTATCCCATATATATCTATCATCTATCTAATCTCTCTCTCATTCTTAAATCAGTCTTTCAAAAAAGAATGGTCCGTGTAGAAATATGACGAAGGTAAGGCACATGCGTTTTATTAAAGGTATATTAGAGATAACTTTTTTCTTTCCCATGCAAAGATAAAAAAACAAAGTACACTCATTGATTAAGCAGTGTTTTTCTTAGCATTCTTCATCCCTACTATTGTGCTTGATATAGACCCTTAGGAAATGAGTTGTTCAGAGGGGACCAGTCCCCAAGTGGATATTGGAGCATATCCTGAGACACCCTGTATTTTTATGGACCTGGAGAAAAGGTCAGAGTACAGATGCAGAGAGATCGGGCAGGACAGACGTCCCTCCCATCCTGTACAGGGCTAGCAGTTGTGTGCTTCCCAAAAAGCCCATGTCTGATAGACTGTAACTAACCCATCTGCTGATGGTCAATCCAGCTCACTGGGGGAGACATATTTCAAATATTCATGGCTTGATGCATGAGTGTTAAATAGACTTTTAATATCTTATTTAGAAGTCTCTTGGAGCTATATTTGCTATTGTGGCAGATTCCTCCAGTGACTATTAACTGAGCACATTTCACTGAATTGAGTTTTAATCCTCAGTGAGATTTCACTTGGGAACCCACAATGTGCTTAAGTTATAGCCTTTGTCTGAATGTGTGCTAGTGGATTTGTGGTTGTGAGGCAAGGCGAGCAGTCGCATGCTATCAAAAATAAAATTCCTAGCTGCTGCCATGGTGAGAAGTCCTATCTGCTCGGTGACAGTGGAGTTTCCCGTTTCTAATTCTGCCTGAGGTGTGTCTACATATGATGATTCATATACCTGCTGTATTGGTCTCCCCTGGTTGATGGATGCAACCCTGTGTGTTCCCTCACTGTCTGATGGTATCAGGCATGAAAAGACTTCTGAAAGCCAGTTACAGGACATTTGGCCTCTGATCCAGTAACTTGCACATTTCTATTTTGCTTTGAGTCAAAGGAAATGAACTTGCAGGTATAATTACAGCTAGAGAAAAAGAATTCAGACACCTTGCATATATAACCTTTCATCTGAAGTCTGGGGAAACACATGAGCCTCTGTGGCATTCATTAGGAGTCTTAGCCAATTTTTTTGAAATAATAAAGCAAGATCTCCTATAAACATAGTTTTAGGAAAATCGGGGGAAGGGTGGGGTGGATGGGTGGTGGTGAATGGGTTTGAGGCATGAAGTGGCAGCTGAGTCAAAGACACTAACATAATAAGGACTGATCCTGCTTCTAGCCCCACCATGGAAGAGGGATGTGAGAGAATTTACAATCAAGGACAAAGCACCAAACTATTAAGTAGCTGGCAGAAAAGGTGATTTATGGGGAAAAGATAAAGAAAGAGAGTCTGTGTAGCCTAAAAACAGAAGAATGAAAAATAACTTTCAGAAATGCTGATAATAAACTAGAAATAAAATCAGAAACCAGCCTTTAAAAATTCCCTGAGCTGACAAACAACTCTAATCAGACCCACAAAACTGACATTATCTTACTTTGTGAGACTAACCTGACTTGGGAAGTTTCTAACTTATCCACTGAGGAAACATGAACAAAAATTATTTTCCAGCGTTGGTAAGATGTTCATCAGTTCTTTGTCATTTAAGAAAGTTTTATAGACTGATGGGCTAGCTTACTGTGTAGGGTACTGTCTTTGCCATGTGCTCAACTGCTGTTTGAGCCCCTGCTATACCACATTGATGAACTATGACACCAGGGAAGTTGTGATATCTCTCTACATTTCTTTCCTCCTCTGTCTTCCTCTCCTATCTGAAAATGTCAGCCCTGAGTGATGAAGTCTAGGTGAGGAAAAAAAAAAGAGAAAGAAAATATATTTTAGCAGAGTGCTGACCTGGTGTAGTGGCTCTGCACATGGGCTCTGAGGGAGACGAGCTTCAGGTTCAAACCCCATTCTCAACTGAAGCCAGTGGTTAATCCCTCTGAGAAAAAAAAAAAATACATTTTATCAGAAATAATGGTTTACAGGATACAATTGCTTATTTCCCTGTGATCCTGTGATAAGTGCCTGCACACCAGTCCCAGCAACTTAAATCCTTGCCCACCATCTTGAACTGGGTTCCCAGCCTTCTCTCAATTTTCTCTTATCTCTCCCAGCCCCAAGAGACCTTGGCTTTACTGTGACAACAGCTAGTCCAAGTGTTCTTTCTTTCCTTGCTTGTTTCTTAAATCAACCTATAAGTGAGATCATTCAGTATTCCTGCTGTCAAATGAAACAAGAAAATTTTATTGTCATTCTTAATCGCTGTAGCAGCCATGAAGCTTTCCTTCCTTCCTTCCTCCCTTCCCTCCTTCCTTCCTTCCTTCCTTCCTTCCTTCCTTCCTCCCTTCCTCCCTTCCTCCCTTCCTCCCTTCCCTCCCTCCTTCCTTCCTTCCTTCCTTTCTCCTTCCCTCCCACTTCCCCTTCCTTCCTCCCTCCCTCCTTCCTTTACTTCCTCCCTCCCTCCCTCCCTCCCTCCCTTCTTTTCTTCCTTCCTTCCTTTCTTTCTTCCTCCCTTCCTCCCTCCAACTTCCTTCTCTTCTCCCTTCCTTCATTTTCTTTTTTTGTTTCCTTCACTGTTTTGGGATGACTTAAAAAAAATTTTATTGGGGGAATTAATGGTTTATAATCAACACTAAATACAGTTGTTGGCATGTGTGTAAAATTTCTCAGTTTTCTGCAAAATGCTCCCCCCCTCGCCTAGGTTCTCTTCCACCATAGTGTCTTTTAAGATAGATGAAAACATAGACAAAAAGTGAGACAGAGAGAGAGAGAGGGAATAGACCATAGCAGGGAAGCTTTCTTCACTGCAGTGGAGCTTAGGCTTGAACCTACATCTTGTGCATGGCAAAGCAGTATACTAGCCAAATGAGATATTTTGCCTGTCCACTCTTTGAATTGCAATTGATTTTGTTTGAAATTTTGATTTGCAAACTGTCTGATTTGTGTATTCAATGAACTTTTTACTTATTACCACTTTATTGTTTTAAAACACTTAAAAATTATCTTTATGTATTTATTGGATAGAGACAACCAGAAATTGAAGGATGGGGGTAATAGAGAGGGAGAGAGACAGAAAGACAGCTGCTGCACTGCTTCACCACTCACAAAGCTTTTGCCCTGCAGGGGATGAGTGGGGGCTCAGACCAGGGTCCTTGTGCATTGTAACATGTGCACACAGCCAGATGCACCACTACCGGGCCCCTATTAATTGCCACTGTAGTCACAGGTTTTGTTCTAGCCATTTCTGAACTTTGAACGTTGAGATCCCTTACAGGAAAAGTCACCATAGACCCCTGGGCATGGTGAGTACAGCCTAGTGGGACAATGATAGGAACTTGGAGGGCTTTAGCTCCCTTTCTCTGTAGTGTTTGCTGCCACCAGTTGGGTTCCTACTCCTGGTCCACCAGAGTCCTGCTGAGAGCTTCATCACAGCACCTCCCATAGAGTGCTCATTAATCCTGGCTGGGTCTAGTAACCACTGTCTTGCTTTAAAAAGCTTCTGTCTTTACAGGTAGTGTGATTGAAAGTTTTATCATAAAAATTTGTAACATAGGGAGATAATGAAACTAGTCTAATTTATATAAAATGTACTCTTTACATTTTAAATGGTACCTTATAGTCTGGGCTTCCTAGAATAACATAAATAAGACAGGGAAAATAAAGTTTTCATTACAAAGTAATTCTTTCAGATAAGCAAGCAAATCCCAGTCAATGAAGGCAAAATATCATTCACAAAGGAAGTTACATGACTGTGTACAGGTCATAATTGTCTGAATTGAGTAATGGCAAAACATAAATTACTGGAATAATAATAATAATAATAATAATAATTATTATTATTATTATTTTGCCTCCAGGGTTCTCTCTGGGGCTCAGTGTCTACACTATGAATCCACTGCTCTTAGAGGCCAATTTTCCCCCATTTTTGTTGCCCTTGTTATTGTTATTCCTGTTGTGTAGGACAGAGAGAAACCACAAGAGGAGGGGAAGACAGAGAGGGGGAGAGAAAGACAGACACCTACAGACCTGCTTCACTGCTTGTGAAGCAGCTCCCCTACAGGTGGGGAGCTGGGAGCTCAAACCTGGATCCTTTCGCTGGTCCTTGCACTTTGTACCACCTGTGCTTAACTCGCTGCACTACCACTGACCCCACTCTTTTTGCCTCCAGGGTTACTGCTGGGCTCAGTTCCTGCACTATGAATCCATTGCTCCTGGAAGCTATTTTTTCCCCTTTTGCTTCATACCATGTGTGCTTAACCTGCTGTGCCCCGACCTGGCCGCCTACATTGATTATTATTTAAGAAAAATTCATCCTGTCTAAAGGCATGTAGCTTAATGCAAAAGTCAAACAAACGTGGCCTCCCTGACACTTGTTAGAATCTGCATGTGAATTCTGTATCTGATTTCTTTTTAAAATTTTTTTATATTTATTTATTTTCCCTTTTGTTGCCCTTTTTTTTTATTTTGTTGTAGTTATTATTGTTGTTATTGATGTCATCTTTGTTGGATAGGAGAGAAATGGAGAGAGGAGGGGAAGACATAGAGGAGAGAAAGAAAGATACCTGTAGTCCTGCTTCACCACCTATGAAGCAAATCCCTTGTAGGTGAGGAGCCAGGGGCTCGAACTAGGACCCTTCCACAGGTCCTTGCACTTCGCACCACGTGCGCTTAATCCTGCTGCGCTACTGCCCGACCCCCCTGTATCTGATTTCTACAAAGCCTCAAGACCTGTCTGCAGGGTTATTTTATCAGTTAACTCAGTCAGCAGTATTTTAATTCTCCATGGGTGGTCAGTCTTTCTCTATACATCACCACAAAACAGTTTAGTAATAACATGGACACTGATATGTCTGCAAGCAGAGAGGATATGCAGAGGAGCCTGGTTTGGGTTTTGGATTGAGGATATACTGGAGACATTTAGTTTTTAACTCCCTTCCCTTTATCCAAGGATGTATACCAGCAGGGCAGCATTTTGTCTGTACAACCCATTTAAAAAATTTTTTTATTGGGGGATTAAGGTTTTACAGTCAATAGTAAATATAGCAGTTTGTACATGCATAACATTTCTCAGTTTTCCACACAATACAACCGCCACTAGGTCCTGCACCATCCTGGCCCAAGACTTGAACTCTCCCCCCCACCCCAGAGTCTTTTACTTTGGTGCAATACACTAACTCCAGTCCAGGTTTATCTTAGTGTATTCTCTTCTGATCTTGTTTTTCAACTTCTGCCAGTGAGTGAGATCATTTCATATTCATCCTTCTCTTTCTGACTTATTTCACTTAACATGATTTCTTCAAGCTCCATTCAAGATGGGCTGAAAACAGTGAAATCATTATTTTTAATAGTTCAGTAGTATTCCATTATGTATATATACCACAACTTGCCCAGCCACTCATCTGTTGTTGGACACCTGGGTTGCTTCTAGGTTTTAGCTATTACAAATTGTGCTGCTATGAACATAGGTATACAGACATCTTTTTGGATGGTTGTGTTTGGTTCTTTAAGATATATCCCCAGGAGAGGAATTGAAGGGCCATAGGGTATGTAGATCCACTTTTAGCCTTCTGAGAGTTCTCCAGACTGCTCTCCACAGGGCTTGGGCCAATTTACATTTGTACAACCCATTTTTATCTTACACCAACTACTTTGTTTATGATCTCCTATAACCTAATCAGATAACATATCTCCAAGGGCATAGGAAATAGCATAATGGTTATGCAAAAGACATTCATGCCTGAGGCTCTAAGGTCCCAGGTTCAATCCTCTGAAGCATCAAAAGCCAGAACTGAAAAGTGTTTTAGTCTCTCTCATTAAAATTAAAAAAAAATAGAATATTAAAAAAATATTATTGAGAGTACTTGCTTATTCATTTTAAGTTTAAATAGTGTCTTATCCTGAAACCTTTCTGGTTATTCCAGGTATCTCTAATTTTCTTTCTTTCTCTCTTCCTTTCTTTCTTTTCTCCCTTTCTTTCACTTTCTTTCTTTCTTTCTTTCTTTCTTTCTTTCTTTCTTTCTTTCTTTCTTTCTTTCTTGCCTCCAGGGTTATTACTGGGGCTCCTAGTAAGCACTACAAATATTACTGGGGCTCCTGGTAAGCACTACAAATTCTCTGGTCCTGGTAGCCATTTTCCCACTTTATTTGATAGGACAGAGAGAAATTGAGAGAGGACAGAAAGAGAGAGAGAGAGGAAGAGAGAGAGAGAGCCACCTGTAAGTAGACCTGCTTCAGCACATATGAAGTGTCCCCCTTGCAGGTAGGGGACAGGGAGGGGGCTCTTGCATGGGTCCTTGTATTTAGTGCTATGTGCGCTTAACTGGGCATGTCACTGCCCAGCCCCCTCTCTGAATTCTTGTACTCACCTATGTATATTTTAGAACTTTTGTTATAGCATCCTTCATTGTTACCCTATGTTTCCCAGGCCTGTTTCTCATTCTCTGATTATAGTAAGATTAAAGAAGAACCTGGATGCACATGTCTCTGCACTACATATAGTCTCTTCAGAATGGGACACAATGTCTCTTCTGCTCTGGTCCTGGGCTAGGATGAATTTATATATATTAGAAGTCACCTTGATTTTACCCCAAGGTACACTTTTAGTGAGAAAAAAAAGAATTCTTGACAGACAAGGAGTTGTAGCACAGCAGTGGAATTGAACAAGACACTTCATCTCAGGTTAGCCTGGGGCTGTCTGGGAGACCCTGGGAGGCTTTCAGGAAGTTGCATTTGTTAGTTGCTCGGCAATCCGCTAATTGTGCCTGTTTTAGAGAATGAAAAACAAAGAATTGGTTAACAATTAGGTTAAAAGTCATGTTTTGTAGAGCAGGGGACTAAAAAAGTTTAATTGGATCTGACAAACAATAGTCACCATTTACAAGGAAGCCACAAAGCCAGAGCATGTCCAAGTGTGTCCACACTCTTTGAAGAGCCTCTTCCTGAGCAAATAGGATTGTTACAAAAGGTAATTGTTGGCATTCTTCAACTGTCTGTCTACAGAGCACTGGGAGTCTGCTCTTGCCTAAAAAAACATGTGGTTCTAATCTCCAACACCCATGCAAGTGGTTTATGTCAGAATCTTTGGAGACTGAGATGCTCTTCAAGATTATTGTGTACTCTGTAGGTGCCTTTAGGAGTAAAAGCAGGATGGGCCTCCTGGGAAAATGCAGGCTTTATTTTCAGACTGATGTGAATGGTCCCGTAGTGCTGAGATTCCAGAAGGAAGGGTTGGAGACAGTAGACTGCAAGCCCATGGGATATTTCATCTCTAGGCTACAATTTTGTTATCTGTACTACTTTTCCATCAAATATTTCTTCTATTTCTTTCTTTCTTTCTTTCTTTCTTTCTTTCTTTCTTTCTTTCTTTCTTTCTTTCTTTCTCTTCCTTCCTTCCTTCCTTCCTTCCTTCCTTCCTTCCTTCCTTCCTCCCCTCCCTCCCTCCCTCCCTCCTTTCTCCTTGGTGTTGTTCTTATTGTTGTTAGATGGGACAGAGAGAAATCGAGAGACCTGCTTCACTGCTTGCGAAGTGACCCCCCCACAAGTGGGAGCCGGGGGCTCGAACCGGGATCTTTACACCAGTCCTTGCGCTCTGCGCCATGTGTACTTACCCTGCTGTGCTACTGCCCGACCCCCATCAAAAACTTCTTAAGGTCCATCTATTCAGAAAACTATAAATCACTTTTTACATAAAGTTTAGCTTATCTCCATTCCATTTCACTGATGTAAAGGATTCTAAAATATAGATGCATGGTCTTGTTTTTTAACCAGTATGTTAATTGTGGTGTCTCTAGTTTCTCTGTAAACTCTTACATGCATGGGGGAAATTTTCTGCAGGATACATTACTTAAATTACAGAGCCACATTGAACCCCCGGCTCAGCATCTACAGGAGAATTTGCTTCAGACAGTGAAGCAGGTCTGCAGGTGTCTATCTTTCTCTCCCCTTGTCTGTCTTCCCCTCCTCTCTCCATTTCTCTCTGTCCTATCCAACAATGATGACATCAATAACAACAACAATAAAAAAAATATGGACACCAAAAGGGGAAAAAAAAAAAACTACACAGCTACTGTCTTCAAGGTCTGTGCACTTAAATATGTATACTAATACTTAAAATAACAAAGTCTATTTTCACTCAAGACTTTTTTTTTGTTGCCACAAGAGTTATCACTAGGATCTTGGTGCTTATACCACTTTTACTGCTCCTGTGGCCATTTTTTCCATTTTAAGAATTTCTTTCTTTATGGTAGAGGGTGAGATAAAGAAACATAGAAAGGGAGCAAGGGGGTGTTCAGGGAATACCCACAGCACTTCACTATCATTTGTGAAACTTTCCTCTGAAGGTGCAGGCTGTGGGCTTGAACCTGGGTCTTAGTGCATGATAACATGTGTGCCCTATTGGGTGAACCACCACCCTGTGCTTAAATTTCTTTTTACAAAATTAAATTTTTTTAAATTTACTATTATTATTATTTTGAATTCATCACTCCTGGTGACCATTTTTCCTTTTCCTTTCTCTCTCTTTCTCTCTTTTTTTTTTTTCCTTCTTTCTAATTTTTAGTAGTAGGGTAGAGAGGAATTGAGAGAGGACAGGGAGATAGAAAGATAGAAGCAGAACCCCAGCAGGTGGGGAAGGGGGCCACATACCTGGGACTTTGCACTTGGTAGTATGTGAGACTTAACCAGATATGCCATGCTTGCCTCCCCCTCATTGAAACTTTTTAAATAGCATCCCAATTATTATATCAGCAGTGCAGAAGTCTTCTTTTGTCTGTCATAAGTGACTCATACTTAACAATTGATGATATCACTGATTATTAGCCTTGTTTTGTTCATAATTTACATCTGGCAGAGACTAAATGAGGTAACATAAGCAAGTTTAAGTCAATTTCAAACTACTGACATAGTAATTTTAAAATATTTTGTAGTGACTTCCCTGGGCAGAGGACCCCACCAATGTGTCCTGGAGCCCAGCCTCCTCAGACCCCTGCCCTGCTAGGGAAAGAGAGAGACAGGCTGGGGGTATGGATCGACCTGCCAATGCCCATGCTCAGCGGAGAAGCAATTACAGAAGCCAGACCTCCCACTTCCTGCACTCCATAATGATACTGGGTCCATACTCCCAGAGGGATAAAGAACAGGAGAGCTTTCAAGGAAGGGGATTGGATATGGAGTTCTGGTGGTGGGAATTGTGTGGAAATGTGCCCCTCTTATTCTATAGTCTTGTCAATATTTCCATCTTATAAATAAAAATTAAGAGAAATTATGTTGAAGGACTGGCTAGATAGTTTGCCTGGCTAATGTACTTGCTTTTTCCTGACCCCCACATCACTGGAGAAAACTTCTGTGCTATGATGTTTTTACCTCTCTGACTCTCTCTGTCTCATTCTGTGTATCTGAAAAATCTGGATGGGAGCCATGACGCCCCAGTGACAACAACAGAAGAAAATTTTGGAATGAGAATCTTTCATATGAATGATATCAGCCCACTTACAAAATTTATTTATGCAATACAATATTGCTGTCAGCTGAGAAATAGCCAGGCTGTGACAGAATCAAGAAAGCATTTATTAGGGAATAGGTTTACAACCAAGGGACAGTTCAGGAATGTTTGTAAACATGCCAGGAAGGGATTCTTTAATTATCACAAATGAGGAGTGAAACAGGACCTCAAAGCCAGGTTACACTCACCACCTCACCCAGTAGTCTCACTGGCCAGTCAGAGACAAGATGGGGTCTGATTCAAGAAGGCTCTACTGTTTCTTTAGACAAAGACTCTTTTACATAGACAGGTTGTTAAAATAAAAGTTTCCTAGTGGAGAATGCAGGAGAACACTTAGGTTTATGTGGACTGACATTTATAATATAATCTTGGTGCCATCTCTAGTTCGCAGTCTTTGAGCTCTTGAGCCTCCCTGCTGGGATACCTGTACAAACTCTCAAAGCTCTGGGATTTTGATGTGTTTCTTAATCTCCACTTCAGCTCTTCTGACCTATATACCCAAAACAAAAAGATGTTGGGCAATATTCCACTCTTTCAGGAAATCAGAGCTTTCCTTGTCAGAAAGGTTTCACAGGTAGAAGGAAAGCTGCAATTTTCTACAATGTGCCCCTGAACTTGTGACTTGATGGAACAAAGTTTTCTAGCAACAGGTGGGACTGGGGCACTTTCCTCTTCTCTGGGGTGTTTGGGCTTCAGGGACATGGCTGAGGTGACCTCAGAGCCCCTCCCAACCTGAATCTTTTTTTTTTTTTTTTGCCTCCAGGGTTATTGCTGGGGCTCTACAAATCCACTGCTCCGGAAGCTATTTTTTTTCCTTTTGTTGCTCTTGTTGTTTATTGTTGTTGTTATTATTACTGTTGTTGTTGGATAGGACAGAGAGAAATCAAGAGAGGGGGAGAGAAAGACACTTGCAGACCTGCTTAACCACTTGTGAAGTGACCCTCCTGCAGTTGGGGAGCCAGGGGCTCAAACTTGTTGTTTTCGCCGGGCTGGCTTCACGGACGGGTAACAGAAGACCCGGGACTCATGGCTGGGTTGTACGCAGTATCTCTTTATTCATGCAGGACGCAGCGCAACCTATACCAAGCTAAGCTAAACTAACAACTAAAAACAATCTTGTCCTTATAAATATATTAGCCCAGTAGGGTGGGAACAGGATGCGAGGCAGAGAGGGTGGAGAGAAAAGTGACTGGTGAAAATCAGGGTATGACAAGGAGAGGGGGTGGAGCAGGCGAGAATTCTACCACTGAACCACCAATGCCCTGGAGGGAGGGTGGTGCTTGTTAGCAGAGGTTATGTAAATAGAATACAGTGTTATGTAAATAGAATGCAGGGGGGGGGGGATTAAAGCAAATGAAACAGAAGGGGTTTTTAAAAGCAGAATTAGAAGCATACCAACACAAACTGGGATCCTTGAGCCAGTCCTTTGCGCTTCATGCCATATGTGCTTAACCCACTGCACTACCACCCAGCCCCCTGAACCTGAATCTTTATGGTGTGTTGGGGACATTGGGCAGAACAACATAGTGTAGTCTGCCAATGATATCTACACCACCTGTATGATTGAGTCCATGGGAAAGAGCAAGAGTTCCTTGGACTCTGTCAACAAGAGTCAAAGAAGGCCTGTACAACTCTTATTGACAGAGTCCAAGGAACTCTTGCTCTTTCCCATGGACTCAATCATACAGGTGGTGTAGATATCATTGGCAGACAGACCAAGGTTACTCTGACCTTGAGTGCAGGCTGCATGCAGCTGGGTGAAGGGAAAGTCAACAGAAGTTCCCATTATGTCTTCACTACTTCACTGAGTTGAACATTGGACACTATGCTAACATGTTTTACTGTCTAGGCTGAGAACTAAAATCACTGTTCTTTCTTCACTATCTAAGCTGAGCTCTGCTAAGAATAATGCATCACATGATCAGTCTGATCCTGCTGTGCCCTATCGTCATTATTTTGCTCTCCTTTTTCATCAGGACCGGTCAGTGGTGACATAGTTTGCACTGATCACTATAACATTTGCACTCTGGTGGAAGCCTTTGCTGCTGGACAAGTATCTGCTATGTCTGTGTAGAAGCCTTGCTTTGCGGGGAAGTTAGGGAGCTGCAGATGGTGAACACTAGCAGCAAGTTTCAGCTGTGTACTCCTGCAGTCTGCAGCTCTTGTTTATTAGGGTTCTCTCTACTTATTTATTCATTTAAGAGTTTACTGGGCAATAGCCTAGTCGTGCATATACTTCTCCACATGCTAGAACTGTAGTGGTTGGCAAACAATTTATCTTTACACTCATAGAGCTCAACACTTAAAGTGTTGGATAAGATTGCCTTTTTCTTTCTTTTTTAAAATATTTATTTATTTTCCCTTTTGTTGCCCTTGCTGTTTTTTATTGTTGTTGTAAGACTGAGTTTTTAAAATTTTTATATTTATTTACTTATTCCCTTTTGTTGCCCTTGTTGTTTTATTGTTGTAGTTATTATTGTTGTTATTAACGTTGTTGTTGTTGGATAGGACAGAGAGAAATGGAGAGAGGAGGGGAAGACAGAGAGGGTGAGAGAAAGACAGACACCTGCAGATCTGCTTCACCACTTGTTCAGCGACTCCATTGCAGGTGGGGAACCAGGGGCTTGAACCAGGATCCTTACCCCAGTCCTTGTGCTTCGTGCCACCTGAGCTTTACCCGCTGCGCTACCACCTGACTCCCAAGATTGATTTTTTAAAAAAAAATATTTATTTTTGAGGAGGTAAGATGGCGACGGCCGGAGAAGTCGCTTAACAGCGAGTGCTCTGATAGCATCGTCGGCAAAGGTAGGATTTTCTGCCTTTAGCAGGCCAGTCAATAAGGGGGAGGGCACCAAAGAAGTTATTACAGTTTAATTTGGGTTAACAATTAGAGCAAAGGTGACACGGACTAGCGGGGCTCCAGAATTCCCAGGCGGCGCCAGGCAAGGCGAGTACGCCGGGCATTGTCCTCCGCCCGCCCGGGAAGGCGGCTCCTCCGCCGGTTGCAGAGCGCGGCGGGCAGAGGACCCGGAGAGAGCACTTTAGCTCGGGGGCTGCCTCTTGGGAGTTGCCAGGGTCCACCGCGACCCTAAGGGTGGATCCAAAGACTTCTTGAGTATAGCTCTCATTGGATCAAAGGACTTGGAGCTAGTGTTCATTTTTGAGAAATCCTTTAAAAAAGTCTGGAGGGCGGGGTTTCCCGGAAGATGGCGCCCGGAGAAGCAGAAGCGGTTAGCCTTTGAGCTCCGGACACATCTCGTGTAAACAATAGGATTTTCTGCCTTTAGCAGGCCATCCAATAAGGGGCCATAACGGTCATACCAAGGATGTTTCTATAACTTAATTTGGGTTAAGAATTAGAGTAGGGGAAAAAATTCTTTTTTCTTCCTTTTAATTTTCAAGCATACATCCTTCCCGCCGCCCCCCCTCCCCCCATAAGCAGTGCCTGGGACCAGCTACTAGCAGGATACCCCATACCACCAAACAGGGTTTTTTTTTGTTTGTTTTTTTTTTTTTTTTTTTTTTTTTTTTTTTTCCTTTTTCCTTTTTTTTTTTTTTTTTTTAATTCACTGATACACATTTGGGAAGTTCCTCGCACTGCTCTTTAATTACAACTCTTCTTCCTATCTTCTCCTTTTTCTCTCTCTTATCTCTCTCAATCTCTCTCTTTTTTTTTCTTTTTCTTTTTTTTTTTTTTTTTTTTTTTTTTTTTAATCTTGGCATACACTTCTTTCTTCTTTGCCTTTCTGAATTTCTGAATTACTTTGGGGAAGAAATCTGACCCAGAGTGGACTCTCTATGTGTGTATCTCTGCTCTAGTTCCCTTTACACTCTTGTTACCCTTAGAATATACACTGGATAGTAGATTTGCATAACTGTCTATTCTTGCTATCCTCTCTTCCTTTTCTCTTTCTTCACTGGGATTTGGTTACTATTTTTTCACGGACTGGAGAAATTGTTTGGCTAACTGGTAACGATTAAACTCCTTCAATACTTACTTCAGTTGCTACGGTTAGTCCGGAGGTTGGTGAGTGCAATTGTCATAAAGGTATTTAGTACAGTGTTACTTGTGCTCAAAAAACAACAACTGAGGAACAACAGAACATTAAAAAAAAAAAAAAGAGAGAGAAACACATAAATTAAAAAAAAAATGGGTAGATTAAAAACAAATAAAACTGCTACCCCAATGAATGAAGACAAGAGCCCAGAAGAAACCACAAATCAGTCAGAAGTAACCATAGATAAGAAAAGTATGCAAGCAATAATAAACTTATTAATCACAGAAATGAAAACAACATTGGAGGAAAGAAATGGCAGTATTAGGGAAACAACAGTTGAGACTCCCAAGGAAAATACTGATTATCTTGAGACAATTAGAGAACTGAAAGCTGAAATAGCTGTAATGAAGAAAGAAGCTGAGGCAAGGGAAAGCAGACTAACAGAAGCAGAAAACAGAATTAGTCAGACAGAGGATGAGTTAGAGAAAACTAAGAAAGAGGTGAAAGAGCTTAAAAAGAGATTGAGAGACACTGAAAACAACAACAGAGACATATGGGATGATCTCAAAAGAAGTAACATTCGTATAATTGGCCTGCCAGAGGAAGAAAGAGAGGAAGGGGAAGCAAACATCCTAGAGGAAATAATACAAGAAAATTTCCCAGACCTGAATAACAGAAAGGATATCAAGGTGCAAGAGGCCCAGAGAGTACCAAACAGAATCAACCCAGACCTGAAAACACCAAGACACATCATAGTCACAATGAGAAGAAGTAAGGATAAAGAAAGGATCCTAAAGGCTGCAAGAGAGAAACAAAAAGTCACATACAGGGGAAAACCCATAAGACTTTCTGCAGATTTTTCAACTCAAACTCTAAAAGCCAGAAGGGAGTGGCAAGATATCTATCGAGCCCTGAATGAAAAAGGGTTTCAACCAAGGATTATATATCCTGCTAGACTTTCATTCAAGCTAGATGGAGGGATCAAAACCTTCTTAGACAAACAACAGTTAAAGGAGGCAACTATCACCAAGCCGGCCCTGAAAGAGGTATTAAAAGACCTCTTATAAACAAGAACATCACTATAATACTTGTAATATATCAGAGCAAACAAATTGTTTCTTAGAACAATGGCACTACAATACATTAAATCCATAATATCAATAAATGTCAATGGCTTAAACTCACCCATCAAAAGGCACAGGGTGGGGGGATGGATCAGAAAACATAACCCAACCATATGCTGCTTGCAAGAATCACATCTGTCACAACAAGATAAACACAGACTTAAAGTGAAAGGATGGAAAACTATCATACAGGCTAACGGTCCACAAAAAAGGGCAGGAACAGCCATTCTCATCTCAGACACGATAGATTTTAAATTAAATAAAGTAATAAAAGATAGGCAAGGACATTACATAATGATAAGAGGATCAATCAGCCAAGAAGACTTAACAATTATTAACATCTATGCACCCAACGAGGGACCATCTAAATACATTAAACACCTATTGAAACAATTTCAAAAATACATCAATAGTAATACAATAATAGTGGGAGACTTCAATACCCCACTCTCACACTTAGACAGATCAACAAAGAAGAGAACCAATAAAGATATAAGAGAATTGAATGAAGAGATTGACAGACTAGACCTCTTGGACATTTTCAGACTCCTCCACCCCAAAAAACTGGAATACACCTTCTTTTCAAATCCACATAACACATACTCAAGGATAGACCACATGTTAGGCCACAAAGACAGCATCAATAAATTCAAGAGCATTGAAATCATCCCAAGTATCTTCTCAGACCACAGTGGAGTAAAACTAACTTTTAACAACAAACGGAAAATTATTAAAAGACATAGAATTTGGAAACTAAACAACACGCTCCTTAAGAACCACTGGGTCAGACACTCACTCAAACAGGAAATTCAAATGTTCCTGGAAACTAATGAAAATGAAGACACAACCTATCAAAATATTTGGGACACAGCTAAAGCAGTACTGAGAGGGAAACTTATAGCTATACAATCACATATTAAACACCAAGAAGAAGCCCAAATGAACGAACTTACTACACACCTCAAGGACTTAGAGGAAGAGGAACAAAGGAACCCTAAAGCAACCAGAAGGACAGAAATCACTAAAGTTAGAGCAGAAATAAACAACATCGAAAATAAAAGAACCATACAAAAGATCAATGAAGCCAAATGTTGGTTCTTTGAAAGATTAAACAAAATTGACAAACCCCTAGCCAGACTCACCAAACAAAAAAGAGAGAAGACTCAAATTAATAGAATTGTCAACGATACAGGAGATATCACAACTGACACCACAGAAATCCAGAGAATTCTGCGAAACTTCTATAAAGAACTATATGCCACCAAGCTAGAGAATCTGGAAGAAATGGAACAATTCCTAGAAACCTATGCACTTCCAAAACTGAACCAAGAAGAACTACAAAATCTAAATGCACCAATCACAGACAAAGAAATTGAAACCGTTATTAAGAATCTCCCCAACAACAAAAGTCCTGGACCAGATGGCTTCACAAACGAATTCTACAAAACTTTCAGGAAACAGTTAATACCCATACTTCTTAAGCTATTCCATAAGATTGAAGAAACAGGAATACTCCCTTCCACCTTTTATGAAGCCAACATCACCCTGATACCAAAAGCTGATAGGGACAGAACAAAAAAGGAAAACTACAGACCAATATCTCTGATGAACATAGATGCCAAAATATTAAACAAGATCTTGGCCAACCGGATACAGCAACACATCAAAAAGATTGTTCATCATGACCAAGTGGGATTCATCCCAGGAATGCAAGGCTGGTTCAACATCCGTAAATCAATCAATGTCATTCATCACATCAATAAAAGCAAAGCCAAAAACCACATGATTATCTCAATAGATGCAGAGAAAGCCTTTGACAAAATCCAACACCCATTCATGCTCAAAACTCTACAAAAAATGGGAATAGATGGGAAATTCCTCAAGATAGTGGAGTCTATATATAGCAAACCTACAGCCAACATCATACTCAATGGAGAGAAGCTGAAAGCATTCCCCCTCAGATCAGGGACTAGACAGGGCTGCCCACTGTCACCGTTACTCTTCAACATAGTATTGGAAGTTCTTGCCATAGCAATCAGGCAAGAGAAAGAAATCAAAGGGATACAGATTGGAAGGGAAGAAGTCAAGCTCTCACTATTTGCAGATGATATGATAGTATACATAGAAAGACCTAAAGAATCCAGTAGAAAATTACTGGAAGTTGTTAGGCAATATAGCAAGGTATCAGGCTACAAAATCAATGTACAAAAATCAGTGGCATTTCTTTATGCAAACACTAAATCTGAAGAAGAAGACATCCAGAAATCACTCCCATTCACTGTTTCAGCAAAATCAATCAAATACCTAGGAATAAAGTTGACCAAAGAAGTGAAAGACTTGTATGCTGAAAACTATGAGTCGCTACTCAAGGAGATAGAAACTGATACCAAGAAATGGAAAGATATCCCATGCTCATGGATTGGAAGAATAAATATCATCAAAATGAACATTCTCCCCAGAGCCATATACAAATTTAATGCAATACCCATCAAAGTTCCACCAAGCTTCTTTAAGAGAATAGAACAAACACTACAATCATTTATCTGGAACCTGAAAACACCTAGAATTGCCAAAACCATCTTGAGGAAAAGAAACAGAAATGGAGGCATCACACTCCCAGACCTTAAACTATATTATAAAGCCATCATCATCAAAACAGCATGGTACTGGAACAAAAATAGGCACACAGACCAGTGGAACAGAATTGAAAGCCCAGAAGCAAATCCCAACACCTATGGGCATCTAATCTTTGATAAGGGGGCCCAAAGGATTAAATGGAAGAAGGAGGCTCTCTTCAATAAATGGTGCTGGGAAAACTGGGTTGAAACATGCAGAAGAATGAAATTGAACCACTTTATCTCACCAGAAACAAAAATCAACTCCAAATGGATCAAAGACCTAGATGTCAGACCAGAAACAATCAAATACTTAGAGGAAAACATTGGTAAAACACTTTCCCATCTACACCTCAAGGATATCTTCGATGAATCAAACCCAATTGCAAGGAAGACCAAAGCAGAAACAAACCAATGGGACTACATCAAATTGAAAAGCTTCTGCACATCCAAAGAAACTATTAAACAAACAGAGAGACCCCTCACAGAATGGGAGAAGATCTTTACATGCCAGACATCAGACAAGAAACTAATCACCAAAATATATAAAGAGCTCAGCAAACTTAGCCACAAAAAAGCAAATGACCCCATTCAAAAATGGGCAGAGGAAATGAACAAAACACTCACCACAGAGGAGATCCAAAAGGCTAACAAACATATGAAAAACTGCTCTAGGTCACTGATTGTCAGAGAAATGCAAATTAAGACAACACTAAGATACCACCTCACTCCTGTAAGAATGGCATACATCAAAAAGGACAGCAGCAACAAATGCTGGAGAGGATGTGGGGACAGAGGAACCCTTTTACATTGCTGGTGGGAATGTAAATTGGTACAGCCTCTGTGGAGAGCAGTCTGGAAAACCCTCAGAAGGCTAGACATGGACCTTCCATATGACCCAATAATTCCTCTCCTGGGGTTATACCCCAAGGACTCCATAACACCCAACCAAAAAGAGGTGTGTACTCCTATGTTCATAGCAGCACAATTCATAATAGCTAAAACCTGGAAGCAACCCAGGTGCCCAACAACAGATGAATGGCTGAGAAAGCTGTGGTATATATACACAATGGAATACTATGCAGCTATCAAGAACAATGAACTCACCTTCTCTGACCCATCTTGGACAGAGCTAGAAGGAATTATGTTAAGTGGACTAAGTCAGAAAGTTAAAGATGAGTATGGGATGATCCCACTCATCAACAGAAGCTGACTTAGAAGATTTGAAAGGGAAACTAAAAGCAGGACCTGATCAAATTGTAAGTAGGGCACCAAAGTAAAAACCCAGTGGTGAGGGGTAGACATGTAGCTTCCTGGGCCAGTGGGGGGTGGGAATGGGCGGGAGGGATGGGTCACGGTCCTTTGGTGATGGGAATGGTGTTTA